>NC_059225.1:35278584-35616917 GCF_020615455.1 Coregonus clupeaformis
TCAGCCACCAATTGTGCAAGTTCTCCCACTTAAAAAGATGAGAGAGGCCTGTAATTTTCATCATAGGTACACGTCAACTATGACAGACAAATTTAGAAAAAAAAATCCAGAAAATCACATTGTAGGATTTTTAACAAATGTATTTGCAAATTATGGTGGAAAATAAGTATTTGGTCACCTACAAACAAGCAAGATTTCTGGCTCTCACAGACCTGTAACTTCTTCTTTAAGAGGCTCCTCTGTCCTCCACTCGTTACCTGTATTAATGGCACCTGTTTGAACTTGTTATCAGTATAAAAGACACCTGTCCACAACCTCAAACAGTCACACTCCAAACTCCACTATGGCCAAGACCAAAGAGCTGTCAAAGGACACCAGAAACAAAATTGTAGACCTGCACCAGGCTGGGAAGACTGAATCTGCAATAGGTAAGCAGCTTGGTTTGAAGAAATCAATTGTGGGAGCAATTATTAGGAAATGGAAGACATACAAGACCACTGATAATCTCCCTCGATCTGGGGCTCCACGCAAGATCTCACCCCATGGGGTCAAAATGATCACAAGAACGGTGAGCAAAAATCCCAGAACCACACGGGGGGACCTAGTGAATGACCTGCAGAGAGCTGGGACCAAAGTAACAAAGCCTACCATCAGTAACACACTACGCCGCCAGGGACTCAAATCCTGCAGTGCCAGACGTGTCCCCCTGCTTAAGCCAGTACATGTCCAGGCCTGTCTGAAGTTTGCTAGAGTGCATTTGGATGATCCAGAAGAGGATTGGGAAAATGTCATATGGTCAGATGAAACCAAAATAGAACTTTTTGGTAAAAACTCAACTCGTCGTGTTTGGAGGACAAAGAATGCTGAGTTGCATCCAAAGAACACCATACCTACTGTGAAGCATGGGGGGTGGAAACATCATGCTTTGGGGCTGTTTTTCTGCAAAGGGACCAGGACGACTGATCCGTGAAAAGGAAAGAATGAATGGGGCCATGTATCGTGAGATTTTGAGTGAAAACCTCCTTCCATCAGCAAGGGCATTGAAGATTAAACGTGGCTGGGTCTTTCAGCATGACAATGATCCCAAGCACACCGCCCGGGCAACGAAGGAGTGGCTTCGTAAGAAGCATTTCAAGGTCCTGGAGTGGTCTAGCCAGCCTCCAGATCTCAACCCCATAGAAAATCTTTGGAGGGAGTTGAAAGTCCGTGTTGCCCAGCGACAGCCCCAAAACATCACTGCTCTAGAGGAGATCTGCATGGAGGAATGGGCCAAAATACCAGCAACAGTGTGTGAAAACCTTATGAAGACTTACAGAAAACGTTTGACCTGTGTCATTGCCAACAAAGGGTATATAACAAAGTATTGAGAAACTTTTGTTATTGACCAAATACTTATTTTCCACCATAATTTGCAATGTGATTTTCTGGAATTTTTTTTCTCATTTTGTCTGTCATAGTTGACGTGTACCTATGATGAAAATTACAGGCCTCTGTCATCTTTTTAAGTGGGAAACTTGCACAATTGGTGGCTCACTAAATACTTTTTTCCCCACTGTATACTCTGTTTATTTATTGCGTTCAACACCATAGTGCCCACAAAGCTCATCACTAAACTAAGGACCCTGGGACTAAACACCTCCCTCTGCAACTGGATCCTGGACATCCTGACGGGCCGCCCCCAGGTGGTAAGGGTAGGCAACAACACATATGCCACGCTGATCTCCAACATCGAGGCCCCTCAGGGGTGCATGCTTAGTCCCCTCCTGTCTCCCTGTTCACGCAGGTTTGCTGACGACACAACAGTGGTAGGCCTGATTACCGACAATGATGAGAGGCAGTGTGGTGCCAGGACAACAACCTCTCCCTCAATGTGAGCAAGACAAAGGAGATGATCGTGGACTACAGGAAAAGGAGGGCCAAACACGCCCCCATTAACATCGACGGGGCTGTAGTGAAGTGGGTCGAGAGTTTCAAGTTCCTTGGTGTCCACATCACCAACAAACAATCATTGTTCAAACACACCAAGACAGTCGTGAAGAGAGCACGACAACACCTTTCCCCCCTCAGGAGACTGAAAAGATATGGCATGGGTCCCCTGATCCTCAAAAAGTTCTAGAGCTGCATCATCGAGAGCATCCTGACCAGTTGCATCACCGCCTGGTATGGCAACTGCTCGGCATCTGACCGTAAGGCGCTACAGAGGGTAGTGCGTATGGCCCAAAACATCACTGGGGCCAAGCTTCCTGCCATCCAGGACCTATATACTAGGCGGTGTCAGAGGAAGGCCCAAAAGATTGTCAAAGACTCCAGTCACCCAAGTCATAGACTGTTTTCTCTGCTACCGCACGGCAAGCGGTACCGGAGTGCCAAGTCTAGGTCCAAAAGGCTCCTTGACAGCTATAAGACTGCTGAACAATTACACTGCTGCTACTCACTGTTTGTTATCTATGCATAGTCACTTTACCCCTACCTACATGTACAAACTCGACTAACCTGTACCCCCACACTTTGACTTGGTACCGGTATCACCTGTACATAGCCTCGTTATTGTTGTGTTATTGTATGTAAATTGTGTTACTTTAGATTTTATTTTTTACTTTATTTTATTTAGTAAATATTTTCTTAACTCTATTTCTTGAACTGCATTGTTGGTTAAGGGCTTGTAAGTAAGCATTTCACGGTAAGGTCTATATGTCAAGGTAGATGTAGGTGGGTGTGGTGGTGGAATCAGGCGCAGGACGCAGAACGTTAGTCCAACAGACTTTAGTAGATGCACACAAAAACAATCACGAATAAATGCCCTGAGGCGAAAACTCCGCACGTAGGCGAAAATAACGGGCGCACTAACAGGTGCGACAAAACACTCCAAACAATATGGAGAAATAGCTCAACCGAGCAAACAGTAGAATAACAGCCTACCGGCACGACAGTAAAACAATAACACACAACACTAGACAAACACAACGAGAACTTATAGGACACTAATTACACTAAACGATAACAGGTGTAACAACAATCAGACAAAAGCAAACGAACATAGAAACATGCAACGGTGGCAGCTAGTATTCCGGAGACGACGAACGCCGAAGCCTGCCCGAGCAAGGAAGAGAGGCAGCCTCGGCCGAAACCGTGACAGTACCCCCCCTTGACGCGCGGCTCCAGACGTGCGCCGACTCCGGCCTCGGGGACGACCAGGAGGACGCGGAGCAGGGCGCGTCGGGTGCCCACGATGGAATTCCCTCAGGAGAGACGGGTCCAAAATGTCTCTCCTCGGCACCCAGCACCGTTCCTCCGGGCCGTACCCCTCCCACTCCACTAGATATTGGAGACCCCCCATCCGACGTCTCGAATCCAAGATGGACCGCACGGAGTACGCCGGTGCCCCCTCGATGTCCAATGGGGGTGGAGGAGTCTCCCTGATCTCACTTTCTTGGAGTGGGCCAGCTACCACCGGCCTGAGAAGAGACACATGGAACGAGGGGTTAATACTTTTATACTCAACAGGTAGTTGTAATTTGTAACACACCTCGTTCAACCTTCTCAGGACTTTAAATGGCCCTACAAACCGCCGACCTAGTTTCCGACAGGGCAGGCGGAGGGGCAGGTTTCTGGTAGAGAGCCAGACTCGATCACCAGGTGCGTACACCGGTCCCTCACTGCGGTGGAGATCGGCGCTCGCCTTATGACGACGGAGGGCCCGCTGCAGGTGGACGTGTGCAGCGTTCCATGTCTCCTCCGAGCGCCGCACCCACTCATCCACCGCAGGAGCCTCGATCTGGCTCTGCTGCCAAGGTGCCAGAACCGGCTGGTAACCCAACACACATTGGAAAGGGGTTAGGTTAGTGGAGGAATGGCGTAGGGAATTCTGGGCCATTTCGGCCCAGGGAACGTACCTGGCCCACTCCTCCGGCCGGTCCTGGCAGTATGTTCTAAGAAACCTACCCACATCCTGGTTCACACGTTCCACCTGCCCATTACTCTCCGGGTGGTAACCCGAGGTGAGGCTCACCGAGACCCCCAACCGCTCCATAAAAGCTCTCCAGACTCTGGAGGTAAATTGGGGACCTCGATCAGACACAATATCCTCGGGTACCCGTAGTGCCGGAACACATGGGTGAATAGTGCTTCGGCGGTTTGCAGGGCAGTAGGAAGGCCCGGCATAGGGAGCAAACGACAGGCCTTAGAAAACCGGTCCACAACGACCAGTATAGTGGTATTCCCCTGTGAAGGAGGAAGGTCAGTGAGGAAATCCACCGAGAGGTGAGACCATGGTCGTTGTGGAACGGGCAGGGGTAGTAACTTACCCCTAGGCAGATGTCTAGGCGCCTTACACTGGGCGCACACCGAGCAGGAGGAAACATAAACCCTCACATCCCTCGCCAACGTGGGCCACCAGTACTTGGCACTAAGACAGTGCACTGTCCGGCCGATACCAGGGTGTCCAGAGGAGGGTGACGTGTGAGCCCAATAGATCAATCGATCCCGAACCTCGAGCGGAACGTACTTCCGACCCTCCGGGCATTGAGGTGGACTAGGGTCGGTGCGTAACGCCCGCTCGAGCTCAGCATCGACCTCCCACACTACCGGTGCCACCAGACAAGACTCCGGCAGTATGGGAGTTGGCTCCACGGACCTCTCCTCCGTGTCATACCGCCGAGACAGTGCGTCTGCCTTACCGTTCTGTGACCCAGGGATGTACGTGATCTTAAATGTGAACCGGGTCAAAAACATATTCCACCTCGCCTGGCGAGGGTTCAGCCTCCTCGCTGCCCGGATGTACTCCAGGTTACGGTGGTCCGTCAAAATGAGGAAAGGATGTTGAGCCCCCTCAAGCCAGTGCCTCCACACCTTTAGGGCCTGTACCACGGCTAACAGCTCCCTGTCCCCTACGTCATAGTTTCGCTCCGCCGGACTGAGCTTCTTGGAATAAAAAGCACAGGGGCAGAGTTTAGGTGGCGCGCCGGACCGTTGCGAAAGCACGGCTCCTACACCGGCCTCTGACGCGTCCACCTCTACCTGAAATGGCAAAGAGGGATCCGGATGCGCCAGCACCGGGGCCGAGGTAAACAGGTCCTTCAGCCTCCCAAACGCCCTGTCCGCCTCGGCTGACCACTGCAGACGCACCGGACCCCCCTTCAAAAGAGACGTTATGGGAGCTGCCACCTGTCCAAAACCCCGGATAAACCTCCGGTAGTAATTCGCAAACCCCCAAAACTGCTGCACCTCCTTCACAGTGGTTGGCGTTTGCCAATTACGCACGGCTGACACCCGGTCTACCTCCATCTTCACCCCTGACGCAGACAACTGATAACCCAAAAAGGAGACCGACTCCTGGAAGAACAGACACTTCTCTGCCTTGACATACAGGTCGTGCTCCAACAGCCTCCGCAACACTCGGCGCACCAGGGCCACATGCTCGACTCGGGTAGGCGAGTACACGAGAATGTCATCTATGTACACGACCACCCCCTGCCCCTGCATGTCCCTGAAGATCTCATCCACGGAATGATTGGAAAACTGAAGGAGCGTTCATCAACCCGTATGGCATGACAAGATACTCGTAATGGCCCGAGGTGGTACTAAAGGCTGTCTTCCATTCATCGCCCCCCCTAATGCGCACCAAGTTGTACACGCTCCTGAGATCTAATTTAGTGAAGAAACGCGCCCCGTGCAATGACTCCGTCATGGTCGCAATCAGCGGGAGTGGATAACTGTACTTCACCGTGATCTGATTGAGACCATGGTAGTCAATGCACGGGCGTAACCCCCCATCCTTTTTCTTCACAAAAAAGAAACTCGAGGACGCAGGCGAAGTGGAGGGCCATATGTATCCTTGTCTCAGAGATTCGTCTATGTAAGTCTCCATAGCTCTCTTCTCCTCCTGAGACAGAGGATACACATGGCTCCGTGGGAGCGCAACTCCTGCCTGGAGGTCTATCGCACAATCTCCCTGCCTATGGGGAGGCAACTGCGTCGCCCTCGACTTACTGAACACAATAGCCAAATCCCCATACTCAGGGGGAACGTGCAATGCGGGCACCTGGTTTGGACTCTCCACCGAGGTAGCCCCTACGGAAACGCCTAAACATCGACCCACACACTGGGCAGACCACTCCATCAGAGCCCTCTCCTGCCACGAAATAGATGGGTTATGGGTACGCAACCAGGGCATGCCCAGCACCACCGGATACGCAGGCGAGTCGATCAGAAATAGCTGGATCATCTCCTGATGACCCCCCTGCGCACACATCCTAAGTGGCGCCGTGACCTCCCTGATCAAGCCCGCACCCAACGGACGGCTATCTAGGGCATGAACGGGGAAGGGAACGTCAACAGGGAGAAGGGGAATCCCGCCTGAATCTACCAGCGCCTTATGCTGGGAATGAGGTGCTACCTGTGGAAAACGCACAGGCATACAGAAGTGTGCAACAGAGAGCTCTGGGTGAGTGGGGCGCCTACTCACCTGGAAGGACTCCCCAGTGCGGGACCTGTCGTCTTCTCCCCTAGGAGGCCATCCCCAGCACCTAGCCGCGGTGTGTCCTCCCCGACCACAGTTGGTGCAGGAGATGGACCCCCTCGTCATCCGACCCCTCCTCTCTCTAGCGCCAGCGCCCCCGAGCTCCATGGGGCACGGCTCGGGAGGCGCTGGAGGGTGAAATGGACGGACCCCCTCGGGACGTCCCGCGGGTAGCTAGCAGGGTATCCAGCCTGATGGACATGTCGACCAACTGGTCGAACGAGAGGCTGGTGTCCCTACAGGCCAGCTCCCTACGGACGTCCTCACGTAGACTACATCGGTAGTGATCGATGAGGGCCCGCTCATTCCACCCTGCATCCGCCGCTAGAGTACGGAATTCTAAGGCGAACTCCTGGGCACTCCTCTTCCCCTGCCGGAGGCAGAACAGACGCTCCCCGCGCTTTCCCCTCCGGGGGATGGTCAAACACCGCCCTGAAGCGGCGGGAGAACTCGTCGTAGGTGATGGTGGTAGCGTCGATTCTCCTCCACTCTGCGTTGGCCCATTCCAACGCCTTACCGGAAAGGCAGGAGATCAGGGCGGACACGCTCTCGTGTCCCGAGGGCGCCGGGTGCACGTGGCCAGGTAAAGCTCCACCTGGAGAAGGAATCCCTGACACCCGGCAGCGGTCCCATCGTAGGCCCTCGGGAGCGAGAGTCGAACTCCTCTGGGTTCCGGAGCGGGAATGGGCTGACTTGCCGATGGTGCGGGCAGGGAGGATGGTGGTGGAGGTGTCCCTCGGGTCTCCCAGCCTCGGATGGTGGTGATCACCTCCTGCAGTGCGGACCCCATCCGCAGGATCTGGTCATTCTGCTCGCGGACCCGGTCCTCCAGCGTCGCCTGCGCTGCTGCGGCTCCTGCTGATTCCATTCTTGGGGTGTGTTATTCTGTCAAGGTAGATGTAGGTGGGTGTGGTGGTGGAATCAGGCGCAGGACGCAGAACGTTAGTCCAACAGACTTTAGTAGATGCACACAAAAACAATCACGAATAAATGCCCTGAGACGAAAACTCCGCACGTAGGCGAAAATAACGGGCGCACTAACAGGTGCGACAAAACACTCCAAACAATATGGAGAAATAGCTCAACCGAGCAAACAGTAGAATAACAGCCTACCGGCACGATGTCACGGTTTCGGCCGAGGCTGCTCCTTCTCCTTGTTCGGGCAGGCTTCGGCGGTCGTCGTCCCCGGAGTACTAGCTACCACCGTTCGATGTTTCATGTTTGTTTGGTTTTGTCTGGTTGTACACCTGTCCCTTGTTAGTCTTTGATTTTGTTTCCTATTTAGTTATCGTGTGTTGGGTCAGGTGTTATGTGTGATTATTATTGTCAGCTGTTGCCATTGAGTAGTTTCCTCTCTCATAACTTTGTATTTGAGAGTTCGCACTGCGTGCGCTTTTTTCTTGTATTTCGCACTGTTGTTGTTGTGCGTAATTGTTCGTGCCACCCGGTTGGGTTGGCGACTCATTCCTGTTTTTGGATATACTAAAGTCTGTTGACGAACACCCTGGTTCCTGCGCTTGATTCCCTGCACCACATCACACTATGGAATCAGCAGGAGCAGCCGCGCCAACGGACATTATGGAAGACCGTCTTCGTGGGCAGGAGGACAGGATCAACCAGATCGGTCACGCCCTGGATCAGGTGATGAACACTCTCCACCGATGGGAGACCAGCGGGGTCCCCACGCCCCCACCTACCGGACCATCCCCATCGGTCAGTCCTCCTGTCCCCCTTCCGGAACCCAGCGGGATTCGGCTCTCCCTCCCGAGGGCGTACGACGGCTCCGCTGCCGGGTGTCAAGGGTTCTTGCTGCAAGTGGAGCTCTACCTCGCCACCGTACACCCGGCTCCCTCGGGACACGAGAGCGTCTCCGCCCTCATCTCCTGTCTCACCGGCAAGGCGTTGGAGTGGGCCAACGCCGAATGGAGGAGAATAGACGCCGCTACTGTTACCTATGCGGAGTTCTCCCGCCGCTTCCGTGCCGTGTTTGACCATCCACCGGAGGGGAAGGCGGCGGGGAGCGTCTGTTCTACCTCCGACAGGGGATGAGGAGCGCACAGGCTTTTGCGTTGGAGTTCGGACTCTAGCGGCAGATGCAGGGTGGAATGAGCGGGCCCTCATAGACCACTTCCGCTGCAGCCTCCGGGAGGACGTCCAGAGAGAGTTGGCGTGCAGGGATACCACGTTGTCGTTTGACCAGCTGGTCGACATGGCCATTCGGCTGGACACCCTGCTCGCTACCCGTGGACGTCCCGGGTGGGGGTTGCCCATTCCACCTTCCAGCACCTCCGAGCCGAGCCCTATGGAGCTCGGAGGTGCTGGCGCTAGGGAACGGAGGAGTAGGAACCCGAGGGGGGCCGTTCCCTGCACCAACTGTGGCCGTGGAGGGCACACCGCGGCTAGGTGTTGGGGAGGGTCTCCTGGTGGAGGTGAGGTCAGGCCAGGCATTGGGGAGTCCTCCCAGGTGAGTAGGCGCCCTACTTACCCAGAGCTTTCTGTCGTTCACCTAACCTTGCCTGTTTGTTTTCCACAGGTTGCACCTCGTTCCCAGCATAAGGCGCTGGTAGATTCAGGCGCAGCTGGGAATTTTGTAGATCGCCAGTTCTGTGTAAAGTTAGGGATTCCCCTCCATCCCGTTGATAAGCCTTTCCCTGTACATGCCCTAGATAGCCGTCCGTTAGGATCTGGGTTGATTAGGGAGGTCACAGCGCCGCTTAAGATGGTGACGCAGGGGGGTCATGAGGAGACGATTCAGCTCTATCTGATTGACTCTCCTGCGTATCCGGTGGTACTGGGGCTTCCCTGGTTAATTACCCATGACCCTACTATTTCGTGGCGAGAGAAAGCTCTTACAGGATGGTCTGCTCAGTGTGTGGGGCTGTGTCTGGGTGTTTCCATAGGGGCGACCTCGGTGGAGAGTCCGAATCTAATGCCAGCACTGCAGATTCCCCCTGAGTATGAGGATTTGAAACTGGTGTTCAGTAAGACTAGGGCGGCGCAGCTGCCGCCTCATAGACAGGGGGATTGTGCGATAGATCTCCAGTCAGGAGCAGCCCTCCCGATGAGCCATGTGTATCCCTTGTCCCAAGAGGAGAGGAAGGCAATGGAAACTTACATCGCCGAGTCTCTGAGACAGGGATACATACGGGCCTCCACTTCACCCGCTTCCTCAAGCTTCTTTTTGTGAAGAAAAAGATGGAGGTCTGCGCCCGTATATTGATTACCGCGGTCTCAATCAGATTACAGTGAAGTACAGCTATCCACTTCCTCTGATTGCGACTATGACGGAGTCATTACACGGTGCTCAGTTCTTCACAAAATTGGATCTTAGGAGCGCATATAACTTGGTGCGCATTAGAGAGGGGCGATGAATGGAAGACAGCATTTAGCACGACCTCCGGTCATTACGAGTATCTCGTCATGCCATATGGGTTAATGAATGCTCCCTCAGTCTTCCAATCCTTTGTAGATGAGATTTTCCGGGACATGCAGGGGCAGGGAGTAGTCGTGTACATAGACGATATTCTGGTGTACAGTTCTACCCGAGCTGAGCATGTAGCCCTGGTGCGCCGAGTGTTGAGGAGGCTGTTGGAGCATGACCTATATGTCAAGGCAGAGAAATGTCTGTTCTTTCAGAAGTCGGTCTCCTTTTTGGGTTATCAATTGTCTGCGTCAGGGGTGAAGATGGAGGTTGACCGGGTGTCAGCTGTGCGTAATTGGCAAACCCCAACCACTGTGAAAGAGGTGCAACAGTTCTTGGGCTTTGCGAATTATTACCGGAGGTTTATCCGGGGTTTTGGACAGGTGGCAGCTCCCATTACGTCTCTGTTGAAGGGGGGTCCGGTGCGCTTGCAGTGGTCAGCTGAGGCGGACAGGGCTTTTGGGAGACTGAAGGACCTGTTTACCTCAGCGCCGGTGTTGGCGCATCCGGATCCCGCTTTACCGTTCCAGGTAGAGGTTGACGCGTCCGAGGCTGGTATTGGGGCCGTTCTCTCACAACGGTCTGGCACACCACCTAAACTCCGCCCCTGTGCTTTTTATTCTAAGAAGCTCAGTCCGGCGGAGCGGAATTATGACGTAGGGGACAGGGAGCTGTTAGCCGTGGTACAGGCCCTAAAGGTGTGGAGGCATTGGCTTGAGGGGGCTCAACACCCTTTCCTCATTCTAACTGACCACCGTAACCTGGAATACATCCGGGCAGCTAGGAGACTGAATCCTCGCCAGGCCCGCTGGACTATGTTTCTAGCCCGGTTTGTGTTTAAAATCACTTACATCCCTGGGTCCCAGAACGGGAAGGCAGATGCCCTGTCTCGGCGATATGACACGGAGGAGAGGTCCGTTGAGCCCACTCCCATACTACCGAAGTCTTGTCTGGTTGCACCGGTGGTATGTGAGGTCGATGCCGAGATTGATCGGGCGTTACGCACCGACCCAAGTCCTCCCCAGTGTCCTGTGGGTCGGACGTACGTTCCGCTCGAGGTACGCGATCGCCTCATTTATTGGGCTCATACGTCCCCCTCCTCTGGACATCCAGGTATCGGCCGGACAGTTCACTGCCTTAGCACTAAGTACTGGTGGCCAACGTTAGCCAGGGATGTGAGGATTTATGTCTCCTCCTGTTCGGTGTGTGCCCAGTGTAAGGCGCCCAGACATTTGCCCAGGGGTAAGCTACAACCCCTGCCCGTTCCACAACGACCCTGGTCCCACCTCTCGGTGGATTTTGTTACAGACCTTCCCCTCTTACAGGGGAATACTACCATCCTGGTCGTTGTGGATCGGTTCTCGAAGGCCTGTCGTCTCCTACCCATGCCGGGTCTACCTACTGCCCTACAGACCGCTGAGGCTCTGTTTACCCATGTCTTCCGGCATTACGGGTACCCGAGGATATAGTGTCTGATCGAGGCCCCCAGTTCACCTCCAGAGTGTGGAGAGCGTTTATGGAACGGTTGGGGGTTTCGGTGAGCCTTACCTCGGGTTACCACCCGGAGAGTAATGGGCAGGTTGAACGTGTCAACCAGGATGTGGGGAGGTTTCTGAGGTCTTATTGCCAGGACCGGCCGGAGGAGTGGGCGAGATACGTTCCGTGGGCCGAGATGGCGCAGAACTCTCTCCGCCACTCCTCCACCCAACTAACCCCTTTCCAGTGTGTGTTAGGGTACCAGCCGGTTCTGGCACCTTGGCACGAGAGCCAGATCGAGGCCCCTGCGGTGGATGAGTGGGTCTCGGAGGAGACGTGGAACGCTGCCCACGTTCACCTGCAGCGGGCCATCCGTCGGCATAAGACGAGCGCCGATCTCCACCGCAGTGAGGGGCCTGTGTACGCACCTGGAGATCGAGTCTGGCTCTCGACCAGAAACCTGCCCCTCCGCCTTCCCTGCCGGAAGCTGGGTCGGCGGTTTGTGGGGCCATTTAAAGTCCTGAGTAGGTTGAACGAGGTGTGTTACAGGTTAGAACTGCCTATTGAGTACAGGAATATTAACCCCTCGTTTCATGTGTCTCTCCTCAGGCCGGTGGTAGCTGGTCCACTCCAGGATTATGAGATAGAGGAGATTCCTCCGCCCCCGTTGGACATCGAGGGGGCTCCGGCGTACACTGTGAGGTCCATCCTTGATTCGAGACGCCGGAGGGGGGGTCTCCAATATCTCGTGGAGTGGGAGGGGTATGGCCCGGAGGAGCGGTGCTGGGTGCCGAGGAGGGACATATTAGACCTGTCCCTGCTGACCGAGTTCCATCGGGGTCATCCTACGCGCCCTGCTCCGCGTCGTCCTGGTCGTCCCCGAGGCCGGGATCGGCGCACGGCTGGAGCCGCGCGTCAAGGGGGGGGTACTGTCACGGTTTCGGCCGAGGCTGCTCCTTCTCCTTGTTCGGGCAGGCTTCGGCGGTCGTCGTCCCCGGAGTACTAGCTACCACCTTTCATGTTTCAAGTTTGTTTGGTTTTTTCTGGTTGTACACCTGTCCCTTGTTAGTCTTTGATTTTGTTTCCTATTTAGTTATCGTGTGTTGGGTCAGGTGTTATGTGTGATTATTATTGTCAGCTGTTGCCATTGAGGAGTTTCCTCTCTCATAACTTTGTATTTGAGAGTTCGCACTGCGTGCGCTTTTTTCTTGTATTTCGCACTGTTGTTGTTGTGCGTAATTGTTCGTGCCAACCGGTTGGGTTGGCGACTCATTCCTGTTTTTGGATATACTAAAGTCTGTTGACGAACACCCTGGTTCCTGCGCTTGATTCCCTGCACCACATCCACACGCAGCGTTCTGACACACGACAGTAAAACAATAACACACAACACTAGACAAACACAACGAGAACTTATAGGACACTAATTACACTAAACGATAACAGGTGTAACAACAATCAGACAAAAGCAAACGAACATAGAAACATGCAACGGTGGCAGCTAGTATTCCGGAGACGACGAACGCCGAAGCCTGCCCGAGCAAGGAAGAGAGGCAGCCTCGGCCGAAAACGTGACACTATACCTGTTGTATTCGGCGCATGTGACAAACAAAATTTGATTTGATTCGTTACAGTTTAACAGGCCTTGTTTATATTTGTGCAATTTTGTATTTTCTTCTGGCAAACAAGTCGAAAGGCGAAAAAGTGTCGCAGTAAATCCCAAGTAATTAATTTTGTTATCTGTTAATTGCATTGTGTTTAATTTGAAACAGTTCATATGAATAATGGCTTGGCCCCCCAGTTTACCAAAAAACATTTTTGATGACATTTTAAACCATGCCTAATATTGGATTAAGCCTCAAAGGTCATTGACATGGAAGACAGACTCATTCATTAAAACTTGGATGTGCCAACCATCGTTGGTCATTACATTTACATTTTAGTCATTTAGCAGACGCTCTTATCCAGAGCGACTTACAGTTAGTGAGCGCATACATTATTATTTTTTTATTTTTTTCATACTGGCCCCCCCGTGGGAATCGCACCCACAACCCTGGCGTTGCAAACGCCATGCTCTACCAACTGAGCTACATCATACTCTCTCTTCATGATTATGGTGACGGGAATTATGAAAATCAACCCAGTTATGGTTCTGGTAAATCACGTCAATGACAATATAGTCCTTTGAATTGGGATCCTCATGACATCCTCATGTTAATTCACCTAAAGATCCCTTTAAGCAGCTGCTGAGAAGCACTCAATAGATAAGCTAGCTGCCTATCTCTATACTACATCTTATCAGTCCTGTTTGTTTCACAGTACCTCGCACATCCATTCCAGGGCGTATTAAGTCCAAATGAAATATGGGGACAATTATTCAGTGCCAGATATTAGAAGTGTGTGAGATGTTTTAAAGAATGGGTGGCTGTTGTGGATGATGTAGTTGTAAAAGTCTCCGTGTGACACTGAATGACTCTGTCTCTGTTTCTGTTGACCTAGTTACATTTTATTTTTCAATTACCAGTAGTATATTACCATCAAAGCCATTGGTATTGTGGTATAAATCACTGGGACTGGACCCTGTGGCCATTGCAGACAGTAAGGCACCCTACTGGGTGATGCAGAGCTCTGTCTTGTCTGGAGCCTGTCTCTCTTAAATAGAGTTGCACTGATGACCCACATTTGGACGACAATGAGGCCGTGCGCCTCTGCTTTGCCACTTACAGAGACCCACTGGTTACAGTGACTCAGGGTCGGGTTCATTGAGGGAACATCTTAACTACAGAGCTTGATGATTGCTGGACAATCAAGGCAGATCCTAATTCTCAGGTTTAGGAAAAAGCCTCCAAATACTAAATCACCACATTAATTTCAGCTCTAAAAATATTTCTCAAGTTCTCCTAGTATGGAAGGGGAAACGTTTTCCTGACATGAAAGCTTCTGTCCGTGAGCTGAATCCCCTTCAAGCAGTGGGAGGCCATTGAATGGGCTGAGGAGACCGTGTTGCTTTAACGTCCCACTGAAGTGTGAACATTGATCTTCCCCCAAGAATGGAGTGCCGACCCAATGAACCCTAGCAGGGAGAGTCGCAGGCTGAAAAGATCAGGTGTGAAAACACAATTTAATCGATAAGGAGCCTCTATCGTGTGTACGCTCACTGTGTGAGTGGAATTATGCATTGCAGGATATGACACGTCAGGGTACCATTGACGTATCGAGTATGTTCTTGCAAAATTGTTGACGAGCAAGGCCTCAAATGTCACTCAGATGTGTTATAGAAGTGACGTTAGTGTTTATGTAAACGTACATGTATGTTGTGTCAAAGCACCACCACAACGCGTAATATTTTACCTTGAACACTGTACCAAAAGCAAACTTCCTCCACTAGTCTTTCGTCCGAGTGAGGCTACAATAGTTTCCCAGGGAAGCTGTGAAGCGAGCTATAGCCTATTGTGTGATTGTGTTCATGAGTCTGTTATTAAAGAATGTGAAACAATGTGTATGTTTACTGCTTTTCATTAAATCACGTATGGCTACAAATATTGTATATACATTCATTCGGGTTCCATTGCTTGTTCTGATCTTTTTAAGCAGAACATTTTGATTATTAGCTGGACTATCGAAGCCATCCAGCCAACCCTTTTATTCAGATCAAAGAGGATGGTTTCAAAGGTAATCAATTGGGCCTAGTTATTGTTCATCAGCAGCATACTTTAGTTTTTATGTCTATTATTATTTTACATTTAACTTCCTAAAACTAGAACCGTCTTGTGGACCTCATGGGAATGTAACATTTTAATACATTCGAATAAAATTCTACTAGAACACTTCTCGTTCCTTGTATTAATAGCAGTGTTGTTTGCCTATAAATATAATAAGCGTTGTGAAATTAGATATTGAACATGAACCCTCTTTCAACAATTATCAGCTGATTCAGAAAATAGTTTTCAGAATGACAGTAAAGTGAAAAGCTGTTGTGATCGCACGCAAGGTTTTTCTAGAATGTTTTGATGTCTCATACGTTACGAAAAGGATAGTCCAAACTATACAGGCAAAACATTTAGCCCTATAGCATTTTTAAAACAGGTTCAAAACCTAAAAAGCATTATTTCCTTGTAATTAATTTTATTCAATTGTTTCACCTGTGCCCTCGCCAGCCAGGGTAGGGCAGCACTTTACAGCATTCCAATGTTATAGTCTTATGAATCTCTCATGCATATATTTTGTTGTTGTTGAATATGGGAACAATGGGAGAGATGGACAAATACTGATTTCAAAACAAAATGGACTACATTCTCATTCATATTATTAAGACGTGAGGTGAGTATCAAAATAGTTTTAAAAGATGCCCTTGCTTTAAAGTTGAACCTCGGATAGATCTTTAGTATACTAGCCTATACAGTCAACTCAAAATATGGCATTCTGTTCTTTTGAAATAGCCTACATTTTCCATATCATAATGAGACTAAATGAAACGACACAGGCCAAATGGATATTGTGATGTTGTCCTATATTAAATGTAATTATTAGAATGGTAAAATGTAGGGGAAAAGGCAGACATTTTATATGAACATTGGATTTCTGTGGTCCGAATTACATAATAATTTTTGTTTTCAGACGTTTTTCCATTGGAAGGCCTACCCATGTGTCTATCCTCACTCAGAAAACCTGCTCACTGATGTCAATACCAAAGCTGATAATTGTGACTTGATGTGAATAATGATAACGATGATGACGGGGAGAGCTCAGTATAGACCGGCACAGTGGACGCGTCATAATACCCATAAACCTAGCGGTAAAACCCGGTAATGCATATGGAAATAATTTTTGCATCTGGAATTTTAAAACTACTTCATATAAGGTCTGTGTTTCGTGTAGGCTTACCCTGGTGTGACGTTTTGATAGCCATGTAACTCTCTCTCGGACAAGGTGAGTTTTCTCAATATATTAGCCTCAATTTACTCAAAAAATGTCAAAATGCTAATTAGCAATAGAGAAGACCTCAGCAAGACTTCAAATTCTTGTAGGAAGATCCTGCATGTCATCTCTAGCCAACACTGTCAGCTACCGTTCACCAGCACGATCAGAGACCTTTGTGCCCATATACCTTCTGTGCCCAATCCATGAATTTGCATCCCCTTTCTCTGTTTTAGCTAGCCACTGACTACACTTTAGCTAGCTAGTTAGCAGAGCAGTAAATCAAAAAATAATTGTTTTACTTAGCCTAGAGAATTGTTTGTACAGCATATCAACTTTGGTGTCTATTTCAGACATGGCATTTTTCAAGGTTGAGCACAAGGACATTAAAAGGGGATCCCTATAAGAAGACCACTTTAAGTCTGGCCATGTGGAGAAGTGCAGCTATAGTGAGGGGCAATTTACCGGTTTGGTCAGGGCCAGCATGAGGTATGAAGTTTATCCTGTGTCGGTGAGTGTAGCTATTAAGTTAAGTTTGAGCATCTTAGCAATACAATGTTTTCTATACAGTTATCAACATTCTACAAGGAAAGAGCCACTTAATCAATTATATAATCATTAACCAGAGTACCCCGGATACCAGACTTCGATGAGTGATAACTCAGTTCTAGAATGTTGTCATTGATGAGAATTAATCAAAAAAATCTAGCAACATTCAACATTTACAAATTTTCAAAGGCAGAGTATTTATTTATTTATTCAGAGTGGTACATGCATTCACTCAGTCTTGATTTATAGGATCGTTCCCACTATATGATTGGTATGTCAAGTGATAAAATCCCAAGTTATCTATTCAAAGTTTATTGAAAAACTGCACTTACTGTAAAATATTCTACAGCTGTAATGTCATCAATCAAATCAAACTATTTATATAGCACATTTCTTACAACGAATGCTTTTCAAGGTGTTCACAGTTGTTGGATGGGGCGTTGTCTGTAAAGTGGGGCACAGATAATGAAGAGGAGGGTATCAAGGCATTCAAAATGGCTACAGGGATGGATGTGCAGGAGTCAGGGCTTTGGGTCACAGGGTCTGGGATCCTGAGTGACTCAACGGATGGTCTGGTGGGCACCACAGCAGTGGTGGAGGTCAAGCTAGCAGTGGGAACGTTCGTGGAATACTTGCTAACAAAGTTATTTATTGGCAATATGTCACACAAACAAATCTACTACTCAGACAAATATAACGACGAACACTATGAATACAGTCATGTTGTGTTGCCGCGGGAGATGGTGAAACAAGTCCCCAAATCCCACCTGATGTCTGAGGATTAGTGGAGGCGAATGGGAGTGCAGCAGTCTCTTGGATGGGTGCACTATATGATCCATGAACCTGAGCCTCACATTCTGCTGTTTAGGCGACCACTTCCGAAGAACTGATCTATGCATTCCTTAGAACATTTCTTCCTGTCAACGTTCTGTGGTATTCATTGAATACCTGCTCCCCTACCCAAGTTATATTGTCTGCTGTGCATGAAGCTGTAGTTGTCTCAGCAACCAAGCTCAGTCTGATTGCATGGAAGAGGTGAACTGTCACTGTGGCATTGTGGAATTTAAGGGTTATATACAAATATGTTGCTACTAGTACTACGTAAAAATGTATGCACATATGACTGTAAGTCGCTTTGGATAAAAGCGTCTCCTAAATGGCATATTATTATTATATTATAAGTGTCCGTATGATGCAAGGGACCTTACCATTGAAGAAGCAGTGAAGTCCAAGGATTTCTATATTCAGGTGGAGGGTCTTACAGCCTCCGTGAAGATCATCTTTACTGGCACCAGGTCCAAGGGCAGTTCCACATCACTGGAAGGGACACTTGCTTCTTCATTGTGTGGACCACCAAAGGCTCCATCACTATCCCCATCCAGTGTGACGACCTCATATTGCTGGATTAGAGGAGTTTTTCAAGGACCACATGCTCCCAAAATTGGCACTGCAACAGTGAACATCTGTAAATATATTGTAAATTGTTTTTGCACGAATCAGTTTTTGTTCTTACCTTGAGGTTTTATTCCAATCAGTTTTTTGGGGGACACTGGATCAGCGTTCTTGTCGCACCTGGGATTTTTGCCATTTCTTCAAGGCAAAAGTGCTCTAGCTCCTTCAAGCTGGATGGGTTCCGCTGGTGTACAGCAATCTTTAAGTCATACCACAGATTCTCAGTTGGATTGAGGTCTAGGCTTTGACTAGGCCATTCCAAGACATTTAAATGTTTCCCCGTAAACCACCCGAGTGTTGCTTTAGCAGTATGCTTAGGGTCATTGTCCTGCTGGAAGGTGAACATCCGTCCCAGTCTCAAGTCTCTGGAAGACTGAAACAGGTTTCTCTCAAGAATTTCCCTGTATTTAGCGCCATCCATCATTCATTCAATTCAGACCAGTTTCCAAGTCCCTGCCGATGGAAAACATCCCCACAGCATGATGCTGCCACCACCATGCTTCACTGTCTGGATGGTGTTCTTGGGGTGATGAGAGGTGTTGGGTTCGCGCCAGACATAGCGTTTTCCTTGATGGCCAAAAAGCTCAATTTCAGTCTCATCTGACCAGAGTACCTTCTTCCATATGTTTGGGGAGTCTCCCACATGCCTTTTGGCGAACACCAAACGTGTTTGCTTCTTTTTTTCTTTAAGCAATGGCTTTTTTCTGGCCACTCTTCCATAAAGCCCAGCTCTGTGGAGTGTATGGCTTAAACTGGTCCTATGGAAAGATACTCCAATCTCCGCTGTGGAGCTTTGCAGCTCCTTCAGGGTTATCTTTGGTCTCTTTGTTGCCTCTCTGATTAATGCCCTCCTTGCCTGGTCCGTGAGTTTTGGTGGGCGGACCTCTCTTGGCAGGTTTGTTGTGGTGCCATATTCTTTCAATTTTTGAATAATGGATTTAATGGTGCTCCGTGGGATGTTCAAAGTTTCAGATGTTTTTTTTTTATAACCCAACCCTGATCTGTACTTCTCCACAACTTTGTCCCTGACCTGTTTGGAGATCTCCTTGGTCTTCATGGTGCCGCTTGCTTGGTGGTGCCCCTTTCTTAGTGGTGTTGCAGACTCTGGGGCCTTTCAGAACAGGTGTACAGTGGGGGAAAAAAATATTTAGTCAGCCACCAATTGTGCAAGTTCTCCCACTTAAAAAGATGAGAGAGGCCTGTAATTTTCATCATAGGTACACGTCAACTAAAATCCAGAAAATCACATTGTAGGATTTTTAATGAATTTATTTGCAAATTATGGTGGAAAATAAGTATTTGGTCAATAACAAAAGTTACTCAATACTTTGTTATGTACCCTTTTTGGCAATGACACAGGTCAAACGTTTTCTGTAAGTCTTCACAAGGTTTTCACACACTGTTGCTGGTATTTTGGCCCATTCCTCCATGCAGATCTCCTCTAGAGCAGTGATGTTTTGGGGCTGTCGCTGGGCAACACAGACTTTCAACTCCCTCCAAAAATTTTCTATGGGGTTGAGATCTGGAGACTGGCTAGGCCACTCCAGGACCTTGAAATGCTTCTTACAAAGCCAGTCCTTCGTTGCCCGGGCAGTTTGTTTGGGATCATTGTCATGCTGAAAGACCCAGCCACATTTCATCTTCAATGCCCTTGCTGATGGAAGGAGGTTTTCACTCAAAATCTCACGATACATGGCCCCATTCATTATTTCCTTTACACGGATCAGTCGTCCTGGTCCGTTTGCAGAAAAACAGCCCCAAAGCATGATGTTTCCACCCCCATGCTTCACAGTAGGTATGGTGTTCTTTGGATGCAACTCAGCATTCTTTGTCCTCCAAACACGACGAGTTGAGTTTTTACCAAAAAGTTCTATTTTTGTTTCATCTGACCATATGACATTCTCCCAATCCTCTTCTGGATCATCCAAATGCACTCTAGCAAACTTCAGACGGGGCCTGGACATGTACTGGCTTAAGCAGGGGGACACGTCTGGCACTGCAGGATTTGAGTCCCTGGCGGCGTAGTGTGTTACTGATGGTAGGCTTTGTTACTTTGGTCCCAGCTCTCTGCAGGTCATTCACTAGGTCCCCCCGTGTGGTTCTGGGATTTTTGCTCACCGTTCTTGTGATCATTTTGACCCCACGGGGGTGAGATCTTGCGTGGAGCCCCAGATCGAGGGAGATTATCAGTGGTCTTGTATGTCTTCCATTTCCTAATAATTGCTCCCACAGTTGATTTCTTCAAACCAAGCTGCTTACCTATTGCAGATTCAGTCTTCCCAGCCTGGTGCAGGTCTACAATTTTGTTTCTGGTGTCCTTTGACAGCTCTTTGGTCTTGGCCATAGTGGAGTTTGGAGTGTGACTGTTTGAGGTTGTGGACAGGTGTCTTTTATACTGATAACAAGTTCAAACAGGTGCCATTAATACAGCTAACGAGTGGAGGACAGAGGAGCCTCTTAAAGAAGAAGTTACAGGTCTGTGAGAGCCAGAAATCTTGCTTGTTTGTAGGTGACCAAATAGTTATTTTCCACCATAATTTGCAAATAAATTCATAAAAAATCCTACAATGTGATTTTCTGGAGAAATAAATTCTCGATTTGTCTGTTATAGTTGACGTGTACCTATGATGAAAATTACAGGCCTCTCTCATCTTTTTAAGTGGGAGAACTTGCACAATTGGTGGCTGACTAAATACTTTTTTTCCCCACTGTATATATACACTGAGATCATGTGACACTTAGATTACACACAGGTGGACTTTATTTAACTAATTATGTGACTTCTGAAGGTAATTGGTTGCACCAGATCTTGTTTAGGGGCTTCATAGCAAAGGGGGTGAATACATACGCACGCACCCCTTTTCCGTTATACATTTTTTTGAATTTTTTGAAACAAGTAATTTTTTTCATTTCACTTCACCAATTTGGACTATTTTGTGTATGTCCATTACATGAAATCCAAATAAAAATAAATTTAAATGACAGGTTGTATTGCAACAAAATAGGAAAACCGCCAAGGGGGATGAATACTTTTGCAAGGCACTGTAGTTAACGTAAGTTCAATCACAAAGGCTGGTCTGAGTGCATCTCCTCACAGTTTCATTCAGTAGTACAACACAATTCACATTGCATTTTATCATGGGCACGGTGGGCATTTATATCTGTGATGTTAAAATTATTTCTTACACTCTTTTTTGTGTGGAGCTTTCTTTTCTGGTAAATGCAGGATAAGAGAGACATCACCTCCAGCAGATCTCCTTGCTGAGGGTGGCGTTGATCATGCACTGCTTCTCATGGGGTGAGCCTGATGTTCCGCATGTCACGCCTCATGTCTAAAACATGGGGAAAGGGGACATAAAGTCAACATTTTGATGAATCTACAAATTCAATGTTTTACACAATATTGTATCATATTTGATGAGGTACTGACCTGTTTGTCCACAGGCTCGAAGTGCTGTAGTCTCCACAACTGGACGCTCGCGCTCTGATCACACTGCCACAGGATGTCCATTCATCAGATGGTCTGAGGGATGCACTTCTTTTCGACTGGAAAACAAAAATAAATTTGGTCAGTGGTGGGTCTTTTTCAATGCTGTTTCAATCTTTATCTGGACAGAAAACACATTGTTTATCATAACACAAAACCACCTTGGACAATGTGACAAGTGGTCTCTCAACACCCAATCCTCATGCCTCATTGTTTGTTCTTGTTTCCCAACCAGCTACTTCTCTGATGAGTGGGTCTTGGAGGTTTACAAGTGCACAGCAAGTCTGCACCAGTTACTATAGCAACGCAGACAAGGTGGGATGAATCTCAGGATTTTGAAATATTTCAGTCAAGCATCTACCCTCTCAACATGACTCCTGTTTCTCGCTATGTCTTTTGTGAGATGTATCTCACTTTCTGTTCACCTACCGTGGTTCAGGAATGGAGGAATGTTCACATTGACTTATGCAGGCATGAAGCTTTGGATCAAGAAGCTTTGTCTGCCAAAATCATGTCTCCAGACGTGAAGATCTTCTCAAACCCCGACTTCTGGACAATGGCTTTGTCTGACACATATCCTAGATAAAGATCACTGCAGTATGTTATCACCGCATTAGGTGCAACTCCCAGGAGTAGCTTGAACGAATGCATTGAACGGAACACAGTAGGTTTGCTTCTGCTGATCCATCGGACTTGGAATAGCAACTTCTATGTCAGTACAGTCAATGACCATCCTGCAGTTTCTGCTGAACCCCTGAAAAGACACAGGCGAAGCACGTTTGGTTCTTCTCCGGACTTCGAACAGTCTTCATGATGCTAATGAAAAAAAAACATGTGGATCACGTGAATGAAAGTGATGGTAACATTGCTGACAGTGCCTGCACTACAATATAATATTTGAGCCAGGTGCAAGTTGGTGTAGCTGTGACGCAACTTCATAACCGCCATAAACACTTGATCCTCAAATGACAGCATCTCGACCCCCCTTTAACGTTCCAAGTATTCAAAAACGATGTTGAACATGTTTTTGTCTGGAAGTCCTGTTTCCATGCGAATATCTTTATCAGACAACTGTGGTGCTGAATACCTGTTGCAGGTATACAGCTGATTCTCCTGTAGAACCTTCAACTGCGTTAATGTTTCCTCAAGATGCACCTCAATGAGAACATTCTGCAACTGTGCAGACAGCAGCCTCCTACATTCTTTAGCAGCTGAGGGGCCTGGAACTTCATTGTCTGCCGTGGTGGATGTGTCTGGATCTTCCTCTTCTGCCATGGTATCCGGTCCGCCCGTCTGAAAGACACATTTTGTTTACTTTTACTAGCCGTGAGGTCACTGAGGAGGACCAACAGTAATAGGGGGATGGTCTAAAAGGGACTGACATGCAGGGATGTAACATAAGGATTTTGGGCACTGGCCAGCAGACCAAGATTTCTACATTCAGGTCCTAAATCTGTGGCATGCGATGTTTGTAAAGGCAAGATTTCACTGCTTTGTCAGGCTAGTTTGGTACATTGTCTACTAGCCCAATCTGAAAAGTACTAGACTCGGGCTAGCTTAATTACTAACTTCACAGGTCATTTGATTAGTCATGTACAACAGATGCACTCGTGGAACAAAACTTTTTGTGTTTTGTATGGAGAAAACATTGAGCCCACAAGTCCTTTGCGAGCTAGCTAGCCAACTTTAGCTAAAAAGCTAACTCGCCAACCAAGGTGCCTAACTAGCTAGCCCACCTGGAGATATTTAGCTACCTAGGTAGTTAACATTAGCTCACCGTTCATGTAGTCAGACTTTTCTAAGTGGTGACATGCTAACTAACCAACTATCATTGCCATGGCGCCGGCCTAACGTTAGTTAGCAAGTCTGACTACATTAATGGTGAGTTAACGTTAACTAGCTAGCTAAATATCCCTTCCCTGGTGGGCTAACGCTAGCTAGCATGTCACCACGTGAAAAAGTATGACTACACAAACCGTGAGCTAACATTAACTAGCTGGCTAGCTCACTAAAGACTTGACAATAAAAAAGTCACATCAGATGTACTCGTGGAATAAAACCCAATTTGGTGTTTTGTATGGGGAAAACATTGAGTCCACAAGTCCTTTGTGAGCTAGCTAGCCAACCAAGGTGCCTAACTAGCTAGCCCACCAGGCGATGTTTAGCTAGCTAGCTAACATTAGGCTGGACACATTACATTTCTAACAACGCTTTTTTAGGATAAAAACTAGTTCATTGCATCCGCCATGGAGCCCAATTTCATAATTATACCATATGTCCCAGCTGCTTGCCGTAGTTTTTAAGTAATCAAGAAACAAAAGGCCTTATTTTAGGGCATTTTTACCCTGCCAGCTCATATTAGTTCTATTGAGCACCATGGCACAATTTACATTTTAGTCATTTAGCAGACGCTCTTATCCAGAGCGACTTACAGTTAGTGAATACATATTTTTTTTTATACTGGCCCCCCGTGGGAATCGAACCCACAACCCTGGCGTTGCAAACGCCATGCTCTATCAACTGAGCTACATCCCTGCCTGCCATTCCCTCCCCTACCCTGGACGAATTGTGCGCCGCCCATGAGTCTCCCGGTCGCGGCCGGCTGCGACAGAGCCTGCATTCGAACCAGGATCTCTAGTGGCACAGTTAGCACTGCGATGCAGTGCCTTAGACCACTGCGCCACTGAATGTTTTACAACTCGCCTTCTGAATGTTTTATTCCCAGCCCATTGTTCTATGTCACAATGCCTGCTTCGCTATTGTTGACAATGAGACCTGCCTAGGTTGAAGCAATTGCTGGTAATTAAAACGTCAACAACAACAAAAAATGTATCATGGAACTCTGAGGTCGTCCCATTGTTTCCTCTAGGGGAAATATAGGTATGTCTGTCTATTTCGCCAAATATCTAGCAATGTGAATATTTCGATTTTTTTTCAAGTCGGGCACCATTTTAATCATGAGAATCTCCTCTTTCTAATTATGTAAGGCTGGGCAGTGTACTCCGTTGTCATCGATCGCTAGAACAGAAATAGAAGTTACACATTTTTTCCTAGTTCCTCGTTATGCAGACATAAGCACAGTTGACACCATCGAGGTGTGGATGTTTACTTTCTACATGAGTTGTTATTTTTCAGTTTCATCCTAAGAACAGATTGTAGTGGTAAAATGAAAAGGAATACATTTTTTTGGTGCCATCTAGGCTAAATGGAATTCTAAGCAGAATTCCAGTCAACATAGGCTCTGCGAACATTCGATTAAATTAATTTGCTATGGGCTCGCGCTAGTGTTCCAGCTTAGCCAACATTCTATTGCCGTTTTTCAGCCTTGGGTGATTTTTGACTCGTTCTATTGTCCAGCCTACTAACATTAGCTCACCGTTCGTGTTGTCAAACTTTTCTAAGTGGTGACATCCTACCTGACCAACTATCGTTGCCATGGTGCTGGCCAAATGTTAGCTAGCAAGTCTGACTACACGAACAGTAAGTTAACGTTAACTAGCTAGCTAAATATCCCTTCCCTGGTGGGCTAACGTTAGCTAGCATGTCACCACATGCAAAAGTAGCTGGCTAGCTCACTAAAGACTTGTCAATAAAAAGGTTACAACAGTCATTATGTTAGCCTATGCTGGTTTTCTTTTTACTTTTAAGGATGATAACGTGCGTTGTACACGTAACTACAGTCGGTAGGTATGTAGCTAATTTTCATAAGCACCTAGCTAAACACAGATCTTTGACCGAACCAAAATTGCTTTTTAGCAGCTAGCAAACAGGGCTTACCTTATCACACAGCTCCAGTGACGACTCTCCAATACAGAGGTAGGAAAACTATTAAATGCACATGTGTGCTTATCAGAGCAGTGGTTGCAATCCAGTACATATCACAGAACCATCCTTGCTTCTGATCGACGGAGATACCTAACTAATGTTAGCTAGTTCACAACAAATGCCAGGCAGAGGGTAATTCAAGAAATTAAAACATTCTAAGGTAGCTAGCTAGATACAGTGCCATCATCCCCCTTTGCGATTTTCCTATTTTGTTGCATTACAACCTGTAATTTAAATTGATTTATATTTGGATTTCATGTAATGGACATACACAAAATAGTCAAAATTGGTGAAATGAAATGAAAAAAATAAATAACGGAAAAGTGGTGCTTGCATCCCCTTTGCTATGAAGCCCCTAAATAAGATCTGGTGCAACCAATTACCTTCAGAAGTCACATAATTAGTTAAATAAAGTCCACATCTGTGCAATCTAAGTGTCACATGATCTCAGTATATATACACCTGTTTTGAAAGGCCCCAGAGTCTGCAACACCACTAAGCAAGGGGCGCCACCAAGCAAGAGGCACCATGAAAACCAAGGAGCGCTCCAAACAGGTCAGGGACAAAGTTGTGGAGAAGTACAGATCAGGGTTGGGTTATAAAAAAATATATGAAACTTTGAACATCCCACGGAATCCATTATTCAAAAATGGAAAGAATATGGCACCACAACAAACCAGCCAAGAGAGGGCCGCCCACCAAAACTCACAGACCAGGCAAGGAGGGCATTAATCAGAGGCAACAAAGAGACCAAATATAACCCTGAAGGAGCTGCAAAGCTCCACAGCGGAGATTGGAGTATCTGTCCATAGGACCACTTTAAGCCATACACTCCACAGAGCTGGGCTTTATGGAAGAGTTGCTAGAAAAAAATAAGCAAACACGTTTGGTGTTCACCAAAAGGCATGTGGGAGACTCCCCAAACATATGGAAGAAGGTACTCTGGTCAGATGAGACTAAAATAGAGCTTTTTGGCCATCAAGGAAAGCGCTATGTCTGGCGCAAACCCAACACCTCTCATCACCCCGAGAACACCATCCTCACAGTTAAGCATGGTGGTGGCAGCATCATGCTGTGGGGATGTTTTTCATCGGCAGGGACTGGGAAACTGGTCAGAATTGAAGGAATGATGGATGGCGCTAAATACAGTGAAATTCTTGAGGCAACCCGGTTTCAGTCTTCCAGAGATTTGAGACTGGGACGGAGGTTCACCTTCCAGCAGGACAATGACCCTAAATATACTGCTAAAGCAACACTTGAGTGGTTTAAGTGGAAACATTTAATGTCTTGGATTGGCCTAGTCAAAGCCCAAACCTCAATAATAATATGCCATTTAGCAGACGCTTTTATCCAAAGCGACTTACAGTCGTGCGTGCATACATTTTTGTTTATGGATGGTCCCAGGGATCGAACCCACTACCTTGGCGTTACAAGCGCCGTGCTCTACCAGCTGAGCTACAGAGGACCAATTCAATTGAGAATCTGTGGTATCACTTAAAGATTGCTGTACACCAGCGGAACCCATCCAACTTGAAGGAGCTGGAACAGTTTTGCTTGAAGAATGGTTAAAAATCCCAGTGGCTAGATGTGCCAAGCTTATATAGACATACCCCAAGAGACTTGCAGCTGTAATTGCTGCAAAAGGTGGCTCTACAAAGTGAATAGTTATGCACACTCAAGTTCTGTTTTTCTGTCTTATTTGTTGTTTGATTCAAAATAAAAAATAATTTCCATCTTCAAAGTGGTAGGCATGTTGTATAAATCAAATGATATAAACCCCCCAAAAATCCATTTTAATTCCAGGTTGTAAGGCAACAAAATAGGAAAAATGCCAAGGGGGGTGAATACTTTCGCAAGCCACTCTAATTTGAAAAATGCTAAACAAGAAGACACACGAGAAACACAATATCAATTATTTACCAGAGAAACTAAAAAGGCTATAATATCTACTTGCTACTTGTCGATGAGTTTGCATTGACAAATGTGCTTGAGGGATGACATCAAAGTTTGCGACAAGATGTGTAGTTCTGTATGATAGCCACATTAGCGGATAATTAGAATTTTTTTGGGGGGGGGCCATTTACAGGCAAATATATTGATAAAAGTTATCAAAACTTAAAGCCAGGGTAAGCCTACACGAAACACAAACCTTATATGAAGTAGTTCTAAAATCCCTGACACAAAAATGAATGGTGAGAAAACGATTGGAACAATTTCTGCGTTTTACCGCTACGTTTTGGGGTATTATGACTCATACTGTGGGACTCAATAGCCTAACCCTTTAATCATAGCCTATTGTTACTTTGTGTCTCTAAAATTACAATGTTTCCATTTCTATAGTCATGTGACAAAGAGTCCGTTTTAACTGAAACTCTAATCAGATCAATTCTATCCACATGAAATGTTTTATTTTCATAACTGGTCAGAATTCGATATGCGATATGCATATAGATAATATTCTGCCCATATCAACAAATGTATTTTAGGCCATATAAAGAACAGCTACGCATGATTTAATGAAAAGCAGCAAACAGACACAACATTGTTTCACATTCTTTAATAAAAGAAAACAGGCAATATGCTATACAGCTGGCTTCACATTTTCCCTGCCAAATAGGTCTACAAGGAAACTCAACGTATCTTAACGAAGTTGATTCCTCGAGGGGGTCTGTGCGCTGCGTAGTACCTTCCACAAAAAGTTTTGATCGACAAAAAGACACGCAAGCATGTTGTGTACAGGCGTTAGCGTTGTAACAGGAAGTTAAAATTGAGGAAGTAGACGGAATTTTCATTGAAGGATGACTTGATTTCTAATCTCAATGGATTTCCGGAGAAGACCATTTCCGCCATTCTTTACAAAACTATCCTACACATGCCATATGTTCTTTGTGTATTTATTGTAGGGGGATACATTGTGAATAAAACGCAAGGAATGTCTTGTACAATAATAACAATTAAAACATTGTTATGTCCTTGTGATAGGAGAGCAAGAATGGGAGAGAGAGAAGAGTAGAGAGACTCACTTTTCGTCAGTGCTTAATTGCTTTTAATTAAAAGATAGTTAATTAAATGAGATGCCTGAGTTGACATGCCTGACTTCCCAGCTTTAATGAGGTTGATAACTGTGTTCTTTTTAATTAAGTTCCATTGTTTGTCTTTGACAACCTGTAAATATATTTTCAGCCAATGGAAAGAGAAATGGAAAGGGATTGCAAATTGCCTGTGATGGCCTAGGCCCTTTGTCGAAAACACGTCGCCCCTTAGTGTGTTCAAAAAGGCAGAAAGACACCAGGTGTCAGTCACATGTTAACTATATTTATTTTGCAACAATTAAGAGTCTGTAACCTGTATCTACTGTGTGATTTAATTGTGTGCAAAAACCAATGCCACTCAACTCGTAACGTTTCAAGATATTGTGGTTATCTACTACATTGCATTTAGACTCCAACAACCCTGTCCACTAAAACAGTATTGTATCCTCAGTGTTCATCTCAAATAGCTACACATATAACTGCTCGCATTAACCTCATTAAGAAAATAACTGCTTACAATAGATGTTCCACAAGGACAATTATATAGCATTGCACTGTATTGAGAAGACGATCCAATTCCAATAAACAATTAAGCAATCCAGTACAATAGTGAATTTAGGGTGAGCTTGAATGACATGGAAAGGCCCACAGTTGAGAGGCATTCTCAAGGACAAGTATGTCCTTGAACATGAGGAACACAATTGTGGTCTACTAAATTATATGTTCTTTAGGACAACAATATACAGGAAGGAAGAGTAGGCAAAGAAAAATGACAATGTTTAGAGAAGGTTTGTCAAGGATCGCAATCTCAGCCTCTTTTGAGTTTGCAAGAAAGGCATTTCACTGTACTTGTGCATGTGACATTAAAACATAAAACAAAAAAAATGGAAACTATATGCCACTGAATAGTATATACAGTACATGTACAGTGGGGAAAACAAGTATTTGATACACTGCCGATTTTGCAGGTTTTCCTACTTACAAAGCATGTAGAGGTCTGTAATTTTTATCATAGGTACACTTCAACTGTGAGAGACGGAATCTAAAACAAAAATCCAGAAAATCACATTGTATGATTTTTAAGTAATTAATTTGCATTTTATTGCATGACATAAGTATTTGATCACCTATCAACCAGTAACAATTCCGGCTCTCACAGACCTGTTAGTTTTTCTTTAAGAAGCCCTCCTGTTCTCCACTCATTACCTATATTAACTGCACCTGTTTGAACTCGTTACCTGTATAAAAGACACCTGTCCACACACTCAATCAAACAGACTCCCACCTCTCCACAATGGCCAAGACCAGAGAGCTGTGTAAGGACATCAGGGATAAAATTGTAGACCTGCACAAGGCTGGGATGGGCTACAGGACAATAGGGAAGCAGCTTGGTGAGAAGGCAACAACTGTTGGCGCAATTATTAGAAAATGGAAGAAGTTCAAGATGACGGTCAATCACCCTCGGTCTGGGACTCCATGCAAAATCTAACCTCGTGGGACATCAATGATCATGAGGAAGGTGAGGGATCAGCCCAGAACTACACGGCAGGACCTGGTCAATGACCTGAAGAGAGCTGGGACCACAGTCTCAAAGAAAACCATTAGTAACACACTACGCCGTCATGGATTAAAATCCTGCAGCGCACGCAAGGTCCCCCTGCTCAAGCCAGCGCATGTCCAGGCCCGTCTGAAGTTTGCCAATGACCATCTGGATGATCCAGAGGAGGAATGGGAGAAGGTCATGTGGTCTGATGAGACAAAAATAGAGCTTTTTGGTCTAAACTCCACTCGCCGTGTTTGGAGGAAGAAGAAGGATGAGTACAACCCCAAGAAAACCATCCCAACCGTGCAGCATGGAGGTGGAAACATCATTATTTGGGGATGCTTTTCTGCAAAAGGGACAGGACGACTGCACCGTATTGAGGGGAGGATGGATGGGGCCATGTATCGCGAGATCTTGGCCAGCAACCTCCTTCCCTCAGTAAGAGCATTGAAGATGGGTCGTGGCTGGGTCTTCCGGCATGACAACGACCCGAAACACACAGCCAGGGCAACTAAGGAGTGGCTCCTTGAGAAGCATCTCAAGGTCCTGGAGTGGCCTAGCCAGTCTCCGGACCTGAACCCAATAGAATATCTTTGGAGGGAGCTGAAAGTCCGTATTGCCCAGCGACAGCCCCGAAACCTGAAGGATCTGGAGAAGGTCTGTATGGAGGAGTGGGCCAAAATCCCTGCTGCAGTGTGTGCAAACCTGGTCAAGACCTACAGGAAACGTATGATCTCTGTAAATGCAAACAAAGGTTTCTGTACCAAATATTAAGTTCTGCTTTTCTGATGTATCAAATACTTATGTCATGCAATAAAATGCAAATTAATTACTTAAAAATCATACAATTTGATATTCTGGATTTTTGTTTTAGATTCCGTCTCTCACAGTTGAAGTGTACCTATGATAAAAATTACAGACCTCTACATGCTTTGTAAGTAGGAAAACCTGCAAAATCGGCAGTGTATCAAATACTTGTTCTCCCCACTGTACATGTTGGTCTGGACAAAGGTTGAGTACACCTTCGAGATGAGGCTCTCTCCAGCTCATTCTCTCTGAGTATCATGCTCACTTCTCTCTCATTCACGTCACTCCATGAGGCTTACGGTTTTCTCTTTTCCCCCCTCTTTTTCGCTCATACCCACACACGCCAGAGTTGGAGTCGATTTGAGTCTAACGTTTTCCGTCCTGAAAAGAGTGACTTCAATTTGAATTGACCCAATCCCTGGCACACACACACACACACACACAATGTCTGTATTACACTTACACACAAAGGAAAAACAGAAAACCAAAAGGTTGAGGAGGTGGAGACTGGTTATATCTGGGCTGAAAATAATACAATTACATTTACATTTAAGTCATTTAGCAAACTCTCTTATCCAGAGCGACTTACAGTTAGTTAGTGCATACATTTTCATACTATTAGAGCTCCAACTGAGAGGAACAGAGAGAAAGTAGGAGGCTGGATAAGATAATGTTGTGTCAAAGGTGACTAAAACTGACATTTTGGTTCTGACTGTGTTTGGACTTAAGCCTCCTGAGTCTCCAATGTGCATGACCTCTCTTCACCACAGGACATAGTAACATCTCTGCCCCATATTGCTCCTGGCCTCTGTACAGACTAACCTCTCTCTCATCATGTCCTAAGCAATGTGTGAGTGTACTGTAGGTGTGTTTGTATGTGTGAGAAAGTGTGTATGTGTCTTAGTGTGAGTGTGTCCGTCCTATAGAAAGCACCACCGTTGCAGTTCCACTATATTAGTTTGACAAAGTTAGCATTCCCACGCATCTTCTGATGGATCAATCACACAGCTTTCTCTCCCTCTCTCCTTCTCTCCCTCCTTCTCCCTGGGAGAAACCCTTATGTCAACTAGGTGACTGCTCTGGCTCCCTCACTCTCCGTTCCGAACAAATAAGATCACGGTCAAAAAAAAACAAAAACATTATTACTGCTGACATCTTTATCCCCTGCCTAGCTTATTTTCATATCCAATTTCTTTCAAGGGATTCTTAGCAGAGTTGATCCTTTGGGCGCACCTCTCTGGGCTGCTAAGACTCTCTGCTGTTTAGATATGTATGCTCTGTCTCTAAAGGAGGGGAACTACGTTTTGGCTCAGAGTGTTATTGTTGCACTTTTCACTGCCACTGTAATGTGATTATGAATATACCTATATAACTCAGGGCATGTTTTTCAATGTTCCAGGGAAAAGCACACACAGGCAACAGAGGAAGAAAAAAGGCTTAGGGAAGCAGAGAGGGCTTTCCAAAGGAGGTTACTTGGTGCATAGTTAAATTGACATTGCATAAAATATATTAGAGCGAGAGAGCAAAGGCAGGGGTGGCTAATAGAAAATGAAGTGCCCTCTCTCTCTATCAACATTGTGCACCATTCACCTTTATACTGTGAATACTGTGCCTCAATAGAAACATTGTCCTATTGAAAAGAATTACAGGGCCACACATTTCTTACATATTATGTGTAGGAATGTGCCTAGACCCTCGCACATGACAAAGCAGCAGTGGAATCAAGTAATTGATTCTTAATTTTCATATTAAATCAATGTTCACGTGTAGTTCTCTCCTTAGCATGCAGGTCTTGACGGCCCTAAGTATATTGACTACCATGACGTAGAAGATCCACTTTGGCTTCAACCTTAACCTTTAAACTGGCCTTTCAACCAGCCGTCGAGCATCTAAACAACCCTCGCTAAAACTGTGTCATTAAGGTCTTGTGGTGTCCACCGCTGTCTACCGCCGTCTTATCGGAAACCAATGTGGAACTCACTGATGAATTAAGTTTTGGAGTACAATCTATGCAGTACAGACGCACTGATTGAGAGAGGATTTACAATGAATGGCACAGCAAAGGGGATCAATTGCAATTAGGTGTCTGAAACACTCTGCGGCTGATAAGCATCCATGCTATCGATCACCGTGCCGACGTTACACTCTTGCGGACCTGAGGCGGTCTGCATCTCATCGCAGCAAACCTAATTGACCCCATGGGGTCAATGAACCAAGCTCACGATCCGTCATGGGGGAGCGGTGCTTTGTGGTGTAGAGGTAAATAGCAGTACCACTACTTTTCCTTTGTAGTACTACCAGGTTTACAGCAAGCAGAGGTTCAACTCAGGATGAATGGTTTACCTGTCATGGGGACACAGTTATACACAGAGCACATACCACACACATACTGTATGTGGTGGCTATAATTCTGAACGGATATGTTGAATGCCTGCATGACACAAGGAAAAACACAGCTTTGATTCTAGATTCCTGCAAGACTCATTTTGTCTCAAAGACTAACTGCCTTCTCTGAGATTATCCCCCAGGTTAGGTTGTCTCACAGCAAGCCGCCGGATAAGAAGTGTTGATGGATTTTTTGCTGAACGCTCAACTCTTTGCTGACTTTGCTACTGCAGAAGTTGATGACACACTTTTGTGAGTGTGTCCATCCATGGGCTAAAATCTGCTTTAAAAGGCCAAGGTCTCTCTTCTCTTAAGACCGCTGACCTTGAGGAAAGCTTTGGCTTTTCACTGGCACCCTCTCACACGCTGGATTCCACAGTGTCACAATGTTTGCTGTTTTATTTTCTATCCTCAGTTCCAATACGGTGCCTTGCAAAAGTATTCATCCCCCTTGGCATTTTTCCTATTTTGTTGCATTACAACCTGTAATTTAAATTGATTTTTATTTGGATTTCATGTAATGGACATAAACAAAATAGTCAAAATTGGTGAAGTGAAATGAAAAAAATAACTTGTTTCAAAACATTCTCAAAAATAAATAACGGAAAAGTGGTGTGTGCATATGTATTCACCTCCTTTGCTATGAAGCCCCTAAATAAGATCTGGTGCAACCAATTACCTCCAGAAGTCACATAATTAGTTAAATAAAGTCCACATGTGTGCAATCTAAGTGTCACATGATCTGTCACATGATATCTCAGTGCATATATACACCTGTTCTGAAAGGCCCCAGAGTCTGCAACACAACTAAGCAAGGGGCACCACCAAGCAAGTGGCACCATGAAGACGAAGGAGCTCTCCAAACAGGTCAAGGACAGAGTTGTGGAGAAGTAAAGATCAGGGTTGGGTTATAAAAAAATATCCGAAACTTTGAACATCCCACGGAGCACCATTAAATCGATTATTAAAAAATGGAAAGAATTTGGCACCACAACAAACCTGCCAAGAGAGGGCCGCCCACCAAAACACATGGACAAGGCAAGGAGGGCATTAATCAGATAGGCAACAAAGAGATCAAAGATAACCCTGAAGGAGCTGCAAATCTCCACAGTGGAGATTGGAGTATCTGTCCATAGGACCACGTTAAGCCGTACACTCCACAGAGCTGGGCTTTACGGAAGAGTGGCCAGAAAAAAAGCCATTGCTTAAAGAAAAGAATCAGCAAACACATTTGGTGTTCACCAAAAGGCATGTGGGAAACTCCCCAAACATATGGAAGAAGGTATGGCTTTTTGGCCATCAAGGAAAACGCTATGTCTGGCGCAAACCCAACACCTCTCATCACCCCGAGAACACCATCACCCCACAGTGAAGCATGGTGGTGGGGATGTTTTTCATCGGCAGGGACTGGGAAACTGGTCAGAATTGAAGGAATGATGGATGGTGCTAAATACAGGAAAATTCTTGAGGCAAACCTGTTTCAGTCTTCCAGAGATTTGAGACTGGGACGGAGGTTCACCTTCCAGCAGGACATTGACCCTAAGCATACTGCTAAAGCAACACTTGAGTGGTTTAAGGGGAAACATTTAAATGTCTTGGAATGGCCTAGACCTCAATCGAATTGAGAATCTGTGGTATGACTTAAATATTGCTGTACACCAGCGGAACCCATCCAACTTGAAGGAGCTGGAGCAGTTTTTCCTTGAAGAATGGTTAAAAATCCCAGTGGCTCGATGTGCCAAGCTTATAGAGACATACCCCAAGAGACTTGCAGCTGTAATTGCTGAATAGTTATGCATGCTGAAGTTTTCATTTTTTGGGTGTCTTAGTTCTTGTTTGTTTCAACCCAAAAAATATTTTGCATCTTCAAAGTGGTAGACATGTTGTGTAAATCAAATGATAAACCCCCCCAAAATCCATTTTAATTCCAGGTTGTAAGGCAACAAAATAGGAAAAATGCCAAGGGTGTCAAGGGCTGATGTGGATGCGGTGTTGGAGTCAGGCGCAGGACACAGAAGCTTAGTTGATCCGACTTTTAATAGTCACAGGAGCAAAGAACAATCCGAACAGGCCTCATAAACAGGAGGCGAGCGAATACACAAAACAGTGCGTAAAGTGTGAACAGCACTAACAATAAGCAAACAAACAACCTACACCAAACGACAGGCGTACAACGACACACAACTACAAACAAAACCAAAGGAAACTTATAGGTGACATAATCAAGACATGATAAGGAACAGGTGCACTAAACAGACAAAACCAAACAAACATAGATAACATCAAACGGTGGCAGCTAGTACTCCGGGGACGACGAACGCCGAAGCCTGCCCGAACAAGGAGGAGGAGCAGCCTCGGCGGAATTCGTGACAGTAACCCCCCCTTGACGCGCGGCTCCAGCCGTGCGCCGACCCCGGCCTCGGGGACGACCAGGAGGACGTGGAGCAGGGCGCGTAGGACGACTACGATGGAACTCAGTCAGGAGGGATGGATCTAGAATGTCCCTCCTAGGCACCCAGCACCGTACCCCTCCGACTCCACGAGATATTGTAGACCCCCCATCCGATGTCTCGAATCCACGATGGACCGGACTGAGTACGCCGGAGCCCCCTCGATGTCCAGTGGGGGCGGAGGGGTCTCTCTTATCTCATTCTCCTGGAGTGGACCAGCTACCACCGGCCTGAGGAGAGACACATGGAATGAGGGGTTAATATGATAGTCATTGGGCAATTGCAACCTGTAACACACCTCATTCAATCTCCTCAGGACTTTAAATGGCCCCACAAACCGCCGGCCAAGCTTCCGGCAGGGCAGGCGAAGGGGCAGGTTTCGAGTCGAGAGCCAGACTCGATCTCCAGGGGCGTAGACTGGCCCCTCACTGCGGTGGAGGTCGGCGCTCGCCTTCTGCCTGCGGATGGCCCGCTGCAGATGGACGTGGGCAGCGTTCCACGTCTCCTCCGAGCGCCGAAACCACTCATCCACCGCAGGAGCCTCGATCTGGCTCTGATGCCATGGTGCCAGAACCGGCTGATAACCTAACACACACTGAAAAGGGGTTAGGTTAGTAGAGGAGTGGCGGAGAGAGTTCTGAGCCATCTCTGCCCAGGGGACATACCCCGACCACTCCTCCGGCCGGCCCTGGCAATAGGATCTCAGAAACCTACCCACATCCTGGTTTACTCTTTCCACCTGCCCATTACTCTCCGGGTGGTAACCCGAGGTAAGGCTAACCGAGACCCCCAAGCGTTCCATGAACGCCCTCCAGACTCTAGAGGTGAACTGGGGACCCCGATCAGACACTATATCCTCGGGAACCCCGTAGTGCCGGAAGACGTGAGTGAACAAAGCCTCAGCGGTCTGTAGGGCAGTAGGGAGACCCGGCATGGGAATGAGACGACAGGCCTTAGAGAACCGATCCACAACGACCAGAATAGTGGTATTCCCCTGGGAGGGGGGAAGGTCCGTGACAAAGTCCACCGAGAGGTGAGACCACGGCCGTTGTGGAACGGGCAGGGGTTGTAACTTCCCCTGGGCAGGTGTCTAGGCGCCTTTACACTGAGCGCACACCGAGCAGGAGGAGACATAAACCCTCACGTCCTTAGCCAAAGTTGGCCACCAGTATTTAACACTAAGGCAGTGCACTGTCCGGCCAATACCTGGATGTCCAGAGGAGGGTGACGTATGAGCCCAATAAATGAGCCGATCACGGACCTCGAGCGGCACGTACGTCCGACCCACTGGACACTCTGGGGGAGTAGGGTCGGTGCGTAACGCCCGCTCAATCTCCGCATCGACCTCCCATACCACCGGTGCCACCAGACAAGACTCAGGCAGTATGGGCGTGGGCTCAATGGACCTCTCCTCTGTGTCATACCGCCAGGACAGGGCGTCTGCCTTACCATTCTGGGACCCTGGGATGTACGTGATCTTAAAAACAAACCGGGTCAGGAACATGTTCCACCTAGCCTGACGAGGGTTTAATCTCCTAGCTGCCCGGATGTACTCCAGGTTACGATGGTCGGTCAGAATGAGAAAAGGGTGTTGAGCCCCCTCAAGCCAATGCCTCCACACCTTTAGGGCTTGAACCACGGCTAACAGCTCCCTGTCCCCTACGTCATAATTACGCTCCGCCGGGCTGAGCTTCTTGGAATAAAAGGCGCAAGGACGGAGCTTAGGAGGCGTGCCGGAGAGTTGCGATAGTACTGCCCCAATACCGGCCTCTGACGCGTCCACCTCTACCTGGAACGCTAAAGTGGGGTCCGGGTGCGCCAGCACCGGAGCAGAAGTGAACAGGTCCTTCAGTTTACGAAACGCCCTGTCCGCTTCAGCCCGACCACTGCAAACGCACGGGCCCCCTTCAGCAGGGACGTAATGGGAGCTGCTACCTGTCCAAAACCCCGGATAAACATCCGGTAGTAATTGGCAAAACCCAAAAACTGCTGCACCTCTTTAACAGTGTTTGGGGTTTGCCAGTTACGCACGGCTGACACACGGTCAATCTCCATCTTCACCCCTGATGCAGACAACCGATGACCCAAGAAGGAGATGGACTCCTGGAAAAACAGACATTTCTCTGCCTTGACATACAAGTCATGCTCCAACAGCCTACCCAACACTCCGCGTACCAGGGCTACATGCTCGGCACGTGTAGCAGAGTACACTAAGATGTCGTCAATGTACACTACCACTCCCTGCCCATGCAGTTCCCGGAAGATCTCGTCCACAAATGATTGGAAGACTGAAGGAGCATTCATTAACCCGTATGGCATGACAAGATACTCATAATGACCTGAGGTGGTACTAAATGCTGTCTTCCATTCATCCCCCTCCCTAATGCGCAACAAGTTATAAGCGCTCCTGAGATCCAGTTTTGTGAAGAACCGCGCCCCGCGTAATGATTCAGTCATACTCGCAATCAGAGGAAGAGGGAACTGTATTTCACAGTGATCTGATTGAGACTACGATAATCAATACACGGGCGCAAACCTCCATCTTTCTTCTTCAAAAAAAAGAAACTCGAGGACGCAGGGGAAGTGGAGGGCCGTATGTATACCTGTTTCAGGGACTCTTGAGACAGAGGATACACATGGCTCCGCGGAAGTGCCGCACCTGTCTGGAGGTTTATCGCACAATCTCCCTGCCTATGAGGTGGCAATCGCGTCGCCCTCGTCTTGCTGAACACGAGTGCCAAATCCTCATACTCAGGGGGAATTTGCATTGCGGGCACTTGGTTCGGACTCTCCACCGTGGTCGCCCCCACGGAAACACCTAGACATCGCCCAACACACTGGCCAGACCATTCCTTGAGAGCCCTCTGTTGCCACGAAATGGTGGGGTCATGGGTGACTAACCAAGGAAGCCCCAGCACCACGGGATACACAGGAGAGTCAATTAGGTACAACTGAATAATCTCCTCATGACCCCCCTGCGTCTTCATCTTTAGTGGCGCTGTGACTTCCCTAATCAACCCAGACCCCAACGGGCGGCTATCTAGGGCATGGACAGGAAAGGGTGTATCAACGGGCAGGAGGGGAATCCCTAACCTAGAACAACATTTCCGATCAATAAAATTCCCAGCTGTGCCTGAATCGACTAGTGCCTTATGTTGGGAATGAGATGCAACCTGAGGAAATACCACAGGTATACAAAAGTGAACAACAGAGAGCTCTGGGTGAGTGGGGCACCTACTCACCTGAAATGACTCTCCAGTGCGCGACCTGTTGTCCCGATTCCCTGGAGACCCTCCCCAGCACCTAGCCGTAGTGTGTCCTCCACGGCCACAGCTGGTGCAGGGGACGGCCCCCCTCGGATTCTCTCTCCTTCTCCCTCTAGCGCCAGCACCCCCGAGCTCCATTGGGCTCGGCTCGGAGGTGCTGGGGAATGGAATGGACGGCCCTATCTCGGGACGTCCGCGGGTGGCCAGCAGGGTATCCAGACGGATGGACATGTCCACTAGCTGGTCAAAGGACAGATTGGTGTCCCTGCAGGCCAGCTCTCGACGAACGTCCTCTCGCAGGCTACACCTATAGTGGTCGATGAGGGCCCTCTCATTCCACCCCGCATCCGCCGCTAGAGTCCGGAAATCCAGGGCGAAATCCTGGGCGCTCCTCTTCCCCTGTCGGAGGTGGAACAGACGCTCCCCCGCCGCTTTACCCTCAGGAGGGTGATCGAAAACAGCCCTGAAGCGGCGGGAGAACTCCGCGTAGCTGATGGTGGCAGCGTCTATTCCCCTCCATTCAGCGTTGGCCCACTCCAACGCCTTGCTGGAGAGACAGGAGATGAGGGCGGACACTGGTGGCCAGGTAGAGTTCCACCTGAAGGAGGAACCCCTGACACCCGGCTGCTGTGCCATCATACGCCCTCGGGAGTGAGAGCCGAATCCCACTGGATTCCGGAACCGGTCTGGTGGGACTGGCCGATGGTGGTGGTAAGGTAGGAGGAGGTGTAGGCACGCATCCCCCTTCCCATCGGCGCAGGGTGTTCATGGCTTCCTGCATGGCGGAGCCGAGTTGCTGGATCCTGGCGTCCTGGCAGCTGACCCGATCCTCCAGCGACTCGGTCGCCGCCGCTGCTCCTGCTGACTCCATGATGGTGTGTCGTTCTGTCAAGGGCTGATGTGGATGTGGTGTTGGAGTCAGGCGCAGGACACAGAAGCTTAGTTGATCCGACTTTTAATAGTCACAGGAGCAAAGAACAATCCAAACAGGCCTCATAAACAGGAGGCGAGCGAATACGCAAAACAGTGCGTAAAGTGCGAACAGCACTAACAATAAGCAAACAAACAACCTACACCAAACGACAGGCGTACAACGACACACAACTACAAACAAAACCAAAGGAAACTTATAGGTGACATAATCAAGACGTGATAAGGAACAGGTGCACTAAACAGACAAAACCAAACAAACATAGATAACATCAAACGGTGGCAGCTAGTACTCCGGGGACGACGAACGCCGAAGCCTGCCCGAACAAGGAGGAGGAGCAGCCTCGGCGGAATTCGTGACAAAGGGGGTGAATACTTTCGCAAGCCACTGTAGTTAGATGTCAAGGCTTTGCAGCTTTTTAAATATCCTTTATATTCAAACCTTTATGTCTTTGATAGAAAATTACTGGAATGAAAAGCATTTTTATCAACATACATATAATTTGAAATTATGGATACTAATGATTAGAAACATAATAAGTAAAGGAATTCTGGGATATGATGTAAGGAGATGGCTTGTAATGTGTTTAGCCAGTAAACAGTGGAAAATACAAGATGGATGTTAAAGGTTCATGAAGGAACCATATCCATGCACTCTCTACACTGTTTAAGATTAGATCATATTTATGCGCATGGCCTTATTTCTATTACAGCATATTGGATGACTTTCATTCATATTCCATTCACCCAGCTCAATTTAACATCGATAGGTTTAGGCTACTACATGATACTAACATTTTTTTCTACACACATCATGAGGTTGCTACAACAGGTTGAGAGAAAGTTGAGTAATCAAGGTGACAGACATTGACACATTCAGTACTGCCTTGCACACGCTTGCCTGCATCTAGCTGATCTAGGGTGTAATCATTAGTCCAACAGTTGCAAACGAGAGTTTCTATTGGACAATTTCAGGTATGTTTATCCCCATTTCGTTCCATTTGCTTCCGTTTAAGAAATGTTTTTCAACAGAATTGGCGGAATGAATACACCCCTGATCACACGTAAACACAGTTCATTCACAGTATGATCCCTTTGATCATTGTATAGTTCCTTCTCGTATCTACGAGCTCTCCTCGTCTCACTTTTTCCCTTCGCTTGTGGACTTCAGTGCACAACACATCAGCTGTCGGTGACAAGTTGAAAAAACATTTCCAAGCCAAACCTTCATATCATAACCGCTAACCGCTACACACAGCCTATATCATTGTCACCATATTAGCTAACGTCATAGTCAACATAGCTACTAGAACTAACCCGTTAGTAAACCCGCTACAATCATGCAGTACATTTTATGCACTGCAGTGCTAGCTAGCTGTAGCTTATGCTTTCAGTACTGATCCTTTGATTGGGTTGACAACATGTTAGTTCATGCTGCAAGAGCTCTGAAAGGTTGGAGGATGTCCTCCAGAAGTTGTCATGATTACTGTGTAAGTCTATGGAAGGGGGTGAGAACCACGAGGCTCCTAGGTTCTGTATTGAAGTCAATGTACCCAGAGGAGGACGGGAACTAGCTGTCTTCCAGCTACACCATGGTGCTACCCTACAGAGTGCTGTTGAGGCTACTGTAGACCTTCAGTGCCACAATTTGACACAAATGTCTATTGATGGGGAATAGCGGATAAACAGTTGCGTGTGTGCTACCAGTCTTTGCATGCAGATAAACAGTTGAACATGTGCTACCACACTTTGATTCAACCCAATGTGGGCTCCCGTTCCGATGTGCATCCTGACACTGTGCCGCCTTATTGACTTTGATTTGACTCCTGTGGGAGTGGAAAGAGAACAGAGATCATACTTTATATTATCTTCACAGAGAAGTTCCCCTTTGGGTTGTGCTCCCCTTGTAGTGGACAGGCACTGACTGTCTTTGTTATCAGTCCTTGTCATCATGGGGTTGATATCACAGTGTTCTTCTACATGGCATTATGTTAATTTTGGTAACAGCTATCTACACCGACAACACAGCTATTGCAATTATAAAAATTATTCTGATGATTGTGATGTTTTATAATTTTGTCCTTCTGTTATCTGGCATCTGATGCAACGGTTACACAAGGTGCATGAATAAAATATCACAGTGATTAACTGAATTGATTTCACAATCGATTACTCAAACAACCCGCTATGCTCTAGCAAAGTAGTCTTTTCAACTCCGGAAATCTTATTAAGCGGCCAGTCAAATACAGTATCTTGTTATTTGGGCATTTTGGTAATATCTAAGTCCAGATTTCAAAGCCAACTGAGCATCCACTAAACTCATTCCCTGATCGACACTATCTTGTTAAGCCATGTGTGAATATAGATCAAATCTATCCACTAATCATAGAGAAACACCAATTGAGAGCTGATGGGGACTTTGTTCACGAACATGTAAAAATTGCATTGCAAGGCTTCAAGAATCCAGACATAACCTTGCCTCATGTTTTGTGAATAGACATTACAAATCTAATCAAATCAAATTGTATTGGTCAGATATACATATTTAGCAGATGTTATTGCGAGTGTAGCGAAATGCTTGTATACGGTGACTATTCTAGATGTATTTATCACAATAATAGAACTCTAATGGCAGAGCGGCATGGGTCACTTGAACTGCTAATGCACTGCACAGAGAAAGTTATTTCCTTTAAATTAGTGCTAAATGTTGATAAAACCAAGTTAATGTTTTCCAGGTCTCATAAAATGTATCCTAAAGACCTGCACCATGAGAGGAGCCCAAATTGAGCTAGTCCCCCATTATAAATATCTAAGTATTTGGATTGATGATGTCCTTTAAAACACACATTTGAAAATAGGAGGAAGATCGTTCAAGCAACACTCAACACTCTTCCCAGCAATTGACTATGGCGACTCAATCTACAAGCATATGTGGCAGCCTCTGTGTTAAAACCACTACATTCAGTCTACCACTCAAACTTGCGTTTTATCACTGGTGATAATTTCCATAAACATCATTGTCTCAAGTAGTTCTATTGGATGGGAGTCTCTGAATACCAGAAGGGCCCAACATTGGCTATTATTCGTATTTAAAGCACTTCTCCAGAAACTCCCATACTACCTCACCTCACTTCTACATTTGAAATCTAGTAAAAATATTCAGACCCCTTGACTCCTTCCACATTTTGTTACGTTACAGGCTTATTCTAAAATTGATTAAATTGTTTTCCCCCCCTCATAAATCTACATACAATACCCCAAAATGAAAAAGCAAAAACAGGTTTTTAGAAATGTTTGCAAAATTATCAATCAGTCCCTTTACTCAGTCTGAGGTCCTGAGCGCTCTGGAGCAAGTTTTCTTCAAGGATCTCTCTGTACTTTGCTCCGTTCATCTTTCTCTCGAGCATTCCCACAGCATGATGCTGCCACCACCATGCTTTACCGTAGGGATGGTATTGTCCAGCTGATGAGCAGTGTCTGGTTTCCTCCAGACGTGACGCTTAGCATTCAGGCCAAAGAGTTCAATCTTTCATCAGACCAGATAATCTTATTTCTCATGGTCTGAGAGTCCTTTAGGTGCATTTTGGAAAACTCCAAGTGGGCTGTCATGTGCCTTTTACTGAGGAGTGGCTTTCGTCTGGCCACTCTACCAAAAAGGCCTGATTGGTGGAGTGCTGCAGAGATGGTTGTGTTTCTGGAAGGTTCTCCCATCTCTACAGAGGAACTCTGGAGCTCTGTCAGAGTGACCATCGGGTTCTTGGTCACCTCCCTGACCAAGGCCCTTATCCCCTGATTGCTCAGTTTGTCTAGGCGGCCAGCTCAAGGAAGAGTCTTGGTGGTTCCAAACTTCTTCCATTTAAGAATGATGGAGGCCACTGTGTTCTTCAATGCTGCATAATTTTTTTGGGTACCCTTCCCCACATCTGTGCCTCGACACAATCCTGTCTCGGAGCTCTGCTGACAATTCCTTTGACCTCATGGCTTGGTTTTTGGTCTGACATGCACTGTCAACAGTGGGACCTAATATAGCCAGGTGTGTGCCTTTCCAAATCATGTCCAATCAATTGAATTTACCACAGGTGGACTCCAATCAAGTTGTAGAAACATCTCAAGGATGATCAATGGAAACAGGATGCACCTGAGCTCAATTTCGTGTCTCATAGCAAAGGGTCAGAATACTTATGTAAATAAGGTATTTTTTGTTATTATACATTTTCGAATAAGGCTGTAACGTAACAAAATGTGGAAAAAGTCAAGGGGTCTGAATACTTCCCGAAGGCACTGTATATATATACATATATATACAGTATATATTTGTATTACTGTTTCTCAATTTTAATTTTATGCACTTAAATAATAAATTATTATTATGAGTAAGTGCCCAAAAAATGTCTAACTGCCCACAAACAGAATAATTATAATAGCTGGCTACTAGACTGAGGCGCTGTGTATTCAGCACTATCCCACAGATTTCCACTATGCCTACTGTGACGTCACGAGAGGCTACACAGCTTTCAGCGGGATTGCTCAAGTAGTGCAAGGAGACAAGGTTCAAACAAAACAAGGATTTTATTATAGGTCTTGGGAAATTAACGAAAATATAACAAAATTCTGTTCTCTTGTGGCTCTTTAAGGGTTAACAGTTCAGGGATGTCTCTTCCACATCCAAAATCATAATTCTCACTCGCTCAGATAACTTTAACCCAGCCTTACTGTAGTCCACGTTGCAGCTAGTGGCCAACCCAGCAAAAAGTCCTTCCAAATGTCTCTCACGTATTTCCACAGGTGCATATATCCAAAGGTGAGTATTTCCCAAAGGTAAGTATCTCCAAATCCTTATATTCCTCATGGAAGTGGACGTGCAGCACTCTTGTCCTCCAGAGAGCCCAGGTTGGAGACTGTGTCTCTTCCCTTTCCCAAACCTTCAGCTCATCAGCTCCTCATTTGTTTCAGCTGCGTGGGAAGATTGGCCATAGAGGGGTGGAGTTCCCGACCATACCAGCAGATGGAGCCATAGCTGTCTGGGTTTGCAGCCACCTCAGGGGGATGTAACGTCCCTCCAGGACACAGCCTCTCGTGACATCACACATCCCCCTCCTCGGGACCGACGTCCCTCGTCGGGTAACGGCAGTGAAGAAGGCATCACGCCGGGAGAGGGCGTCCGCATTGCTGTGGTGCTTGCCAGACTGCTCTCTCTTCAACTCCTCCAACTCTAGGACCAGGGACTCAGCCTCCTGTTGTCTCTCCTTGAGTTTCTTACTGAACGCATCAGCCTTGGTTTTAGCAGAGTTTAGCTTCTGTTGAGCAGCTTTCAGTTCCTTCTCTCTCTCTGCCTCCGCATTCTTCATCTTGTTCTCCAACACCTTGTACTTCTCCTCTGCCTTCTTCTGGACCTCCTTACTACTGCGCAGGGTCTCCTCACACTCCTCGATGGTCCTGCGCAGCCTCTCCAGCTCCTCCTGTTGCTTAGGGAAGGAGCTCTGTTGGAGTTTAGCCTGGAGGATATCTAACTCTTCTGTCTTCATGTCTAACTGTTGCTTTAACAAACGATACCTCTCAGCGGTCCCCTTCAGACCAGACAGTTCTTTGTCCAGATTCTGTAGCTCCGTCTCTGTGTCGGTCTGGGCACCTGCCATCCCTATCAGAGCCCGGGCGGGAGTGAGTAACTCGGAGGATTGCACCGGAGCCTTCCCAGGATGAGTCTTGCCTCTCCGTTTCCGAGGTACTCGGGTTATCCTCTCCTGAGACTCTCTCCAGAGTGGGTAAAAGGCTGGGCAGTCTCGTCCAATTAGGGACAGGGACGGGGAGGGAATCAACCACCCCGCCGTCGTGTGTATGGTTCCCCGTGTGCTGGTCATTGTAAGTTCAGTAATGGGGTATTCTCTGGTGTCCCCATGGACACAGGAAACTGGGAGGACTTTCCCCGGGGTCAGACACGTTGGGCCCACCAAATCCTTATGCACCAGGGTGGCCCGGCTACCAGAATCCAGTAAGGCCTCCACATCATGGTGATTCACAGTTACCGGGCAGGTGGGGGGGTCGATCTGGGCCACCATCTACGACTCCCAAGAGCGAGGCAACACGGTGTGTGGGTGCTGAGCTGGAGGACTCCCGCAGTGGGCATAGGTTCATCGGCTGGTTTCCCACACTGCCAGGAGATATGTCCCATCTCCCCACACCGTAACACTGTCGAGTTTCCCCCTCCTGGTGTACTCTTCTTGGACCCGCCTGGTTTCTGGCTCCCCCTGGAGCCGGGATAAGTCCTGACGTGGCTGGGTTCGAGACCTTGGGGTCCTTTGGACGGGTTCTTCCCATTTGTGGTGGGGCCGCACTCCTGGGGTCTTTTCGGGGAAGCATTCAGCATCTCCGCTGTGGCCTGGTACTTTTCCACAGCTTCCACGGTCAGATCAGCCGTGGTCAAGGCCTGTTGACTGATGAACCGTTTTGCCTCATAAGGCAGGGCGCGTGGTAACGATCCACCACAACGGCCTCCACCACCGCCGCTGCTGTATTCCTCTGCGGATCCAGCCATTTCCTTGCGATTCGGACAAGTTCATGCATCTGCGCCCGAGGAGGTTGGTCTGGTTGGAAGGTCCAGCTGTGAAAGCGCTGGGCCATACCAAACTTTGTGAGTCCATATCTGCTGAGGATCTCAGACTTCCAGGGCATCATAGTCAGTAACCTGGTCAAGGCCCAGGTCCCGGACAGCATTCAGCGATTCCCCGGTTAGAAAGGGGGCTAACAGACCAACCCACTGTTGCTTGGGCCAGGCTTCCCTAGTGGCCGTGGCCTCAAATGCATGCAGGTATGCCTCAATGTCATCGGTAGCTCCCATCTTAGATATAAAGTCACTTGCCTTTATTGGGCGGGTATTTTGGACCACCCTCTGTCTCTGCAACTGCAATTCCTCTGCCTTCAGAAGGTTGGCTTTCTTTTGCTCCTCCAAGAGAGCCACGTTTGCTTGCATCTGGGCTTGCTGGCCAGCAACAAGGGCTTTCAATATGTCCTCCATTTCAGTCGGCGGGGAGCCTACGGCCAACTTGGAAAACTGGGTGATCAAACCTTCGGTATCCTCCTCTGACATGCACTATTAACGCTTGAGCGTGCCCGTATTCTCCACCATCTGTGACGTCACGAGAGGCTACACAGCTTTCAGCGGGATTGCTCAAGTAGTGCAAGGAGACAAGGTTCAAACAAAACAAGGATTTTATTATAGGTCTTGGGAAATTAACGAAAATATAACAAAATTCTGTTCTCTTGTGGCTCTTTAAGGGTTAACAGTTCAGGGATGTCTCTTCCACATCCAAAATCATAATTCTCACTCGCTCAGATAACTTTTCCCCAGCCTTACTGTAGTCCACGTTGCAGCTAGTGGCCAACCCAGCAAAAAGTCCTTCCAAATGTCTCTCACGTATTTCCCACAGGTGCATATATCCAAAGGTGAGTATTTCCCAAAGGTAAGTATCTCCAAATCCTTATATTCCTCATGGAAGTGGACGTGCAGCACTCTTGTCCTCCAGAGAGCCCAGGTTGGAGACTGTGTCTCTTCCCTTCCCAAACCTTCAGCTCATCAGCTCCTCATTTGTTTCAGCTGCGTGGGAAGATTGGCCATAGAGGGGTGGAGTTCCCGACCATACCAGCAGATGGAGCCATAGCTGTCTGGGTTTGCAGCCACCTCAGGGGGATGTAACGTCCCTCCAGGACACAGCCTCTCGTGACATCACACTACCTATACTGAAGTACTGGCCATTCAGCGGTGCTGAATCACGGACATGGCCTTAGCTCCCTTTAAAAACGCATTTTATATTTTGTGACTTTCGTAATTTTTGAGTCAAGTTTGTTTGTCTTTGTGCGTCTTTGTGGATTGTAGGCCTAAGTAAGTGTCATGATTAAACTGGATTTGAACCCAAATGCAGACAACTACACCGAGCCAGAGAAGGTTTAACAGGTTTATTTACAATGTACAATTTGTCCAGGTTTCCAATAATAGGGGAAGAGCAAGTCCAGGTTACAGGGAGGGTAACAGATCCAGGTCAGAGCAGGTGTGGTACCGTAATGTCCTAGTGTCCGTGGTGAGTCCAAAAGGAAGGTCCGGTAGTGGAAAGCAGGATGGTGGTGGCAGGAGTGAAGCGGAGGCAGGAGTCAGGTTCCAATAATCTGTGGCACAGGAGAAAAGTAAATAGAACAGGCCAAAAACACAAAGAGCGAAAACAACCAGGTTGAGTCGGCAGCGAGACTAACATGGTCGTCTTGACTATGATCTGACGATGAGTGGCAAGTTTGACCGGGTCTTAAAGGCTGAGGTGATTATGGTGAATGAGCTGCAGCTGGAACCCTGACTCCCGCACACCAGACTTCACTCCTGCAATCAAGGACAGACAGAGGGGAGGGGAAGAGCAGAGAGAGAGCTACCTAGCAGCAGTAGGCCTAACAGTAAGTCCTTAAATGTACGCTACCAGTCAAAAGTTTTAGAACACCTACTCATTCAAGGGGGTTTCTTTATTTTTACTATTTTCTACATTGTAGAATAATAGTGAAGGCATCAAAACTATGAAATAACACATATGGAATCATGTAGTAACCAAAGAAGTGTTAAACAAATCAAAATATATTTTATATTTGAGATTCTTCAAATAGCCACCCTTTGCCTTGATGACAGCTTTGCACACTCTTGGCATTCTCTCAACCAGCTTCATGAGCTAGTCACCTGGAATGCATTTCAATTAACGGGTGTGCCTTCTTAAAAGTTAATTTGTGGAATTTATTTCCTTCTTAATGCATTTGAGCCAATCAGTTGTGTTGTGACAAGGTATACAGAAGATAGCCATATTTGGTAAAATACCAAGTCCATATTATGGTAAGAACAGCTCAAATAAGCAAAGAGAAACGACAGTCCATCATTACTTTAAGACATGAAGGTCAGTCAATATGGAACATTTCAAGAACTCTGAAAGTTTCTTCAAGTGCAGTCGCAAAAACCATCAAGCGCTATGATGAAACTGGCTCTCATGAGGACCGCCACAGGAATGGAATACCCAGTTACCTCTGCTGCAGAGGATAAGTTCATTAGAGTTACCAGCCTCAGAAATTGCAGCCCAAATAACTGCTTCACAGAGTTCAAGTAACAGACACATCTCAACGTCAACTGTTCAGAGGAGACTGTGTGAATCAGGCATTCATGGTTGAATTGCTGCAAAGAAACCACTACTAAAGGACACCAATAATAAGAAGAGACTTGCTTGGGCCAAGAAACACGAGCAATGGACATTAGACCAGTTGAAATTTGTCCTTTTGTCTGGAGTCCAAATTTGAGATTTTTGGTTCCAACCGCCGTGTCATTGTGAGACGTGGTGTGGGTGAACGGATGATCTCTGCATGTGTATTTCCCACCGTAAAGCATGGAGGAGGAGGTGGTATGGTGTGGGGGTGCTTTGCTGGTGACACTGTCTGTGATTTATTTAGAATTCAAGGCACACTTAACCAGCATGGCTACCACAGCATTCTGCAGCGATACGCCATCCCATCTGGTTTGGGCTTAGTTGGACTATCATTTGTTTTTCAACAGGACAATGACCCAACACACCTCCAGGCTGTGTAAGGGCTATTTGTCCAAGAAGGAGAGTGATGGAGTGATGCATCAGATGACCTGGCCTCCACAATCTCCCAACTTCAACCAAATTGAGATGGTTTGGGATGAGTCGGACCGCAGAGTGAAGGAAAAGCAGCCAACAAGTGCTCAGCATATGTGGCACCTCCTTCAAGACTGTTGGAAAAGCATTCCAGGTGAAGCTGGTTGAGAGAATGCCAAGAGTGTGCAAAGCTGTCCTCAAGGCAAAGGATGGCTATTTGAAGAATCTCAAATATAAAATATATTTGTATTTGTTTTTTGGTTACTACATGATTCCATATATGTTATTTCATAGTTTTGATGTCTTCACTATTATTCTACAATGTAGAAAATAGTACAAATAAAGAAAAACCCTTGAACGAGTAGGTGTTCTAAAACCTTTGACCGGTAGTGTATGTATTTTATTTCAATGTATGTGTAGCATTTATCTGGTATAGTTTGCATTCGGCACCGGTTACTTTTATTGTCACGATTCAGACAGACGACCAGAGGACCACAATTGCGTCACACCAGAAAGTTTATTAAACTTAAGGGAAAAGGGAAGTAGGGAGTGAATGAAGGCTCCAGGGGTAACAGGGATCCCGTCCAAAGCGCTGGGTCTGTGCCCCCCCCCAGTGGCAGCGATGCGTCCTATGAAGCCGGTGGTGGGTGGTCCAGAAGTCCTGGGGGGGGGGAGACACAGACACAACAGGGCGGAATGAAACCAGGCAGCAGTACAGTTCAAGGGAAATCCAAAATACGTAGTAGCAAGGCAGAAGGCTGGTCAGAGTTACCGGGATTGAAGAGTAGTCAGGAGTCGTAATGGCAGAAGCAGGTCTGGATCTCCTGAGGCAGAAGAGTATCCAAAAAACAGGCAGGTCCGGGGTCACAAAACCAGGGTGAGCCAGAAGCGCGAGCAAACAGGTTCCGGTGTGAGCTTTGCAGACGATCTGACACCGGAGAGCTGAAAGACAGGGCCTTAAATACTGGGAGAGGTTAGTGGGTAATGCAGGCGCAGCTGGCAGAGTAATTAGAGCCGAGCAGAGCAGGGACAGGTGGAGCTAGTTAGGCTGAGTAGAGAGAGGGAGGTGAGCAGAGTGGAAGATAGTGGAAACAAATTAAGGTGGTAACCCGGTGGAGTGAGAGGGCTCATGACAGAACCCCCCCAAGGGACGGCCCCAGAAGTCCCAAGAGCAACACCACGCCGGGCGGGAGGAGGGGAGCCGGAGGAGGGCTAGAACTCCTCCCGAACGGTCGAGTGAACGTCCTCATCCTCGGAGGAAGCCGGAGGGCCGTGGTCGGGAGATGGGACAGGTCCCGAGACAGGATCAGGCACAGGACAGGAAGCCGAGCGGGCCGGACGGTTAGGGACCCCTCTGGGGCGGCCCCTACGGATTGCAGGTTGATCAGGATGCCGTTGGTGGAAAGCGGTGATGAGAGTCCTATCCACAATCCGACTAGCTGGCACCCAGGTCCTTTCCTCAGGTCCATAGCCCTCCCAGTCAATGAGGTACTGGAGACCCCTACCCCTCCGTCTGGACCGAAGCAGGCGGCGGACGGTGTAAACCAGACCACCTTCGGCCGAGCCGTGGAGGAGGAGGACCAGGCGCAGCAGGGACCAGCGGACTCTCATGGATGGGCTTAATCTTAGACACATGGAAAGTGGGGTGCACCCTCAGGGAATTAGGCAGTTGGAGCCGGACAGCAGTTGGGCTAATCACTCTTATGATAGGGAATGGGCCAATGAACCGAGGTGCCAGCTTCTGCGACTCCACCCTGAGTGGCAGGTTCTTCGATGACAACCACACCCTTTGACCAACATGGTAGGTGGGAGCAGGAATTCTCCGACGGTTGGCCCCGGTAGTGTAGCTGGCAACGGACCTGAGGAGTGTGGCTCGGGCTTGTGACCAGGTGCGGCGACATCGACGGGCAAAAGCAAGTGCAGATGGGCAAGTAACCTCCTCCTCCTGGCTGGCAAATAGAGGAGGCTGGTATCCATAAACACATTGGAAAGGGGACATACCGATGGCAGAGCAGGTCAGAGAATTGTGTGCGTACTCCACCCATGTCAATTGCTGCGACCAGGAGTGGGGGTTGCGTGAAGTCATGCATCGCAGTGCCTTCTCGAGCTCCTGATTAGCCCGCTCTGACTGCCCATTGGATTGGGGATGGAATCCGGAAGTCAGACTGACTGTGGCTCCCAGCAGGTGACAGAACTCCTTCCAAAAAGCGGAGGAGAATTGTGGACCACGGTCAGAAACAACATCCCTTGGCAGTCCGTGGATCCGGAAGACGTGTTCCAGGACCACCTGGGCGGTCTCCTTGGCGGTTGGGAGCTTGGGGGGGGGGAATGAAGTGTGCCATCTTGCTGAAACGGTCAACGATGGTGAGAATGACGGTCATGCCACTTGAAGGGGGCAGCCCCGTGACAAAGTCAAGGGCGATGTGAGACCAGGGACGTCTGGGCACAGGCAGGGGCTGCAGCAATCCGGCTGGGGGGCTGGCAGGACGACTTGTGTTGGTTGCAGATGGGGCAGGCTTGGACGAATTCCCGTACATCCTTCCTCAGAGAGGGCCACCAGAACCTCTGGGCGAGCAGGTTGTAAGTGCGGGTGGAGCCAGGGTGACAAGCTAGGCGGGAGTCATGTCCCCACTGAATGACCTGGGACCTCAGGTCTTCGGGGACAAAAGGCGGTCAGCTGGGCAAGTGCTGGGACCTGGCTGGTTACGGAGAGCCTCCAGCACCTGTTCCTCAACAGCCCAGGTCAGAGCTGCAACGATGCAGGGACTTGGCAGAATCGACACAGGGTCCTTGGAGGGGGTGTCATCCTTCTGGAATTGACGGGAGAGGGCGTCTGGCTTGGTGTTGCGTGATCCAGGCCGGTATGACAGAGTGAAATTAAACCTGGTGAAGAACAGGGCCCAGCGGGACTGCCTGGAGTTCAACCGTTTGGCCGTGCGGATGTACTCCAAGTTCTTATGATCGGTCCAAACGAGAAATGGAATGGTGGACCCCTCCAGCCAGTGACGCCACTCCTCCAAGGCAAGCTTCACAGCCAGCAGCTCACGGTTCCCTATGTCGTAATTGCACTCAGAGGGGGACAACCGACGTGAGAAAAAGGCACAGGGATGGAGCTTCCTATCCTCCGCAGCCCACTGAGAAATCACAGCACCAACTCCCACATCCGAGGCGTCCACCTCCACAATGAATTGCCGGTCCACATCAGGCATCTGGAGGATGGGAGCGGAGGTGAACCTCACCTTGAGGGTACTGAAGGCTTTGTCGGCTGCTGGGGTCCAGGTGAAGGGTTGCTTGGTGCTGGTTAGAGCAGTGAGAGGGGCAGCAACGGTACTGTAGTTCCGGATAAACTTCCTATAGAAGTTAGCAAACCCCAGAAACTGTTGCAGCTTCTTTCTGTTCTCCGGAACTGGCCATGAAGTGACTGCTGATACTTTGGCAGGATCCATTTGGATACTTCCTTCTGCCACTATGTACCCCAGGAAGGCCACTGTCTTGACGTGAAACTCACATTTCTCTGCCTTGGCGTGAGAGGAATTCTCCAGAAGACGATGAAGGACTTGCTGGACATGGCGGGTGTGTTCAGACAGGTTTCTGGAGTAAATTAAGATGTCATCCAGGTAAACGAAGACAAACTTGTTTAACATGTCCCGCAGTACATCATTCACTAGAGCCTGGAACACAGCAGGAGCATTGGTGAGGCCAAAAGGCATAACCAGATACTCGTAGTGGCCTGTTGGTGTATTGAATGCGGTTTTCCATTCATCTCCCTCCCGGATCCGCACTAGGTGGTAAGCGTTTCTGAGATCCAACTTGGTAAAAACAGTGGCTCCCTGGAGCAACTCAAAAGCAGAGGTGAGCAGAGGCAGAGGGTAACGGTTTTTCACTGTGATGTCGTTGAGTCCCCTGTAGTCGATGCAGGGGCGAAGAGATCCGTCCTTCTTCCCCACAAAGAAGAAGCCAGCACCAGCAGGAGATGAAGATGAACGGATTAATCCTGCGGACAGAGAGCCATTGATGTAGTCCTCCATGGACTTTCTTTCAGGAGCAGACAACGAATAAAGACGACCCCTTGGAGGAGCTGTTCCAGGGAGGAGGTCGATGGCACAGTCGTACGGTCGGTGAGGGGGCAGAGATGTGGCTCTTGCTTTGTTAAACACCTCTCTGAGACCATGGTAGCATTCTGGGACATTGGAGAGGTCAGGAGCGGAGTTAGTAGGTACTGGCCGAGGGGTAGTGCGGCAGCAAGCAGGCAGGTTCGGTGGCAGTCCTCTCCCACTCCCTGATCACCCCGGTCACCCAGTCGAGCTGAGGGTTGTGCCGGCGGAGCCATGGGTAACCCAGGATGAGGGGTTGGCCTGGAGAGGGAGCAGGTGAAACTGGATAGTTTCTTGATGGTTTCCGGACAGACCCATCGAGACCGGGGCCGTGACATGAGTGACCGATCCGAGTAAGTGTCCGTCCAGTGCCCGGGCAGGAATAGGAGGTGTCAAACGGAGGTTCTCCAGTCCCAGTTGGCGTGCCAGCTTGATGTCCATTATGTTGGCTTCGGCGCCAGAATCCACCAGAGCAGCCAGGGTGTGAGTTGAGTCAGAGAGGCGGAGGTGAACTTGCAGCAGGGGTTTGCGGTCGGAGGACTGGATGGTCATTGAACTCAACCGGACTCCCCCTACGCCCGGTGAGCTTCGGCCCTTTAAAGGGCAGGTTACCACACGATGTCCATCACCTCCACAATAGAGGCAGAGGTTTGAGGTGAAGCGGCGCTGGCGCTCTGCAGGAGTGAGGGAGGCTCGCCCAATCTCCATAGGCTCAGACTGATCAAGCTGACCTGGGTGAGTGGCAGTAGATGACAGGAGCCCAGTCGGATCTCTCCGAATGCCGGTAGTAGGTGGACCTTGGCGCCCCCTCTCACGACGACGGGTCTGTATCCTTCTGTCGATCCTGACAGTCAGTGCGATGGCTTCATCAAGAGTGGAAGGCAGTTCATGGGAGACCAACTCGTCCTTGATATAGTCAGCCAAACTATGGAAGAACGCGTCCACCAACGAAGGTGTGTTCCAAGAACTTCGTCTAGCCAGGGTTCGGAAGTCGATGGAATGGTCTGCGACTGTACGTCTGCCTTGTCGAATACTGAACAGTTCACGAGACGCCTCTGCGGTGGGTGAATCCAGGTCAAACACCTTCAGCATCTCCTCAGCAAACAGGTCGAAGGTTGCACATGCGGGGGGTTTGACGTTCGAACTCTGCTGTTCCCCAGAGTCGAGCTCGGCCCGTCAGGTGAGTGATGGCATACCCAACTTTAGCCCCCTCCGTGGCGAAGGTCCTTGGCTGCAAGGAGAACTGAAGTCGGCAGCTAGTCAGGAATGGCCGGACCTGGGTTGAATCGCCGTTGAACCGCTCGGGGTTTCCAATCTTGGGTTCGGAGCAGCGGCTGCAATGACCGGGGCAGGTAACTCGGGGCTGGGCTGGTGGGCAGACTGGCTGGGGTAAGGTTGGTGAGGAGTTGAATGATCATGGCGAGTTGTTGTTGCTGCTGCTGGAACTGCTGCTCATGCTCATCGGTTTCCATGTCGGGGAAAGTGTGCGCTGAGTCCATAATGGTCAGATCGTACTGTCACGATTCAGACAGACGACCAGAGGACCACAATTGCGTCACACCAGAAAGTTTATTAAACTTAAGGGAAAAGGGAAGTAGGGAGTGAATGAAGGCTCCAGGGTAACAGGGATCCCGTCCAAGCGCTGGGTCTGTGCCCCCCCAGTGGCAGCGATGCGTCCTATGAAGCCGGTGGTGGGTGGTCCAGAAGTCCTGGGGGGGGGAGACACAGACACAACAGGGCGGAATGAAACCAGGCAGCAGTACAGTTCAAGGAAATCCAAAATACGTAGTAGCAAGGCAGAAGGCTGGTCAGAGTTACCGGGATTGAAGAGTAGTCAGGAGTCGTAATGGCAGAAGCAGGTCTGGATCTCCTGAGGCAGAAGAGTATCCAAAAAACAGGCAGGTCCGGGGTCACAAAACCAGGGTGAGCCAGAAGCGCGAGCAAACAGGTTCGGGTGTGAGCTTTGCAGACGATCTGACACCGGAGAGCTGAAAGACAGGGCCTTAAATACTGGGAGAGGTTAGTGGGTAATGCAGCGCAGCTGGCAGAGTAATTAGAGCCGAGCAGAGCAGGGACAGGTGGAGCTAGTTAGGCTGAGTAGAGAGAGGGAGGTGAGCAGAGTGGAAGATAGTGGAAACAAATTAAGGTGGTAACCCGGTGGAGTGAGAGGGCTCATGACATTTATATTGATGTCGGCATTTGAAGTCGGCCTTGTTATGACTTGATACCGTGTATTATGCATCTATTCATGTTGCACTATATGCCCCATTCCTCAAGTAAATGAGTACATTTATGATGAGGTTGAGTAGTGGTTGACATTGTACACACCGTTCAACAGATCTTTAAACCTAATGTTGCTGTGATAATTAATGGCTGGATAATTTTTTTTTTCTGTTCTCCAAGTAGCATTTTAGAGTTTTTAAATTGTGTAGAAATGCAGTAAATGAGCTTCCACTTCCCAAAAATTCCATGGAATTTGCCATACCATGGTTTAGCTGAACTAACGCCACTGGGTTTAACTTATCAATTGTCCAGACTTGGGCGTGGCGCTACAGTCACAGCCAAGGCGTAAAACAGGGACATCCCATGTTATCCCTTTCCTGATTTATGTTACATTTTGTCCAAGGCTGCTAAAACCACCAGTTGGATAAATATTCTGGAAGTTACAGCATATTATCTGAAAACAAAGCATTTCAGTGTGTAAATTGCTAAATAATGGAGTGCTATTTAGAGCAGATTTAGCATGTAATGCTCTTCAGTTTCAAACAGAAGTTTTCCTATATCAATTTGATCTATAACCATTCTTTGTATAATTTATACACATGAGGACTATATCTGACTATAGCCAAGAGCATAAAAGTGTATACATTAATGAGGCAACTGAAAGAATTTAATGTACTACTTAGTCTTAGGACATCATACTCAATTAAAATAGAATGCATATAATTCATCATGATGACTGAATAGCCATTCAAGAGAGAATAAATGGGGAGCGTTTTCATGCTTCACCTCTTGCTTTCATGCATACACAAGAATGATAGGAGTCCTGCATAACCTGAGTTTCAATATCACGAGCACAGCCTCACACTGTAGTGACACTACTGTCAGACAAGATCCAAATCGTAGCGAAGATGTTGACATAGCCCTATGTTGTTCTCACATTACACCTACCACAACATTTGTCCAGGGTTCTCACATTTACAGAAGAGCTGCTGTTTTGTAGCTGCTATGTCCCTGTGGTATACTGTAGCTGCTTCTCAGACACTGGGTAGAGGACATTGGCGGGACACGCCGGCTTATACATGTTAATGCCTCCCTTTTCCCTATTCCAGTCCTGTTAGATTGATGGCTCAGCAGTGGTTCTCATTGATCAATCAGACGCAATCTGCGTCTCAATTGAACCCTGGCCAGAGGGATTGTGCATTCTTTCAAGGGAAGCACATCCCGTAGGGCTATGACAGTGCTCTGTGCTGGATCGATTGTTTTCAACTTATTTGTGTAAATACTTTGTAACCTTGTCCATTAATCATCTACAGTCACCCATTGCCACAGAGTAACAACACAGTTACAATACAGGAGTGACAGGGCCTCAAAGCAATTTTCATCTAGGTGGTCAAGTCTGGAGAAGGGATACAGGATTAATGATGAATACCACACCCCACTCTGAACCATATTTCCCCTGAGAACAGAGAGAGGCTTTTGCTTTATGCTTGTATCTACTTTTGAGAAATATTGTCCTTTTTCAATGCTTTTTCAATGCGTGTCACGACGACTTGCGGACAGTGGGTGCAGAACCACGACGACAAAAAATGTATACAAAAAAAATTAATATATAGAATAACCACCACCCAAAACGGCACTTGGCAAGTGGAAGGACAAAGGGGCATGTGCTCTGTCTGTGCACGTGCCTATATACACTTACATTGGTATAGGGCCTATTTCATATATTTTGTTATATTCTGGCTATACCATACATGTTTCTTACTCTAGTGACATCTCATGATCCAATTTAACCTTAACCGGGTCAGGTGGCTAATTCAAGACATGCCTTTAGCCATTATGAGTTATTTAGTACGTGGGGTTGCTGTTAAGGTTGTATAACTGTAAATGTTACTAACACGCACAGCAAACATAAACTCAGTACATGTTCATGTAAAAACAGCCAATAACTTACTGGAGATACTGTACATGCTATGACAGCAGACTGAAACCATACAGCTTGAGGTCTGGCATGTCATCAACTGTGAAGACAAACACTTTACAGGTCTCTCCTCTTCCTCCTCCAGTAGGCAGACATGAGGAAAAGACACTAACGGTTCCTTTGGAATGAATAGACCAACCCCTAGGCTGCATCAGCACTCTGTCCTTATTTGTCATAAGTGTCCGCTGTTTCCCATGGCTGAATACAAAGGCCAATGAACGCATTTCATGGCAACAGAGGGCTCTCAAGGGATGGTCTGATCAGTGTGTGGGGCAGTGTGTAGGTGTTTCCGTAGGGGCAACAACGGTGGAGAGTCCGAACCAAATGCCCACAATGCACATTCCTCCTGAGTTTGCCGATTTGGCACGCGCCTTCTGTAAGAAGAAGGCGACTCAATTACCACCTCATCGACAGGGAGTTTGTGCGATAGACCTCCAGGTTGGCGCTGCGCTCCCTCGCAGCCATGTGTATCCTCTGTCTCAGGAGGAGACGGCTGCTATGGAGACATACGTCACCGAAACCTTGAGACAGGGATACAGACGGCCGTCCACTTCTCCTGCGTCCTCAAGTTTCTTTTTTGTGAAGAAGAAGGATGGGGGTTTACGCCCGTGTATTGATTACCGTGGTCTCAATCAGATCACTATTAAATACAGCTATCCTCTCCCTCTGATTGCTAGTATGACGGAGTCATTACACGGGGCGCGCTTCTTCACAAAATTGGATCTCAGGAGCGCTTACAACCTGGTGCGCATTCGGGAAGGAGATGAGTGGAAGACAGCATTCAGTACCACCTCGGGTCACTATGAGTACCTCGTCATGCCATACGGTCTAATGAATGCTCCTTCAGTCTTCCAATCATTTGTGGACGAGATTTTCCGGGATTTGCATGGACAGGGGGTAGTGGTGTATATTGATGACATTCTGATATACTCTGCTACAAGTACCAAGCATGTGTCCCTGGTACGTCGGGTGCTGGGTAGACTGTTGGAGCATGATCTGTATGTGAAGGCAGAGAAATGTCTGTTTTTCCAGGAGTCCATCTCCTTCCTGGGACACCGGTTGTCTGCGTCAGGGGTAGAGATGGAGATTGACCGCGTTTCAGCCGTGCGTAATTGGCAGACTCCAACTACAGTAAAGGAGGTGTAGCGTTTTTTGGGTTTTGCCAATTACTACCGGAGGTTTATCCGGGGTTTTGGACAGGTAGCAGCTTCCATTACCTCCCTGCTAAAGGGGGGCCCGGTGCGTTTGCAGTGGTCGGCTGAGGCGGAGAGGGCGTTTAGTCATTTGAAGGACCTGTTCACCTCGGCTCCGGTGCTGGCACATCCAGATCCCTCTTTGGCGTTCCAAGTCGAGGTGGATGCGTCCGAGGCGGGGATCGGTGCTATACTGTCTCAGCGCTCGGGCACGCCTCCAAAACTCCGCCCCTGTGCTTTCTATTCCAAGAAGCTCAGTCAGGCGGAACGCAATTATGACGTGGGGGACAGGGAGCTGCTAGCTGTGGTCCAAGCCCTGAAGGTGTGGAGACATTGGCTTGATGGGGCTAACCACCCTTTTCTCATTCTGACTGACCATCGTAAGCTGGAGTACATCCGGGCAGCGAAGAGACTGAACCCTCGTCAGGCTAGGTGGGCCATGTTTCTTGCCCGGTTTGTATTTAAGATCACGTATGTCCCAGGGTCACAGAACGTTAAGGCAGACGCCCTGTCCCGACGATATGACACAGAGGAGAGGTCCATTGAGCCCACTCCCATACTACCAGAGTCTTGTCTAGTGGCACCGGTGGTGTGGGAGGTCGACACGGAAAATCGAGCGGGCGTTACATACCGACCCTACTCCCCCAGAGTGTCCAGAGGGACGGAGGTACGTGCCGCTCGAGGTCCGTGACCAACTGATTTATTGGGCTCACACGTCACCCTCCTCTGGTCATCCTGGTATTGGTCGGACGGTGCACTGTCTTAGCGGGAAGTACTGGTGGCCCACCTTAGCCAGGGACGTGAGGGTTTACGTTTCTTCCTGCTCGGTGTGCGCCCAGTGTAAGGCGCCTAGACACCTGCCCAGAGGGAAGTTACAACCTCTCCCCATTCCACAACGGCCGTGGTCTCACCTGTTGGTGGATTTTGTCACGGACCTTCCCCCCTCCCAGGGGAATACCACGATCTTGGTCGTTGTGGATTGGTTTTCTAAGGCCTGCCGTCTCATCCCTATGCCAGGTCTTCCTACAGCCCTACAAACGGCCGAAGCCCTATTTACTCACGTTTTCCGGCACTACGGGGTGCCTGAGGATATAGTGTCTGATCGGGGTCCCCAGTTCACCTCTAGAGTGTGGAGGGCGTTTATGGAACGTTTGGGGGTCTCGATCAGCCTTACCTCGGGGTTTCACCCTGAGAGTAATGGGCAGGTGGAGAGAGTAAACCAAGATGTGGGTAGGTTTCTGAGGTCCTACTGCCAGGACCGGCAGGAGGAGTGGTCGGGGTATATTCCCTGGGCAGAGATAGCCCAAAACTCACTCCGCCACTCCTCCACTAATCTTACTCCTTTCCAGTGTGTGTTGGGCTATCAGCCGGTTCTGGCACCCTGGCATCAGAGCCAGATCGAGGCTCCTGTGGTGGATGAATGGTTTCGGCGCTCGGAGGAGACATGGAACGCTGCGCATGTCCATCTGCAGCGGGCCATCAGACGGCAAAAGGCGAGCGCCGATCGCCACTGCAGTGAGGGTCCGGTTTATGCATCGGGAGATCGGGTCTGGCTCTCGACCAGAAACCTGCCCCTTCACCTGCCCTGCCGGAAGCTGGGCCGGCGGTTTGTGGGGCCATTTAAAGTCCTGAGGAGATTGAACGAGGTATGTTATAGGTTAAAGCTGCCTATTAATTATCGCATTAACCCCTCGTTCCATGTGTCTCTCCTCAGGCCGGTGGTAGCTGGTCCACTCCAGGAGAATGAGGTACGAGAGGCCCCTCCGCCCCCACTAGACATCGAAGGGGCTCCGGCGTACTCAGTCCGTTCCATCGTGGATTTGAGGCGTCGGATGGGGGGTCTGCAGTATCTCGTGGAGTGGGAGGGGTACGGTCCGGAGGAACGGTGCTGGGTCCCTAGGAGGGACATCCTAGATCCCTCCCTGTTGACAGAGTTCCACCGGAGTCATCCGACTCGCCCTGCTCCGCGTCCTCCTGGCCGTCCCCGAGGCCGGGGTCGGCGCACGGCTGAAGCCGCGCGTCAAGGGGGGGGTACTGTCACGGATTCTGCCGAGGCTGCTCCTCCTCCTTGCTCGGGCAGGCTTTGGCGTTCGTCGTCCCCGGAGTACTAGCTGCTGCCGTTCGATGTCATCGGTGTCTGTTTAGTTTTGTCTGTATTGTTTACACCTGTTCGTCACTATGTTTGATTGTTGCCCTTATATTACCCCTGTCTCTCATCGGGATATTGTGTGTGATTGTTTTCCCTTCACGTATGTCATTAGTGAGTGGGTTATTTCCTCCCTGCGTGGAGTTATTTCTGTGTTCATATGTTCAGTATCGGATTAAAGTACGTGTCCGAGAGTTCTGTGTCCTGCGCCTGACTTCTTCAACCGCATCTCACCGACAGCCGTGACAAAAGGGCCTTTTTCCACAGATCCGAACATGCAGAACTTGTGCACTCAGTTGTTAATTCACAATATAAATGACTCCCTTATGTATTTTATGGTTATGGCCGACATGTGAAGATAATGTAAACAGATTATCTGGGTTACAATAGTTATTTAGAGCATTCATTGTGTGAGCCCAAAGCAGAAGTCAATCATCACAAAATAAAACATATTTTCTTAAATCATAAAATCATGAACTATTGGTCAATAGTTCATGATTTAATGATTTAAGAAAAACTGTTTTATTTTGTGATGATTGACTTCTGCTTTGGAGTGTTTGTCCCAAGATCCAGCCTTGGCTAGCTGATTTCGTCCTACACGAAGAACAGCTCTGGGTCCAAATCTACCCCGTTGCTACTCTCAATACAGCATGTCTTTTCATTAAATGTTTTATTTTTATATTGCAAAATGTAATACCAATATTAAACCTGTTGATTCTAGTTTATAGTCAAGGAAAGCTTAGGGTCTACAAAACCTCAGTTCTGAGCCTACACTTGTATTTCTATATTAAAGAGCAAGAGTAGAAACAGAGATATTGGAGTAGCATTCAATGGTGCTGTTCTTTCCCAGTTGTTGGTGATTCTAATAAAGAAGGCTCCATTAGACTCAGTCTATAATGGATGGAGGTTTGAAATGTCACAGTACAAGTCCTGATATTTCTGCATTTGACATGGAAACAAAATGTGAGTCATGGAGTTCACAGCAACTGAACCAATCTGTGGTTACAAAATAACAAAATCCTCATGTTACTGCCTCAGAGGGGAGAATGCTGTAAACGCTGCTGGCTAATGACGCATCCATTAACATTTTGGAATGTTATTAATCTGCAAGGTTAGCATGTCAAAATAGTGTACATGCCAAGAAAGAAAGTCCTGCCTCAAAGCAAGTCTACAGATATCTGCTGTGTGTCTAGTTTTCAACCAGCTGATGTTAAACCTAGTCCTGTGTGCTAATTTATTGGTCAGGAGCAAAACATTTATTGTGTTTTTTTTTTTTTTTTAAGTATTATTTACGGTGGCCCTAAAGGGAAAAGTAGCTTTTAGTTATTGGAGTGAGAAGCATTATCATTAGGGATAATTGTTCCTCTACAACAGCTGGAGTAGCGAGAACTCTCCACAATAGTCCGACAGTGTCCACAGATGATTCACCACCAAACATACATGAATTCACAACTTGAGGTCACGACAGGCCCGTCGTTTAGAAAAACGTGTCAATATCAAGACGAAGCCTATATCGAGGGCTTTCTCCGTCTTTTTCATCGGGTTTAAATGTCAAAAACAGACTGAACCCCTCTTTGTCACTCGCAGAAATAGTCACCTTAGATGAATTGCCACATCAGCAATAAGTGCCGGATTGTTCGCAAAGAGATAGAGAGAGGGAGAGCAAAAGAAAGAGAGAGCTGGGTAGAAAGATAGTAATCCATTTGTATCTCATTGCTGGGGCTATTTGCATGGCAATGGAGGCTGTGAGTGTTCAGCACTGTTCAGATGTGCTCCCAGACAATAGTGCCAGTGTTTGAGAAAGAGAGAAAAAGCGGAGAAAATAAGAAGAAAGGGGGAGGTACACACAAAAAAATGGTAGTCTATGATGGACATAATGTTATAATGGTATTACATGTGGTATTATACTGTAGTTACTCTGTTATAACATATTTGATTGTCTACATAGACTACCTTGTGTTACACTTGCACACATGCCTAACACAGCCTGGTCTAAGAAATGGCAGGTAAGTAGTTTAACAGTATGTGAAGTGAGATGTGGAGAATGTAAATATCTCCATGAGAGCACATATAGGAAAGTAATGTGATGGTCTCACTGCATCTAGTGCTTAACATTGCGAGACCCCAGCTCATTCTCACTCTGTCATGTGGTGGAGTAGTGGAGAAGTGTACATGTTGGTGCTCCAGGAGGTCTGCTGGAATGGGAGGAAGAAGGCCTATTACTACATAAAAAAATGGCTGCCAACCACAGGGCTCTACACGCACTGATCCTAGTCATCAAAAATACATTCAAATGGTTTAGCTAATGGAAAATATACCTCTTTCTGGGGTTGCTCAGATCAACACCCCAGCATTTTTGATAGATTCCAGAATAAGTAGTCCAAACACCATCCACACCATTTTTCATTGTGTTACTTGATACCATTGAGCCAGATGCCATTTCAGTCTTATTGTCATGTAAATAAGCTATTGCAAAAATGAATTTCTAATGGCCATGCATAGAAATATAGAAGATGGTTTGGCAGCTAAAGCTGTCGTATTCATATAGTCTATTGTTTTTGCATTAGGTATTTCTAATATCTCGGATTAGATAAACACCACAGCACTTATTCCATGGTCAGGACAGATTTCAGTGAAAAGGCCTGCCTAATAAGCCTAATGAGCATTTGTATAAGAGCAGATGTGCTCTTTTTCCACGTAGTTTATGCTCCGCCATTTTGGCTGCCTGTAGTGCATCTTGTTAGCCAACCAACCATCTCCAGATCTGTTGGGCAGTGTGTCAGCCAGCCACTGTTGTGTGACTTATCTGGCACTGATCTGTATCGGCGTACTAAATTGGGAAATGTTAAACACTGGGAGATGCCTTTCAGTAGCGTCAGGGGCTGTTGTCTAGTTTTGGCCCGCAGCGTTCAGTTAGGCTGCTTGGCAGCCAGATGAAGGCCCATCATTACCTTACGATTCACTGGCCACTAATTGGAATGCCACTCCATGAGTCTCACGCTGATATGAATATGCCCAGTTAAGACACAAATACACACAAACATACACACTTTCACTCACATTGTGTGACCAAATTGAATTTCTAAAATAAAATTGGGCATTGGTAGTTTATTTTTATGGGGCTTGACAGTAAATATACTTTCACAAGATTAAATATCACCATTAGGCAGTCAGACTTCCATGGCTACTACAATGACAACTATACTAACTGCACAATGCACACAGTATTATTGTATTATTTAATATTATTGCACATAGCATTGTCTCTGGTGACGTTCAGAAACATACAAAACGTTAAACTACTAGAAACATTTCACCGATAGAAAATGCTTGTTGTGATGGTATTTTGATGAAACTACTATTTCACATCTTAAGTCATTCTCACCCCAAAGTAATTTGGAGAGTTTCTCTGAACAGGAGACTCAAAAGGAATCGTGGGTCAATTGTGGGACAATCTGGAGAGAACAGTCAGACAGCAACTATTTGACTCAATTACACAAATGCTCTCTATGAGACACAATTAAAATGGAAGTAGCATGAAGACAATCTGAGGGAAATGGTAGATTAGCAAAATGCTAAATTAGAAACAAGCCACTGACAGAGACACCAGCTGTTGGAGGTGTATCGCTATTGGTTACCATTCCATTCCAATGCAATGACTATGGTTTCATATTGGTTTCTCTGTCAATGGCAGAAGCGACAAGATGATACATTGCACAGTTGTCATGGTGGCACTTTCAAACATTGTCTTTAAACAACTAAAATGCACTAGAATTGCCATTTCACTTTCATTTTAAAAAATGCGGACAACACAACCTTTTTTAGATTTTATTAATATAAGATTAGTAAAATATGTTCTACAAATCATATCTCTTTGTTTGCATTGTTAATATTGACCACTCCTGTAGCTGGGTTTCCACATTCCCTAAACTCCCCCTTTCGGAACTACTATTAGATATGAAGTCATCCTACAATGTCCTAGACATGACCGAAGGTCGACATTTCAGAGGAAGACACATTCAATAGTCTTGGACTTGGTCATTGCAACATCCATTCTAATTTATTTTTTTCAGGCGCATGTGTCTCTATTATCCATATCTAACCAGGCATTGATTTAATTACACGTCTTGATTAGTCAGCTGCAGAGTGCTGTATCATACTGAAGGAATGATGTTTGGGTCCTACTGCTCGTCCATGGAATACAATACATTGCCTTGTTTCCTTACAAAACAGAGAAGGCTTTTCATCCTCACAGGATTTAAAGTCAAGACCCCAGCATTAGAGCATACTTACAAGAAACAGAAACACAAAATCGTAATGATCTTTTCCCAAGCAAAATTGCTTCTAGTTCATATATTTTCTTGGATATCTCAGTGGAAGCTGTGTTTGTCAGTAATAGCTGTTTAATTCAAATGTATTTTCATGTCTCGAAATACAGTGTTTGACCAGGGGTTGTTAGAGGGCATGGCTGGTATTTAGATTGGTGTCAAAGTCTGGTAAAAATACTCTCTCATCTTGTCAGCTAGATAAAACAACAATCAAATATGAAAGATGACTTGCCTCTCCTCTTATCAGTGGCGTAGCGTGGTTTCGCGGGGACACCTGCAAAGTCCGAGCAAGGGGGTTTGGGCCCCACGCCTTGCGGGGGCTGCGGGAGTGTGTGCTACGCCAGTGCCTCTTAAGTATATTGATCTCGGTTTTGTAATGTCCAGATGAGGAATTACATCTCTCATTGTGGTTGAATTGACCAGAATTAATTCACCCATCATCTCCACTTTTATTAATGTTACAAAATATATATGTTGGATTTTTTTGAATATTCATCCTGTGAAACAAGTGTAACAAGTCATCCATTCCAACCACCTTTGTCCCTTCAACAGCGGAATGGCAGTTCCCAGCAACAGGCCATTGGCAGGGTGGCTAAGCACCTCTCTGAGGTCATCACCGTATCACTGTGTCTCTCTGACGCTCAGATTAACCTTTTTAATGGACCAGTAACACATGCACCTCTGTGCGCTAACCACGGGAAGAGACGGGTTGGAAAACGGATCAGGGGACTAACACAATGCAGTGTCCTGGTCTACTGGCGTTAGTTATTATCCTGTCCATGACACCATACTGTGTATTGTGTGAGGAGGGAGCTCCACACAGCCTGGAGCCCAACCACCAGCTGGGCCAGGGGTCTCCCACTACCGCTCTACACCGCAGACTCAGACGAGGCTGGATCTGGAAACAGCTGTTTCTCCCAGAGGAGGACCTTACTCCACGTGTGATTGGCCAGGTACCAGTTCTCCACAGAATAAACATTTCCTACATTTTAGTAATGCCTTTTCCTAGATGGTTAGTAGACAGGACAAAAAAATGGAACAAGAAAACACAAAGCAAATATATTATGAAGCAAATGCATTATGAATCAAATACATTACGAAGCAAATACGTTAATGGCTCTTTGTTTCCTTTTCTCCTTTCCCTCCAGCTGAAATCAGACTACGACAGAGGGGATTTCGCTATCAAGTATATTCTGTCGGGGGAAGGTGCTGGGGAGATGTTTGAAATCGATGAGTATTCAGGAGAGATACGTGCGTTGCAGAAGCTGGACCGCGAGGAGAAGGCCTTCTATGTTCTCCAGGCTCAGGCCCTCGCTAGGAGGTCCAATGAACCTGTGGAGCCCCAGTCAGAGTTTATAATTAAGGTCCAGGACATCAATGACAACATACCCCAGTTCCAGAATGAGCCCTATGTCTCCAGCATCCAAGAGATGTGTCCCATGGGTATGTTCGACAGCATCAATACGCAAATAATACAGTGTCCATAATAGGACAGCCTCAGTCTCAGCAGAAGTTTGAAACAACTCCTGCTGAGACTGAGGCTGTACTAATATGGACGCCGGTAGTTACATTTAAATTACATATATGGATGATAAGAAATCTTAGTTAAGGGATCTGATGTATTTTCCTGAGCACCTGAAGTTACAATTTGAAGTCACCTGCACCTGTACCTTGAAGAGCATTTGAAATGAATACATTTAAATTATGCATTTGGATCATGTGAAATCTTAGTTGAGGAATCAAATGTATTGTATTTTACTGAGCACCTGAAGTTTGTGAGTTGTTGAAGTCCCTCACATGGTACAGGGGATTTCATACAGGTTTGAAATGTACCTTGAAGAGCATTTGAAATTGTTTCATCACATCTCATTCAACATTCTGAAAGGCTGTAAAGGGATGGCTGTCCTCCGTCACCATTTCAGGAAGATGAAAGTATTGGTTTAGGTATCATACCTATAAATCCCTCATATGATTTATTTTCACTTAAATAATGTTATCATTACCAGTGCCATTTCATAGCGCAAGCATTACCATTTCAATTTATATGTAATCTGCCCTGCAGAATAATATATTTCTTGTAATAAATCATAATGCATTTGACTTTGAGGAAAAGAGTGAGAAAGAGAGGAAAAGAGAAGATGTGGAGACACAGAGAATGAGAGATACAGAAAGTAATGAGAGAGAGAGAGAGAGAGAGAGAGAGAGAGAGAGAGAGAGAGAGAGAGAGGTCGCTAGAAGTAACAGAGATAGACATGTAGACTGAAAGAGAGGGACATGGAAAGATAGTGATAGAGTGGTGGAGAGAGAGAAACAAGAAGAGAGAATGATAGGGAGTGATGTCATGCCGGGGGATGGAGAGGTTGTCAAGCACACCTGCTCAGCCTCGGTGCCTAGTGAGAGGCCACAGTGAGCATCGGGCACCCAGCCCCCCATTGTCTGCCCCACTGATCCAGACAGACATACCCAGTGGGACCGTGGCATAATCACTTTATTTCCCTGTCGGCTGCTGGAGGGGGGCTGAGTGGCTGCAACCTTAGCCAAGCCTGCCTGTGTGATCCTCTCCTCCCCCACAGGGACAACTGTGGCCCAGGTGACAGCCGCAGATGCTGACGATCCCCTGTTCGGAAACAACGCCAAGCTCATCTACTCTATTCTACTGGGGGAGCCTACTTCTCTGTGGAACCCAAGACAGGTATAGTTGAGAGATATACTGTAGAGACATTCACATGGGTCCATGAATGCATCAAAATAAGTCATGTTTAGTGTCAACGATCTTTAACCCCCCCAGGCGTCATCATGACCTCAATGGCCAACATGGACAGGGAGGCTAGGGAGCAGTATCTAGTGGTGGTGCAGGTGAAGGATATGCTGGGACTCAGCAGTGGTTACTCTGCCTCCACCACTGTCACCATCAGCCTGACGGATGTCAATGATAACGGACCCACTTTCCAGCACAGTGAGTCACATCAGTCACTGCCGCACACTCTGTGCTACTGCCAAACCTCTCACACATGCTGATTCACATCACAAAGGATGAAAATCGGAGTGTGCAATGGTGACTTGTTATACATGGCATGAGTATTTAGAGCCTCTTCGGTCTGTATGACACCTTTGTATTCTGCTCTTACTCCTTGTTGTAGACTGCAGTTTAAACACACACGTAGATGTACATTCTGAGAGAGAGAGAGTGAGAGACAGAGAGAGAGAGAGAGAGAGAGAGAGAGAGAGAGAGAGAGAGAGAGAGAGAGAGAGAGAGAGAGAGAGAGAGAGAGAGAGAGAGAGAGAGAGAGAGAATGTTTCTGTGTATGTGTGTGTGTGTGTGTGTGTGTGTGTGTGTGTGTGTGTGTGTGTGTGTGTGTGTGTGTGTGTGCGCACGCGTGTGTGTCTGTGTGTGTGTGTGCGTGTGTTTGTGCACGAGTGTGTGTATATCTGTTTGTGAGATGAATTTAATCTTTCACATATGAAAGGACATTTGTCATGACCTTTAGAAACAAATCTGGCCTTCTCTGAGATAAACCTCTCTAAATGAATAAATAAATTCCTCTCAAATGGGAAAACAGGGACAGCAGTTTTAACAAAGTATGCCTTTCATACTTTCGAAATCTTAATTTTTTTATCAATACTTTGAGTCAAATATCGATGTAATATTGTCTAAAAATAATATTGCGATATGTTACTGTATCGATTTTTCCCCCCATCACTAATATCTCACCCACTGACCAATACCCTGTTATGTGTGAGATGGTTTTAAAAATGTTAAAGTTATTATCAGAGTCTGTTCTTTATGTTTTGGGCAGTCTGCTTTCTGTTGAGCGTCCACCAGTGATCCAGATGGACTCACTTGAAGACACGTTCACATGTTCTCATCTTCTTATTGGAGTTGCGCCAGGATTAAATAGACCTGCCATGACTTATCATTGCTTTACCACAAATGATTCCCATGGACCACAAATTATTTCTGTTGTTATTCTTCCACACTACTGCAGACACCCTTGACTGGCTATTCACAACTCAATCGCCACACTTTTTCAGCCACACAGGAAACTACTATAAACTTAGTATACAATAAGTACAAGTACAGTCAAGTACAAGGATAGTCCTTGTTCATTTCTTTCAGGCATGTGAAAATTTGAAAAGTCACATTACATAGAATATGTCTTCACAAAGGTTCCTTATCCAAAACACTGTATCTGTGAAGCAGAATACATTTAACAGATGTATCTATAAACCTATTTCATTGGTCTCTCCTTGGACTCTTTTCCCCCAAGACATGTATACCTTTGCTGTTCTTGAGTCTGCTGCGGTGGGCAACACGGTGGGCAGGATCATGGCAGACGATGGCGACGTGGGCATCAACGCCAGGATGAACTACAGTCTAAAGGACCTGGAGGAGAGCGCAACCTTCAAGGTCCAAACGGATCCAGTCACACAGGAAGGGGTGGTCCTGTTGGCCAAGGTGAACACATATAAAACACTGTACTGTACTTTAGCCATCAATACAATGTGTTACATTCCTGTGAGGCTGAGGCTGTCCTAATATGTACACTGTACATCCGTACATCTATTGACTTCTTTATGCTTTATGTTTTTCATGTGTTTTCATATATTTTTATCAATAGTTAGTCCTTTCTTTGAAGGGCCCTTTCATAGCTGCAGGAAGTAGTAGTCTGGTGGTGGGGGGGGGGCACCGCTGGCCCTGCAGACGGATATATCGGTCTGCTAATACAGGACAGTTAAAGAGCCCGGAGCACTACTTTTACGAAATTATTATTATTATTATTATTATTATTATTATTATTATTATTTATTATATATATATATATATATATATATATATATATATATATATATATATATATATATATATATACACAGTACCAGTCAAAGGTATGGACACACCTACTCATTCAAGGGTTTTTCTTTATTTTTACTATTTTCTACATTGTAGAATAATAGTGAAGACATCAAAACTATGAAATAACACATATGGAATCATGTAATAACCGAAAAAGTGTTAAACAAATCAAAATATATTTTATATTTGAGATTCTTCAAAGTAGCCACCTGTATGACGTGACTTACTTTAATATATGACTGTTATTTATCGAATCACCTAACTATGTTTAATTGTCACTCAATTAAATTACTCATGTTACAATTAACTCATTAGGAATTTGGGGCACCACGGAAGAAGTTGTTTAACGAGTTACCATCTCCCGAATTAAACTCTTAGAATATATATATGTTCTATATATCGATAACAGTCACTTATTAAATAATTACCTCTTATCAGTCTCATTCTAAACGTCACATAATCCTTGAACCTGCAAGAACCCTTACCTTATTGATGAATCAGCAATACACAAATTGGCTTAATTATTTATTTACTAATTAACTAAATAATAACACAATTCAAACACACACACACACATAGGTTATTGATTACTAACGTAATACAATGAAAACAGGTCCCTAGAGGACTGGACTAACAATAGCATGAATGATTGGGTAGAAGGAGGGTCAGAGTGGAATGGAGAGACAGAGATTCAAACTATCGTGGTTACTTTGGAAACTACACTCACGGAAATACAAATGCTTAAAACCCCACTAAATGCTAATTCGTATTAGAAATGCAACATGTATTTACGTGTAGCTGTCCTCGATAGTTGAGTTGATGAAGTAAGACTCTGGTTTGCCCACCAGCGATCCCAATGTCCTTGGTAGAGTTTCTGGTCATAGTGGTGGTTAGAATGGATACTTCAGATGTACCAGCGGTTGTCGGAGAGGGATTGTCCTTCCCAACTCGTGTCTTTAGTGAAAGTTCTCTAGACTAATATACATACCAGCTGCAGACTGAGATGATAAGGTATAGTGCATTGTCTTCTTCTCCACCTCGTGTAGAGGTTGAGAGTTTCAGAGTTTCTGGTCTTTCTGGTCTAACAATTTTGTAACGTGTAGCTTCAGCTTCACGCTTCCTGGTCTGGTAGAAATTCAACCATTTGCAACATCCGGCTTATTCCGTAATCTGCTTGGTCTTCCTTTGGTAATGGAGTTGTAGTTTTAAACCATTTTGTAACGTTTAGCTCACACTTCACAACTGCTAGGCTAATGTTAATGTTTTTCAAGGCTTTTTATGCACTCTGCATAAAAGGGGCATTCCATCATGTTTGTGCTCATCTGGGCGCGGCCACTGACTGAGAACAAATCAATATGGAAAACAATCATCTCATCTAGAATACTAAAATCACATTGTTATCTTCAAAAAAGTAGTATTATACTTAATCATTCATTTTATACAACAATTAGATGCAAACCTCATAACTGGGAAGTGTACACCCCCAGAGATACAGTTATGTTGTTCCACCGTCTTTAATGACATCACAACATAGTAACACATTTGACATGATTGTTCTTTAAGTCCCCACCGACCATTTCCCACATTATTTTAAGTAGGAATAACGTTTCATTATCCACTTTTGGATGTTGGAGTCTTGGCGGGAAGACTTCCTTTGTCTCACAGGGAATTTCCCTCTCCCAATACTGTATGGCACGGAACAGAACGTTTCTGCAAGGAATTTTCAACCGGTTATAAAACTGTCCCCCAGGAGAGGGGGTGTTCAAACATTTGCCTAGCCGGCATCTTTGATCCTCAGCCCATGAGGGTAAGTCATAACACACCCTTTGCCTTGACGACAGCTTTGCACACTCTTGGCATTCTCTCAACCAGCTTCATGAGGTAGTCACCAGGAATGCATTTCAATTAACAGGTGTGCCGCCTTAAAAGTTAATTTGTGGAATTTCTTTCCTTCTCAATGCTTTTGAGCTAATCAGTTGTGTTGTGACAAGGTAGGGGTGGTATACAGACACCTCAAGTGCAGTTGCAAAAACCATCAAGTGCGATGATGAAACTGGCTCTCATGAGGACGGCCACAGGAATGGAAGACCCAGAGTTACCTCTGCTGCAGAGGATAAGTTCATTAGAGTTACCAGCCTCAGAAATTGCATACCAAATAAATGCTTCACAGAGTTCAAGTAACAGACACATCTTAATATCAACTGTTCAGAGGGGACTGCGTGAATCAGGCCTTCATGGTCGAATTGCTGCAAAGAAACCACTACTAAAGGAGACCAATAATAATAAAAAGAGACTTGCTTGGGCAAAGAAACATGAGCAATGGACATTAGACCGGTGGAAATGTGTCCTTTGGTCTACAGTCCAAATTGGAATTTTTTTGTTCCAACCGCAGTGTCTTTGTGAGACGCGGTGTGGGTGAATGGATGATCTCTGCATGTGTATTTCCCACCGTAAAGCATGGAGGAGGAGGTGTTATGGTGTGGGGGTGCTTTGCTGGTGACACTGTCTGTGATTTATTTAGAATTCAAGGCACACTTAACCAGCATGGCTACCACAGCATTCTGCAGCGATATGCCATCCCATCTGGTTTGGGCTTAGTGGGCTTATCATTTGTTTTTCAACAGGACAATGACCCAACACACCTCCAGGCTGTGTAAGGGCTATTTGACCAAGAAGGAGAGTGATGGAGTGCTGCATCAGATGACCTGGCCTCCACAATCCCCCGACCTCAACCAAATTGAGACGGTTTGGGATGAGTCGGACCGCAGAGTGAAGGAAAAGCAGCCAACACGTGCTCAGCATATGTGGGAACTCCTTCAAGACTGTTTGTTATGATGAGTTTCTCGGGTATCAAGTAATTCATGATGCATGAAGATATTTAACACTTAGCTGGGGAGTTCATATAAATATTTAATAGGTATCATGGTTTGTTATAACAAACAGACAGTGCTTTGCCTCTTGCCATTTCGAACTACTGAACAAAGAACATATCTCAGCTTATATAGCTTCGATAACACGTTTCTTCAACCACATCTGTTAACCATCAGTGGGCACACCCTTCTCTGATGTTCGTACTCTGTACCCAAGTCAGTATATCATGTCCATCAATCATTCTAAGATAAACCACCAATAAGCTCCCTTGACATAATGGACTCCTGTATTCAGACTGTGCGGCGCCCAGTCACTTATCTACTAACTTTAACCTGGTTCACACAACATTATGAAAACCTCATAACACTGTTGGAAAAGCATTCCAGGTGAAGCTGGTTGAGAGGATGCCAAGGGTCTGCAAAGCTTTCATCAAGGCAAAGGATGGCTATTTGAAGATCCTCAAATATAAAATATATGTTGATTTGTTTAACACTTTTTTGGTTACTACATGATGTGTTATTTTATAGTTTTGATGTCTTCACTATTATTCTACAATATAAAAAATTGTAAAATATTAAGAAAAACCCTTGAATGAGTAGGTGTGTCTAAACTTTTGACTGATACTGTCTATATAATTTTTATAATAAATGATTTTTCAGGGGTTGCTGCAGCACCCATACTTCCAGCGGCTATGGGCCTATCCTCTCTTGCATTATTCATTTATAGTAGACTTGACAATGCCCTTCACAGACTTGGCTTTATGCTTCACGATACGCTGGGAAGGAATTGATGGTTTGGATGCTGTTTTTTACTAGTAAAGTTTACTTTGAATAAAGCATTTTTTCTCATCTTATTTGATAGAATTACATTGACATTTTAGTCATCCAGAGCGACTTACAGGAGCAATTAGGGTTAGGTGCCTTGCTCAAGGGCACATCGGCAGATTTTTCACTTAATGGCTCAGGGATTGGAGCCAGCAACCTTTTGGTTATTGGCCCAATGCTCTTAACCACTAGGCTACCTACCGCCCTGCTGAGGTAAGGAAAGGGGACTTGAATGGAGGAAGCTGTGTGCTGGTTCTGTGCAACTGTTATGTCTTCATAATAAGCATTTAGGCCAATTAATCTAAAGTGGCAGACTGTATTACGTTGGAAAATCAATAGAAATAGGTTTTTTGTTGTTCCATGTCAAAAATTGTCTTCAAGTAAGAGATTAGCTACGAAGAGTTGTTATTGATTGCTTAACTTTTTTAGCCTCTAGACTATGAGAGCAAGCGGCGGTTCGTCATGGCTGCGGAGGCTGTCAACGAACACGTAGACGCACGCTTACTGAGCTACAAATTGTTTTGGGACAGGACGACCCTAAAGATCGTCGTGGAGGACGTGGATGAGGCCCCTATCTTCCTGGCGCATGATTATGAGTTGAAGTTTCCTGAAAATGCGGTGGTAGGGGCCGTGGTTGGCACCGTTAGTGCCAGGGACACTGATGCAGTGGACAACCCAATCAGGTAAAATGACCCTCCATAACTGTCCAATAGGAGACAACCTGAACAGATGTCCTGCCTCCTAACCACCTAATTTCACCAGAAATTGACTACTTCTAGCCTTTTTTAGAAACGTATGTGTGTTGAAAATGGTTAACCACTTGTATAATCTATTTGTGTAGACTTCAAACAGACATACACTACCAGTCAAAAGTTTGGACACACCTACTCATTCAAGGGTTTATCTTAATTTGTACTATTTTTTACATTGTAGAATAATAGTAAAGACATCAAATCTATGAAATAACACATATGGAATCATGTAGTAACCGAAAAAGTGTTAAACAAATCTAAATATATTTTATATTTGAGATTCTTCAAATAGCCACCCTTTGCCTTGATGACAGCTTTGCAAACTCTTGGCATTCTCTCAACCAGCTTCACCTGGAATGCTTTTCCAACAGTCTTGAAGGAGTTCCCACATATGCTGAGCACTTGTTGGCTGCTTATCCTTCACTCTGCCATCCTACTCATACCAAACCATCTCAATTGGGTTGAGGTCGGGGGATTGTGGAGGCCAGGTCATCTGATGCAACACTCCATCACTCTCCTTCTTGGTAAAATAGCCCTTACACAGCCTGGAGGTGTGTTGGGTCATTATCTTGTTGAAAAACAAATGATAGTCCCACTAAGCCCAAACCAGATGGTATGGCGTATCGCTGAAGAATGCTGTGGTAGCCATGCTGGTTAAGCATGCCTGGAATTCTAAATTAATCACAGATAGTGTCACCAGCAAAGCACCCCCACACCATAACACCTCTTCCTCCATGCTTTACGGTGGGAACTACACATGCGGAGATCAGCCATTCACTGACATCGCGTCTCACAAAGACACGGCGGTTGGAATCAAAAATCTCCAATTTGGACTCCATACCAAAGGACACATTTCCACAAGTCTAATATTCATTGCTCGTGTTTCTTGGCCCAAGCAGGTCTCTTCTTCTTATTGGTGTCCTTTAGTAGTGGTTTCTTTGCAGCAATTCGACCATGAAGGCCTGATTCACACAGTCCCCTCTGAACAGTTGATTTTGAGATGTGTCTTTACTTGAACTCTGTGAAGCATTTATTTGGGCTGCAATTTCTGAGGCAGGTAACTCTAATGAACGTATCCTCTGCAGCAGAGGTAACTCTGGGTCTTCCATGTCTGTGGCTGTCCTCATGAGAGATTGGGTCATTATCTTGTTGAAAAACAAATGATAGTCCCACTAAGCCCAAACCAGATGGTATGGCGTATCGCTGAAGAATGCTGTGGTAGCCATGCTGTCCTGTTTATTCTGTTTAGCCTCAGCCCAAACGTTATCGCTATTACCAGTTGTTGTCTTAGCTCTCTCTAATAACACCTGTGATTGCTTTATGCCTCTCTCCCATGTCAATTATGCCTTGCCTATTGCTGTTTGGGTTAGTTCTTATTATACAATTTCACTGTAGAACCCCTAGTCCCTCTCAAACTGCCTCAAATAGTTCCTTTGTTCCACCCCCCATACACGCAGAGACCGGCTCAATCGGTGCCTCCAGTGATGCTATCTCTTTCATTGTTACCCAACGCTTAGGGTTACCTGAACTGTACTCATATCCTTCCATATCCTTTTCTGTACATAATGCCCTGAATCTTTTCTACAACGCCCGGAGAACTGCCCCCTTTATTCTATGTACCCAACGCACTAGAAGACCAGTTCTTAAAGCCTTTAGTCGTATCCTTATTCTAGTCCTCCTCTGTTCCTCTGGTGATGTAGAGGCTAACCCAGGCCCTGCAGCCCCCAGTATCACTCCTACTCCCCAGGAGCTATCATTTGTTGACTTCTGTAACCGTAAAAGTCTTGGTTTTCTGCACGTAAATATCAGAAGCCTCCTTCCTAAGTTTGAGTTATTCACTGCGTTAGCACACTCCGCCAACCCTGATGTTCTAGCAGTGTCTGAATCCTGGCTTAGGAAGGCCACCAAAAATTCTGAAATTTCCATCCCCAACTATAACATTTTCCGTCTAGATAGAACTGCCAAAGGGGGGTGGAGTTGCAATCTACTGTAGAGATAGCCTGCAGAGCTCTATCATACTATCCAGGTCTGTGCCCAAACAGTTTGAGCTTCTACTTCTAAAAATCCACCTTTCCAGAAATAAATCTCTCAATGTTGCCGCTTGCTACAGACCCCCCTCAGCCCCCAGCTGTGCCCTGGACACCATATGTGAATTGATTGCCCCCCATCTATCCTCAGAGTTCGTATTGCTTGGTGACCTAAATTGGGATATGCTTAACACCCCGGCCATCCTACAATCTAAACTAGATGCCCTCAATCTCACACAAATTATCAACGAACCTACCAGGTACAACCCTAAATCCGTAAACATGGGTACCCTCATAGATATCATCCTGACTAACTTACCCTCTAAATACTCCTCCGCTGTCTTCAACCAGGATCTCAGCGATCACTGCCTTATTGCCTGCGTCCGTAACGGGTCCGCGGTCAAACGACCACCCCTCATCACTGTCAAACGCTCCCAAAAACACTTCAGCGAGCAGGCCTTCCTAATTGACCTGGCCCAGGTATCCTGGATGGATATAGATCTCATTCCGTCAGTAGAGGATGCCTGGTTGTTCTTTAAAAGTAATTTCCTCTCAATCTTAAATAAACATGCCCCATTCAAAAAACACAGAACTAAGAACAGATATAGCCCCTGGTTCTCCTCAGACTTGACTGCCCTTGACCAGCACAAAAACATCCTGTGGCGTACTGCATTAGCATCAAATAGCCCCGCGATATGCAACTTTTCAGGGAAGTTAGGAACCAATATACACAAGCAGTTAGGAAAGCAAAGGCTAACTTTTTCAAACAGAAATTTGCATCCTGTAGCACTAACTCCAAAAAGTTTTGGGACACTGTAAAGTCCATGGAAAATAAGAGCACTTCCTCCCAGCTGCCCACTGCACTGAGGCTAGGAAACACTATCACCACCGATAAATCTACAATAATCGAGAATTTCAACAAGCATTTTGCTACGGCTGGCCATGCTTTCCACCTGGCTACCACTACCCCGGCCACCAGCTCTGCACACGCCGCTGCAACTTGCCCATGCCCCCCCCAGCTTCTCCTTCACACAAATCCAGACAGCTGATGTTCTGAAAGAGATGCAAAATCTGGACCCCTACAAATCATCTGGGCTAGACAATCTGGACCCTTTCTTTCTAAAACTAGCCGCTGAAATTGTCGCAACCCCTATTACTAGCCTGTTCAACCTCTCTTTCGTAACGTCTGAGATCCCCAGAGATTGGAAAGCTGCCGCGGTCATCCCCCTCTTCAAAGGGGGTGACACTCTAGATCCAAACTGTTACAGACCCATATCCATCCTGCCCTGCCTTTCAAAAGTTTTTGAAAGCCAAGTTAACAAACAGATAACCGACCACTTCGAATCCCACCGTACCTTCTCCGCTATGCAATCCGGTTTCCGAGCTGGTCATGGGTGCACTTCAGCCACGCTCAGGTCCTAAACGATATTATAACCGCGATCGATAATAGACAGTACTGTGCAGCCGTTTTCATTGACCTGGCCAAGGCTTTCGACTCTGTCAACCACCGCATTCTTATTGGCAGACTAAATAGCCTTGGTTTCTCAAATGACTGCCTCGCCTGGTTCACCAACTACTTCTCAGATAGAGTTCAATGTGTCAAATCGGAGGGCCTGTTGTCTGGACCTCTGGCAGTCTCTATGGGGGTGCCACAGGGTTCAATTCTTGGGCCGACTCTTTTCTCTGTGTATATCAATGACGTCGCTCTTGCTGCTGGTGACTCTCAGATCCACCTCTACGCAGACGACACCATTTTGTATACATCTGGCCCTTCATTGGACACTGTGTTAACAAACCTCCAAACGAGCTTCAATGCCATACAACACTCCTTCAGTAACCTCCAACTGCTCTTAAACACTAGTAAAACAAAATGCATGCTCTTCAACCGAACGCTGCTTGCACCCGCCCACCCGACTAGAATCACTACTCTCGACGGGTCTGACCTAGAGTATGTGGACAACTACAAATATCTAGGTGTCTGGTTAGACTGTAAACTCACCTTCCAGACTCACATTAAGAATCTCCAATCCAAAGTTAAATCTAGAATCGGTTTCCTATTTCGCAACAAAGCCTCCTTCACTCATGCTGCCAAACATGCCCTCGTAAAACTGACTATCCTACCGATCCTTGACTTCGGCGATGTCATTTACAAAATAGCCTCCAACACTCTACTCAGCAAATTGGATGTAGTCTATCACAGTGCCATCCGTTTTGTCTCCAAAGCCCCATATACTACCCACCACTGTGACCTGTACGCTCTTGTTGGCTGGTCCTCACTACATATTCGTCGCCAAACCCACTGGCTCCAGGCCATCTATAAATCACTGCTAGGCAAATCCCCGCCTTATCTTAGCTCATTGGTCACCATAGCAACACCAGCAGGTATATCTCACTGGTCATCCCCAAAGCCAACACCTCCTTTGGCCGCCATTCCTTCCAGTTCTCTGCTGCCAATGACTGGAACAAATTGCAAAAATCTCTGAAGCTGGAGACACTTATCTCCCTCACTAACTTTAAGCATCAGTTGTCAGAGCACCTTACCGATCACTGCACCTGTACACAGCCCATCTGAAATTAGCCCGCCCAACTACCTCATCCCTATATTGTTATTTATTTTGCTCATTTGTACCCCAGTATCTCTATTTGCACATCATCTCTTGCACATCTATCATTCCAGTGTTAATACTAATTGTAATTATTTTGCACTATAGCCTATTTATTGCCTTACCTCCATAACTTGCTACATTTGCACACACTGTATATATATTTATTCTGTTGTATTTTTGACTTTGTTTTGTTTTACCCCATATGTAACTCTGTGTTGTTGTTTTTATCGCACTGCTTTGCTTTATCTTGGCCAGGTCGCAGTTGTAAATGAGAACTTGTTCTCAACTGGTTTACCTGGTTAAATAAAGGTGAAATAAAATAAAATAAAATAAAAAGATGGTTTTTGCAACTGCACTTGAAGAAACTTTCAAAGTTCTTGAAATATCCGTATTGACTGACCTTCATGTTTAAAGTAATAATGGACTGTCGTTTCTCTTTGCTTAATTGAGCAGTTCTTGCCATAATATGGACTTGGTCTTTTACCAAATAGGGGTATCTTCTGTATACCCCCCCTACCTTGTCACAACACAACTGATTGGCTCAAACGCATTAAGAAGGAAAGAAATTCCACAAATTAACTTTTAAGAAGGCACACCTGTTAATTGAAAAGCATTCCAGGTGACTACCTCATGAAGCTGGTTGAGAGAATGCCAAGAGGGTACAAAGCTGTCATCAAGGCAAAGGGTGGCTATAAATATATATTTTGATTTGTTTGATTTGATTTTCTTAACACTTTTTTGGTTACTACATGCTTCCATATGTGTTATTTCATTGTTTTGATGTCTTCACTATTATTCTACAATGTAGAAATTAGTCAAATTATAGAAAAACCCTGGAATGAGTAGGTGTATCCAAACGTTTCACTGGTACTGTAAATACAGTACATACTGTACATACCCCACCATATATGCCACTATGGGTTTCTTCACGGTACCCAAACCAAAAACAGATTTAATGTGTTGCTTAATTATGTATAGAGCAATGTGATCGTGGAATGCTCTGCCACCAGAGGTTACTAAGGCAAAAATCAAGTTTAAATACATAAAAAACATATCGTATCACAGCACCTCTCCTCTTTATAAAGATCTAATTTAACTTCACTGTATGTAAGAATATGAATATGTATATATGAATAATGTGTAAATAGTATTTTTGTTGTCTCTTGTTTTCTTTCCAATACATAACTATTTTTGATTTATTTTGAATTGAATGTAATATCTTATGTTGTTCTTGTCTATAACTTTTCTGTACTTTGTCATCAAATCAAGTCAAATTGATTTATAAAGCCCTTTTTACATCAGCAGATGTCACAAAGTACTATACAGAAACCAAGCCTAAAACCCCAAACAGCAAGCAATGCAGATGTAGAAGCACAGTGGCTACAAAAAACTCCCTAGAAAGGCAGGAACTTAGGAAGAAACCTAGAGAGGAACAAGGCTCTGAGGGGTGGCCAGTCCTCTTCTGGCTTCTGGCTGTGACGGGTGTAGATTATAAGAGTACATGGCCATTAAGGCCAGATTGTACTTCAAGATGTTCAAATGTTCATAGATGACCAGCAGGGTCAAATAATAATCACAGTGGTTGTAGAGGGTGCAACAGGTCAGTACCTCAGGAGTAAATGTCAGTTGGCTTTTCATAGCCGAGCATTCAGAGGTCGAGACAGTAGGTGCGGTAGAGAGAGAGAGAGAGAGAGAGAGAGAGAGAGAGAGAGAGAGAGAGAGAGAGAGAGAGAGAGAGAGAGAGAGAGAGAGAGAGAGAGAGAGAGAGAGAGAGAGAGAGAGAGAGAGAGAGAGAGAGAGAGAGAGAGAGAGAGAGAGAGTCGAAAACAGCAGGTCTGGGACAAGGTAGCATGCCCGGTGATCAGGTCAGGGTTCCATTAGTTGAAACTGGACCAGCAGCACAACCAGGTGGACTGGGGACAGCCAAGAGTCATCAGGCCAGGTAGTCCTGATGCATGGTCCTAGGGCTCAGGTCGTCCGAGAGGGGAGGGAGAAAGGGAGAGAGAGAGAATTAGAGGGAGCATACTTAAATTTACACAGGACACCAGATAAGACAGGAGAATTACACCAGATATAACAGACTGACCCTAGCCCCCCGGCACATAGATAGGGGGAGTCGAGGGACACTGTGGCACTGTCCGACGATACCCCTTACAGGGCCAACCAGGCATGGAAGAGCACTAGTAAGCCAGTAACTCAGCCCCCGTAATAGGGTCAGAGGCAGAGAATCCCAGTGGAGAGAGGGGAGCCGGCCAGGCAAAGACAGCAAGGGCGGTTCGTCGCTCCAGTGCCTTGCCGTTCACCTTCGCACCACCAGACTACACTCAATCATAGGACCTACTGAAGAGATGAGTCTTCAGCCTTAAAGGTTGAGACCGAGTCTGCGTCTCTCACATGGGTAGGCAAACCATTACATAAAAATGGAGCTGTATAGGAGAAAGAGCTGCCACCAGCTGTTGGCTTAGAACTTCTAGGGATAATAAAGAGGCCTGCGTCTTGTGACCATAGCGTATGTGTATGTAGGTATAGCAGGACCAAATTGGAGAGATTGGTAGGAGCAAGCCCATGTAATGCTTTGTAGGTTAGCAGTAAAACCTTGAACTCAGCCCTAGCCTTAACAGGAAGCAAGTGTTGAAAGAGGCTAGCACTGGAGTAATATTATCAATTTTTTTGGTTCTAGTCAAGATTCTAGCAGCCGTGTTTAGCACTAACTGAACTTTATTTAGTGCTTTATCCGGGTAGCCAGAGAGTAGAGCATTGCAGTAGTCTAATCTAGAAGTGACAAAAGCATGGATTAGCTTTTCTGCATCATATTTGGACAAAACTTTTCTGATTTTTGCAATGTTACGAAGATGGAAACAAGCCTTGAAATATTCTTCATATGTTCATCAAAAGAGAGATCAGGGTCCAGAGTAACGCAGAGGTCCTTCACAGTTTTATTTGAGACGACTGTACAACCATCAAGATTAATTGTCAGATCCAACAGCAGATCTCTTTGTTTCTTGGGACCTAGAACTAGCATCTCTGTTTTGTCTGAGTTTAAAAGTAAACAATTTGCTGCCATCCACTTCCTTATGTCTGAAACACAGGCTTCCAGGGTAGGCAATTTTGGGGCTTCACCATGTTTCATCGAAATGTACTGCTGTGTCGTCCGCATAGCAGTGAAAGTTGATATTGTGTTTCCGAATGGCATCACCAAGAGGTAGAATATATAGTGAAAACAATAGTGGTCCTAAAACGGAACCTTGAGGAACACCAAAACGTACAATTGATTTGTCAGAGGACAAACCATCCACAGAGACGAACTGATATCTTTCCAACAGATAAGATCTAAACCAGGCAAGAACTTGTCCGTGTAGACCAATTAGGGTTTCCAATCTCTCCAAAAGAATGTGGTGATCAATGGTGTCAAAATCAGCACTAAGGTCTAGGAGCACGAGGACAGATGCAGAGCCTTGGTCTGACGCCATTAAAAGGTCATTTACCACCTTCACGAGTGCAGTATCAGTGCTATGATGGGGTCTAAAACCAAACTGAAGCGTTTGGTCAACTATGAGAAACCAGCGCTTTGCATTTCTCGCTAACTGTGTGTCTTGGTGATTTCTCTTCCAGATATTCCATTCACGAAAGCAGCGATATCAGAAAAGCTTTCAAAATAGACCCAAACAATGGGACCGTATTTTTTGCGAAACCTTTGGACCGTGAGGAAGCAGCCTGGCACAATCTAACCATAACAGCCAAAGAAACAAGTAAGGAGTATCTATCTCATACATATACAATACAACAAAGTATTGATAATACAGAGAAAAGCACATCAATATCAACTATGATGGCAAACACAGCAAAATCAATCATGTACATTTAACTCTGAAAGGATAAAATGTACACTATTTTCAGAGAACATATGAGTCCCACTGTACTGGTGTTAAAATAACACTTTTGTTAAAGATTTAACTATGTTGCAGTGTTCCCCATTGTAATCCTAAAGGGATACTTTGGGATTTTGGCAATGAGGCCCTTTATCTACTTCCCCAGAGTCAGAAGAACTCGTTGATAAATTTTTATGACTCTTCATAAAGGAAGTTGCTAACGAGCTCTAGCGCAATTCCTAACTAGCGTTAGCGCAATGACTGATGATTGTGCTAATGCTAGTTAGCATTGGCTCGTGAAACTACCTCTAACTTCCTTCATAATAGACACAGAAACATAAAGATGGTATCCACGAGTTCATCTGACTTTGGGGAAGTGATAAAGGGCCTCATTGCACTCGTTGAACTCAATTTTGGTGTTTGCATAGCTCTAGTGTAGAGTAATACGCAACACCTACAGTGTAAAACATAACACATGATTTAGAGCCAACTGGACTCCCTTTGCTTAGTGCTGACACTGTTACACTTCCTCACTATAAGACATTAGCACCTGTACTGTTACAGTAAAAAAAAGTGTTGTTTTAACACTGTATGTTGTAAAACCTAATTTGCAGATTTCCCAGGGTGCCTTTTCTGTTTGAGTAAATTGTAGAGTGAACACCCATGACTGTATGTGTTAGTGACAGAGACATGGTTGTTGAATTATTTCATTTTAAAGGCCTGTGGCTTTCACTAAGTGAGTTCCTGGGCAAATGTTATCATTAAAATTAAACTCTATGACAATACATTACATATATCATAAGGCCTTACTTTGATAGCCTGGTTGATGGCCTAGTTTTACCGTAACACAGTGGTGTTAGGAAACTTCCAGTTTAGAGGCCACATCAGGCCTGCAAGTCACATTATGCTGGCTTGCAAAGTGATGTGTAATTCCTATTGTAATCCAGCCAGAGTTATGATATCCAACAGTTTGATTTTTTATTCATCCGCAACCTGCATTCAGAGTGACTGTCAAGGTTAGGAAATATGACAATATTTAAACACTACCTAAACCATTTAAATCGGAACAACCAATTCAACAGATGTAAGTAACTAATTGGATTAGTTTAGAAAAATGTATGTTATTTATTTTTGTGTAGAATAAGATTAATCAATCAATCAATGTACATGCAAAAACACAGATATTAAAAACAATCCTAAAAAATCAACCTGCAGTAGAGCATGCTGGTAAATATGATAATGATGGGTGTGGTTTTGATAGGACTGTTTTACTGTACACAGTGTAAAACAATAACACTGTTTATTAAGACCAACACTGGGCGTTCTTTTACACCACTGAGTTTGAATTTCACTCTTACAGAGTGAATTTAACTCCTTAATCAACACTATAAATGTTACACTGAAAAATCAACACTGGCCAATTTGCTGTGAATGCGCTATGACTGGCAATAACTTACTGATATACTGAACCATCTTCATCTAGCCTCAAACAAAGCACAATGTTCAACTCTACTGAAAGGGTCTAAACTGTTTTTTGGCTTTCATTTTGTCCACTATCATGTTTGCTTTGGGATTGAGCAATGAAACACCCATTTGTGCCACCGTTGTAATTCAAAGAGATGTGACTGTTACAGTAACATTCATCACGTTAAACTGCCTTTGTGACAGAGCTTTTCCAAAGCATTTATGATGCATGTATCCAATGGACAACAAATGTCTATCTTCACAACTGCAGAGCAGAACCATCTATCCTCGTCTGTGGTGTTGTTCATCAAAGTGCTGGACATAAACGACAATGCGCCAAGGCCTGCCAGAGACTACCAGCCATATATCTGTGAAGGCACACAGTCAGGAGAGGTACGATGCATCCCTCACTATTTTCACTGAGAATAATGTAACATTGGCCTTCTGTACAGGTATGTGGGCTATGGGCTGAGTCACAAGGTTTGAGCTTCGTATCCCTGAGGGGACAATGCAGATGTTATGTCACAATCACTGTTACTGTACCTTGTCAGTTACCTTGTCTTGTCTCAACTACAGTGCCTTCAGAAAGTATTCACACCCCTTGAACAATTTTGTTGTTTGTTTAGTTCCACATTTTGTTGTGTTACAGCCTGAATTTTAAATGATTTAAATTCAGATGTTTTGTCACTGGTCTACACACAATAACCCATAATGTCAAATTTGGATTATGTTTTTCATTTTTATTTTTTACAAAATAATAAAAAATGAAAAGCCTGAATTTAAAATGAATTAAGTTGAGATTTTTTGTCACTGGCCTACACACAATACCCCATAATGTCAAAGTTGACGTATGTATATATCTTTTTTTTTTTTTTTTACAAATTAATAAAAAATGAAAAGCTGAAATGTCTTGAGTCAATAAGTATTCAACCCCTCTGTTATGGCAAGCCTAAATAAATTCAGGAGTAAACATTTGCTTAAAAGGTCACATAATAAGTTGCATTGACTCTCTTTGTGTGCAATAATAATAATAATAATAATAATATTATTATTATTTTGTATTTTACCCGAATTTCGTGATATCCAATTGCGATCCAATTACAATCTTGTCTCATTGCTGCAACTCCCCAACGGGCTCAGGAGAGGCGAAGGTCGAGTCATCCGAAACATGACCCGCCAAACCACGCTTCTTAACACCCGCCTGCTTAACCCGGAAGCCTGCCGCACCAATGTGTCGGAGGAAACACTGTTCAACTGATGAACAAAGTCAGCCTGCAGGCGCCAGGCCCGCCACAAGGAGTTGCTAGAGCGCGATAAGCCTAGTAAAGCGCCCCCAGCAAAACCCTCCCCTAACCCAGACGATGCTGGGCCAATTGTGCGCCGCCCTATGGGACTCCCAATCACGGCCGGTTATGACACAGCCTGGGATCGAACCCGGGTCTGTAGTGACACCTCAAGCACTGCGATGCAGTGCCTTAGACCGCTGCGGCACTCGGGAGGCCCCAATAATAATGTTTAACATGATTTTAGAATGACTACCTCATCTCTGTACCCCACACATACAATTATCTGTAAGGTCCCTCAGTCGAGCAGTGAATTTCAAACACATATTCTACCACAAGACCAGGGAGGTTTTCCAATGCCTCGCAAAGAAGGGCACCTATTGGTAGATTGGTAACAATAAAAAAAGCAGACATTGAATATCCCTTTGAGCATGGTGAAGTTATTATTTACACTTTGGATGGTGTATCAATACACCCAGTCACTACAAAGATACAGGCATCCTTCCTAAGGAAGGAGGAAGGAAACCGCTCAGGGATTTCACCATGAGGCCAATGGTGACTATAAAACAGTTAAATAGTTTAATGGCTGTGAAAGGAGGAAACTGAGAATGGATCAACAACATTACTAACCTAATTGACAGAGTTAGTAATGTTGTTGATCCACAAATATTCTAAAAGATGCATCCTATTTACAACAAGGCACTAAAGTAATACTGCAAAAAATGTGGCAAAGCAATTAACTTTTGTCCTGAATACAAAGTGTTATGTTTGGGGCAAATCCAATACAACACATTACTGAGTACCACTCTCCATATTTGCAAGCTTAGTGGTGGCTGCACCGTGTTATGGGTATGCTGGTAATTGTTAAGGACTGGGGAGTTTTTCAGGATAAAAAAGAAACGGAATAGAGTTAAGCAGAATCCAAAATCCTAGAGGAAAACCTGGTTCAGTCTGCTTTCCAACAGACACTGGGAGATGAATTCACCTTTCAGCAGGACAATAACCTAAAACACAGAGCCAAATATACACTGGAATTGCTTACCAACAAGACAGTGAATGTTCCTGAATGGCCGCGTTACAGTTTTGACATAAATCTGCTTGAAAATTTATGGCAAGACCTGAAAATGGTTGTCTAGCAATGATCAACAACCAATTTGACAGAGCTTGAAGAATTTTGAAAATAATAATGGTTAAATGTTGCACAATCCAGGTGTAGAAAGCTCTTTGAGACTTACCCAGAAGGACTCACAGCTGTAATCACTGTCAAAGGTGACTCAGGGGGTTGAATACTTATCCAGTCAAGATATATTAGTGTTTTATTTTTCATTAATTTATTACAAATGTTCGAATTTTCTTCCACTTTGACATTACAGTGTATTTTGTGTAGAACGTTCACAAGAAATTACAATTAAATGCATTGTATCCTGCTTTATAACACAACAACATTTGGAAAAAGTTAAAGGGTGTGAATACTTTCTGAAGGCACTGTAAATGTGGGGATATGTCCTAGTGAGGACTTTCTATGCTTTTTTTCTTTTCCGATGCTCAGTGAGAATCATTGTCAGTGAGAACCATCGTCTGACAGCTACAGTATATCTATGTGTCTTGTAGCTCATCCAGCTAATCAATGCTGTGGATCTGGACGACCCTGTGGAGGGACACCACTTCTATTTCTCCATGGTCTCTGAGAAGCACATCAATGGCCAAGACCAGAGAGCTGTGTAAGGACATCAGGGCTAAAATTGTAGACCTGCACAAGGCTGGGATGGGCTACAGGACAATAGGCAAGCAGCTTGGTGAGAAGGCAACAACTGTTGGCGCAATTATTAGAAAATGGAAGAAGTTCAAGATGACGGTCAATCACCCTCGGTCTGGGGCTCCATGCAAGATCTCACCTCGTGGGGCATCAATTATCATTAGGAAGGTGAGGGATCAGCCCAGAACTACAGAGCATGACCTGGTCAATGACCTGAAGAGAGCTGGGACCACAGTCTCAAAGAAAACCATTAGTAACACACTACGCCGTCATGGATTAAAATCCTGCAGCGCACGCAAGGTCCCCCTAATCAAGCCAGAGCATGTCCAGGCCCGTCTGAAGTTTGCCAATGACCATCTGGATGATCCAGAGGAGGAATGGGAGAAGGTCATGTGGTCTGATGAGACAAAAATAGAGCTTTTTGGTCTAAACTCCACTCGCCGTGTTTGGAGGAAGAAGAAGGATGAGTACAACCCCAAGAAAACCATCCCAACCGTGAAGCATGGAGGTGGAAACATCATTATTTGGGGATTCTTTTCTGCAAAGGGGACAGGACGACTGCACCGTATTGAGGGGAGGATGGATGGGGACATGTATCACGAGATCTTGGCCAACAACCTCCTTCCCTCGGTAAGAGCATTGAAGATGGGTCGTGGCTGGGTCTTCCAGCATGACAACGACCCGAAACACACAGTAAGAAGCATCTCAAGGTCCTGGAGTGGCCTAGCCAGTCTCCAGACCTGAACCCAATAGAAAATCTTTGGAGGGAGCTGAAAGTCCGTATTGCCCAGCGACAGCCCCGAAACCTGAAGGATCTGGAGAAGGTCTGTATGGAGGAGTGGGCCAAAATCCCTGCTGCAGTGTGTGCAAAACTGGTAAAGACCTACAGGAAACGTATGATCTCTGTAATTGCAAACAAAGGTTTCTGTACCAAATATTAAGTTCTGCTTTTCTGATGTATCAAATACTTATGTCATGCAATAAAATGCAATACATTATGCAATACAATGTGATTTTCTGGATTTTTGTTTTAGATTCCGTCTCTCACAGTTGAAGTGTACCTATGATAAAATTACAGACCTCTACATGCTTTGTAAGTAGGAAAACCTGCAAAATCGGCAGTGTATCAAATACTTGTTCTCCCCACTGTAGATCATCTGACTGTCATTCAAACTGGCCTATGTATTCATGAATAAAATCTAAGATGATTCAGGCATCTGTGTAGCAATGCACAGAAACAAAAGATAGAAAAATTATTTGAAAAGAAAATCATCTCCCAAATATCACTATTTCTAAAACAAGCCATAGAAAGTTGGTTGCAATTTCAGTGTAATCCTCCAGAAACGACAGAACAAAAAATGCAACAAATATTGTGGTTGAACTCAAATATACTAATTGATAAAAAACCATTATAAAAGAAAAGAAAAAAAAAAGTATAATCTTCGTAAATGATATCATAGGTAGGACTGGTGGAGTTATGTCGCACATGCAGCTAACAAAAACATGGAAATGTCTGCTCTACCCAAAATTATAACCAAATAATTTCTTCATTACCGCAAAAATGGAAGAGGAAAGTGGAATGGGGAAAAAGTAAGGAACTTGTCTGTCGGCCCTGCATTAAAGAACATAATTGGTTAAAGAAAATTGTGATGAATAAAAAAGTATACCAGGTTCATTTAAGGACCAAAGGATTCACAGTCATCCCATATAGATTGCAAAATCGTTGGGAAGAGATTTTTGACGTACCGATTTCATGGCATAGTGTTTATGAACTTATACGCAAAACGACGCCAGATTCAAAACTTGTTATTTACATGAGGGATACAATCTTCCCAGCTCTGCAGATTTTGCTGTGAAGAGACAGAATCATTTGATCATTTGTTTTGGTACAGTCCATTTGTAGCTTGTTTTGGTCACAGGTCCAGGAATGCCTGAAGGATTGCAATATTTACCTGGAGCTAACCGTGCAGATAGCACTACTGGGTGATCTGAAAAGTCATAGTCAATCGATCAATAATATAATAATACTTTTAGCAATCTGTAGAAACAATGAGAATAGAAGGGTTCAGAACTTTTGTGAAATCCAATATGGATGGTGTTAAGAGATAGATGGGAGGTGTTGAATGGAGCTGAAGGATGGGACTAATAACAATTAACAACAACTAATAACAACAGGATATCTAATGTAAAGCATACTGTGTCCATAATAAGTATATGGGTTATAGGTTGAGAGATTTTGAAAGAGCACAGTTAGAAAGATATGGCATATAGAAGCAAACCGGATGGACATCATGAAAATGATCGGAGAGGTTGAGGGTAGAGAAGGTTCAGGAGTAAAAACAAAATATAATTATTGTAAAATTGATGTGTCAATAAAATGTATATAGTATGTATAAAATGGAAGTAGAGGCATTGTTGTTCACTACTTTACTCCAACTAGGGAAGGGGTGGTGGGGTTGGAAAGTAATAAAGGGAAATATATGTGTATATGTGTATGTATATGTATTTATATGTAGGTACAGTGCCTTGCAAAAGTATTCATCCCCCTTGGCGTTTTTCCTATTTTGTTGCATTACAACCTGTAATTGAAATTGATTTTTATTTGGATTTCATGTAATGGACATACACAAAATAGTCCAAATTGGTGAAGTGAAATGAAAAAAAATAACTTGTTTCAAAGAATTCTGAAAAATAAATAACGGAAAAGTGGTGCGTGCATATGTATTCACCCCCTTTGCTATGAAGCCCCTAAATAAGATCTGGTGCAACCAATTACCTTCAGAAGTCACATAATTAGTTAAAGAAAGTCCACCTGTGTGCAATCTAAGTGTCACATGATATGTCACATGCTGTCAGTGTATATACATACTTGTTCTGAAAGGCCCCAGAGTCTGCAACACCACTAAGCAAGGGGCACCACCAAATAAGCGGCACCATGAAGACCAAGGAGCTCTCCAAACAAGTCAGGGACAAAGTTGTGGAGAAGTACAGATTAGGATTAGGTTATAAAAAAAATATCAGAACATTTTAACATCCCACGGAGCACCATTAAATCCATGATAAAAAAATGGAAAGAATATGGCTCCACAACAAACCTGCCAAGAGAGGGCTGCACACCAAAACTCACGGACCAGGCAAGGAGGGCATTAATCAGAGAGGCAACAAAGAGACCAAAGATAACCCTGAAGGAGCTGCAAAGCTCCACAGCGGAGATTGGAGTATCTGTCCATATGACCACTTTAAGCCATACACTCCACAGAGCTGGGCTTTACGGAAGAGTTGCCAGAAAAAAGCCATTGCTTTAAAAAAAAAAAAGCAAACACATTTGGTGTTCGCCAAAAGCCATGTGGGAGACTCCCCAAACATATGGAAGAAGGTACTCTGGTCAGATGAGACTAAAATTGAGCTTTTTGGCTATCAAGGAAAACCCAACACCTCTCATCACCCCACAGTGAAGCATGGTGGTGGCAGCATCATGCTATGGGGATGTTTTTCCATCGGCAGGGACTGGGAAACTGGTCAAAATTGAAAGAATGATGGATGGCGCTAAATACAGGGAAATTCTTGAATGATACCTGTTTCAGTCTTTCAGAGATTTGAGACTGTGACGGAGGTTCATCTTCCAGCAGGACATTGACCCTAAGCATACTGCTAAAGCAACACTGCAGTGGATTAAGGGGAAACATTTAAATGTCTTGGAATGGCCTAGTCAAAGCCCAGACCTCAATCCAATTGAGAATCTGTGGTATGACTTAAAGATTGCTGTACACCAGCGGAACCCATCCAACTTGAAGGAGCTGGAGCAGTTTTGCCTTGAAGAATGGGCAAAAATCAAAGTGGCTAGATGTGCCAAGCTTATAGAGACATACCCCAAGAGACTTGCAGCTGTAATTGCTGAAAAAGGTGTCTCTACAAAGTATTGACTTTGGGGGGGGGTGAATAGTTATGCTCAAGTTTTCTCTTTTTTTGTGTTATTTCTTGTTTGTTTCACAATAAATAATATTTTGCATCTTCGAAGTGGTAGGCATGTTGTGTAAATCAAATGATACAAACCCCAAAAAAATCAATTTTAATTCCAGGTTGTAAGGCAACAAAATAGGAAAAATGCCAATGGGGGTGAATACTTTCGCAAGCCACTGTATGTGTATATGTATGTGTATATATGTATATGTATATATACAGTTGAAGTCGGAAGTTTACATACACCTTAGCCAAATACATTTAAACTCAGTTTTTCACAATTCCTGACATTCAATACTAGTATAAATTCCCTGTCTTTATTTTAAGAATGTGAAATGTCAGAATAATTATAGAGAGAATGATTTATTTCAGCTTTTATTTCTTTCATCACATTCCCAGCGGGTCAGAAGTTTACATACACTCAATTAGTATTTGGTAACATTGCCTTTAAATTGTTTAACTTGGGTCAAACATTTCGGGTAGCCTCCCACAAGCTTCCCACAATAAATTGGGTGAATTTTGGCCCATTCCTCCTGACAGAGCTGGTGTAACTGAGTCAGGTTTGTAGGCCTCCTTGCTCGCACACGCTTTTTCAGTTCTGCCCACAAATGTTCTATAGGATTGAGGTCAGGGCTTTGTGATGGCCACTCCAATACCTTGACTTTGTTGTCCTTAAGCCATTTTGCTATGACTTTGGAAGTATGCTTTGGGTCATTGTCCATTTGGAAGACCCATTTGCCAAGCTTTAACTTCCTGACTGATATCTTGAGTTGTTGCTTCAATATATCCACATCATTTTCCTTCCTCATGATGCCATCTATTTTGTGAAGTGCACCAGTCCCTCCTGCAGCAAAGCACCCCCACAGCATGATGCTGCCTCCCCCATCCTTCACGGTTGGGATGGTGTTCTTCTGCTTGCATGCCACCCCCTTGTTCCGCCAAACATAACGATGGTCATAATGGCCAAACAGTTCTATTTTTGTTTCATCAGACCAGAGGACATTTCTCCAAAAAGTACGATCTTTGTCCCCATGTGCAGTTGCAAACCGTAGTCTGGCTTTTTTATGGCGATTTTGGAGCAGTGGCTTCTACCTTGCTGAGCGGCCTTTCAGGTTATGTCGATATAGGACTCGTTTTACTGTGGATATAGATACTTTTGTACATGTTTCCTCCAGCATCTTCACAAGGTCCTTTGCTGTTGTTCTGGGATTGATTTGCACTTTTTGCACCAAAGTACGTTCATCTCTAGGAGACAGAACGCGTCTCCTTCCTTAGTGGTATGATGGCTGCGTGGTCCCATGGTGTTTATACTTGCGTACTATTGTTTGTACAGATGAACGTGGTACCTTCAGGCATTTGGAAATTGCTCTACAATTTTTTTTCTGAGGTCTTGGCTGATTTCTTTGGATTTTCCCTTGATGTCAAGCAAAGAGGCACTGAGTTTGAAAGTAGGCCTTGAAATACATCCACGGGTACACCTCCAATTGACTCAAATTATGTCAATTGTCCTATCAGAAGCTTCTAAAGCCATGACATCATTTTCTGGAATTTTTCAAGCTGTTTAAAGGCACAGTCAACTTAGAGTATGTCAACATCTCACCCAATGGAATTGTGATACAGTGAATTATAAGTGAAATAATCTGTCTGTAAACAATTGTTGGAAAAATTACTTGTGTCATGCACAAAGTGGTTGAAAAACGAGTTTTAATGACTCCAACCTAAGTGTATGTAAACTTACGACTTCAACTGCTTATATATATATATATATTGGCGAGAAAAAAAACATTGGAAGTGATGCAGACAATTACATTGATGGAAATTACAATCTATCTGCAATATTAAAGCTGATCTACCCCCTAAAAAAAAAAGACAGCATGAAACGCCTGAATCAACTTTCATAGACGTGTGATGCTGTCCTAATATGGATACTATACAAATCTTTAAGCTATCAAATCAGGTTTGCTCCTCAACTAGCATCTCCCTATCCACCACAGACAACAGTGCTAGCATCCTGGCACGGCGGAGGTTGTTCACCCATAGGGACCGCACCCAGTACATGCTGCCCGTGGTGGTGGTGGACAGTGGCTCCCCAGCCCTCTCCAGTACCAGTACCCTGACCATCAGCGTGTGCAGCTGTCAGCCTGCCGGACACTGCCCCACAGGCGGGTTGGAGGCCCTGGCCCTCTCCATGGGGTTCAGCCTCCAGACCCTTCTGGGCCTCCTGGTCTGTCTGGCAACACTCACATGTCAGTGAGACTGTACCCTTGGAATGGGCATATCTGATGTTTTATATGATGGGTACATTTTGAATGTGTTTACATGAACACATATCATGATAAAATAAACTGTTTCAGATCTTCAAGTTACAAGTGACTGCTTTTCAACAGATCAGTTGTGTTACTGTGAGCTAGTGCAGTTCCACTTCACATAAACTTGTTAAGTATAAAGTGTGTGGCTATATAGTTGGATATCTTTTAAATGTATCCCACTCTCATTAATAATAGTAATAATTTACTCAAACTCACCAGTGTGGCCTAAACACAAATATTAAACATCTAAATGCTTAGCAAAGCACAATAATGTTTTCAGCTAATGATGTGCTTATTTGTGGCAATGCTTCTATAACAATGCTATCATGGGACATTGATGTGTTTGCAGTAGTGTAGAGCTTCATTATGACCTCTGCTGTTTTGGGTAATCCCTATGGCCATCACATTAAATATTAATAGCAATGCTTACTGGGCTAACATCCCCTCATATGAGTGCAATACCCCATGAAAACAAGACAATAAGCTCTCCACCACTGCTATCACTAGTTCTTCAGGCTTAAAAGCACACTGAAAGAGAGTAACACAGCCCAAAGTATTTTACTGGTTTGTGACCCACTGACACCACCCCCGGTTAGAGGGGAGTAAAGCAGCCCAAGAGTTCACACAGGTACTTTATTTAAACACACTGAGGAAGATGAACATGGGGATGAACAGTGGGAAAGGTAGTGGAATGGTAGTGGTTCTATAATGGACAGAAACAGAGGCAATGAATACACACATACCGAATGAATACACCAGGACACAAATGCAGATACAGATACTCAAAGAGTTTGAGAGGCAGTTTTATGTTACCCCTAGACTCTCAGGCTCCGGTCGTGGGGTATGGGGAGTGGAGTGTGCAGCTCAGGGTTGTTAGGTGCTGATAACAGTCACCGGCAGGGAATTCGTAACACACACTAAATTATTTCTTCCTTCGGATACTGTATGAGGTGAAACATAAATTATGACTTCATATCAAATATTATTTTACTGTATTGGCAGAAATTATGGTATCTACTTTTCCCACTTGTTTCCTCTCGCTGTTTCCCCTTAAAGATTTTCACATTAACCTCAAATAATCAAAAAACCTAAACCCACCCTATTATTTGCAGCACAAAAGTGTGCATATTTAATCCAGACCTGAAATGCTCTTCTCTCAGTTTGTCAGCTTCTCTGTGTATTTAAAACATAATGATCTCCTGCTGGTTTGTGTCTCCGGTGCTGTCCATTCTAATGCTGATGCTGAGGAGACACAGGAGGAAACAGCAGGAGAGACTGTGGGGAGCGGAGAAGGAGCTGGAGCTGCCTAATAGGGTCTCAGAGAAGCTGCACTACGGAGAACTAGGGGGCAGAGTAGAGGGTGACCTGGGGGGGTTCTGTCAGCCTGCGGTTCCCCTCCGTCCCCACCCCTGCAGGAGGGACAGGAGGCTCCGCAGAGAGGAGGTGGCGGCCAGTATCAGGATGTCCATGTCCCTCCGCCACTCCCACCTCATCGGCCCCAAGGATGACGTCTTCAAACAGTTCCTCATTGACAGGCTGGATGAAGCAGATCAGGACCCCTACGTGCCACCATTTGACTGCCTGAGGACCTACGCCTTCGAGGGGACAGGGTCGGCCACGGGGTCCCTCAGCTCCCTGGAGTCATGGGACTTTATGGACGCTGACCAGCGTCTCCGGGACCCTGGATCACGTCTTGTCAGACTGACCCTCTGGCATGGGGGAGCAGAGGAGGAGACAACCTTCTGAACAGCTAACAGTAATCCCATACTTACCATCCCTGAACTTAATTTGTATGTCCCGAGGAAAGACACAAATGGCATATGTTTTCTTCAACTGTATGGTTAAAAACAGTGAAGCTAGATGTAGTAATTACTATCAGTGTTATGACAATTATACTTATTGAACAAGTAATTTATTGAAGAGTTTGAACAGTATTTATGGCAACATAACTTTCTATACATTACCTCATTCTGCATTTCTTCATAATACAGTGCCTTGCAAAAGTATTCATCCCCCTTGGCGTTTTTCCTATTTTGTTGCATTACAACCTGTAATTGAAATTGATTTTTATTTGGATTTCATGTAATGGACATACACAAAATAGTCCAAATTGGTGAAGTGAAATGAAAAAAATAACTTGTTTCAAAGAATTCTGAAAAATAAATAATGGAAAAGTGGTGCGTGCATATGTATTCACCCCCTTTGCTATGAAGCCCCTAAATAAGATCTGGTGCAACCAATTACCTTCAGAAGTCACATAATTAGTTAAATAAAGTCAACCTGTGTGCAACCTAAGTGCCACATCATCTGTCACATGATCTCAGTATATATACACCTGTTCTGAAAGGCCCCAGAGTCTGCAACACCACTAAGCAAGGGGCACCACCAAGCAAGCGGAACCATGAAGACCAAGGAGCTCTCCAAACCGGCCAGGGACAAAGTTGTGGAGAAGTACAGATCAGGGTTGGGTTATAAAGAAATATCAGAAACTTTGAACATCCCACGGAGCACCATTAAATCCATTATAAAAAAATGGAAAGAATATGGCACCACAACAAACCTGCCAAGAGAGGGCCGCCCACCAAAACTCACAGACCAGGCAAGGAGGGCATTAATCAGAGAGGCAACAAAGAGACCAAAGATAACCCTGAAGGAGCTGCAGAGCTCCACAGTGGAGATTGGAGTATCTGTCCATAGGACCACTTTAAGCCGTACACTCCACAGAGCTGGGCTTTACGGAAGCCACTGTATGGGTTTCACATTCTCATGACAGTATTTGAATATTCATGACAGTGTCATAAGAAGATCATAAGTGCCTTTACACATGCCAGAACTTTGCATTCTTTGCAGAATAATTAAATAGGACCTGTAGTATTATAGTGTACAGGTAAACAGTACCTGTAATGACCTTTATATATTGCTTTGTATATATACAAAATGCAAGCTGTTTATTTGTAGTCTTTTAGGAATTTATAACTATAAAACAGCATTGTCAAATAAGTGGTAGTTTTACTTTACAAACTTCAATACAGCCTTTAAATGTGTATCTTTCTGAACTATCTTTTCAGAAATAGGTGTATTCACTTCTATTTAGAGGCCTCAGATCTAAATTCCTCCTCTGAGAAGCGTGAGGTCAAGGCAGTCCCCATCAGAAATGTGAGACATGCACATACTGCGTGTCATAGTGCTCTGTGCTTTCTGATGAGTCATCCAACACCTCATCACTGGCCTGTCATCAGCCCAGAGGACAGGGTTGGGGCAGACAGACAGCACTCCTCACTTCACCCTTCAGACAACATGTATATACCATAAGTGGTAGAGTAGTGGGAGCAAAACAGAAATGAAAAGATGGACAAAATATCTCAAGGAGAAATCGCATGAAATACTGAGACAGTTTCTCCTCTCTTTAGTTCGGAGTAGGAAATGGCTGCTTGGAACTGTTGTGTGGGTGCTGAATGCTGCAGTTTTGGTTGGTTCTAGGCCATATCCAGGTGATAAGGGTACCTACCTCTTCCTCATCATCGACTAATTGGACTGTTTGCTGTATAAGAAGGTCAATGTGGACTCAGCTGAGCTGCAATCAAACCTTTGTTGTAGCAAGTGGTAGGGATAAGTCCAAGAAAGACAGCTTATGATGCGGAGAGAAGGGCCCTCTGTAAAAGTTTAGATTGTTTATTTTAATCTCAGAATAGTTTTGGTACAGAAGAGGGCCTCAAACTGATTAGTAGGCTCATTTGACTGTCTTACTGTTCATATGGAGCCTGGAAATACACCTTTCACAGGAGCCTATGAACACTGTTGGACAATCTCTCAGAAAAATCCAATTAAATTAAAGTCATGTCTCACAATGGTATTCAGCAGACCGGGCAGGTGACGCAATATGTCATTTTCATCTTTTCAAGTCAAACACCTCACTACCATTCAATATGTGGCACATATTGGCCTTAGCCTCTAAAGTCTTTCAGCCCATGAGGACATTTAACCTTCCAGTTGTGTTTTGTCATTACCCATGCTGCATATCACGGCTAATTTAACCCAACGCTCCCTTTCTTTATGTAATTCTGTCCACTTAACAACCATGTGAAAGGTTTCACACTGTTAACGGTATAGGTCTGTTGCTGCCATTCATCCAGAATATCAATTCAGCTCTTCTTTCAAAAGGAACTGCCAATCTTATCATATTAGCACTGTGCCAAAGTCGAAAGGCTTTTTATTTTATAGCTTTCGTAGGAGAGTCCAGTGACAGCTGTTTGATTGAGAAAAAGCAGTGCCAGTCCATGGTTTTCTCTTTAGAGGAAAAATATTAAAGGTCTTCAAATGGGAAAACTTTCATGTAGGATTTTCTCAATCATGGTTTGAGATTCATCATCACCTGCTCATAATAACGTGGTATATCCACTTTTGTATGTTCATAGGTGTAATGAGATCTGGATGAAGAGCTATTAGCCCCATTACTCAAATTTCTCTCTGAGCCATAAAGGTGAAATGCAGTTCTCAGACATGTAGCATGAAATGAGTTGTAATGACCAGAGATACCATCTACATATGGATGAGATTGAAGATGGATGGAAATGAAAAAAGTGAGCCTTTATCAATTCGATTTTAGATGTGAACAATTTAACACCATGAAGCACAGTGTATGGAGTTGGAATTCATCTTCTAAAAGGAACCAAGGTGAGAATAAATGTGTCTGACTGCTTTGGATTTGATTGATTCTAGTGAATGTTTGACACATCTCGTTGTCCGCCATGTTAACTAATTAAGAGAATGTCTGCATTGAATAATGATACATAAGTGTAAGTGTCACGGTCGTTGAGAGACGGGTCAGACCAAGGTGCAGCGTGGTATGCGAACATGTTTATTAAAATCAATAAACAAAACAATAAACAACGTAACGTGAAGTCCTCAGGCTATACACATACAAGCCTAAACACGGAACAAGATCCCACAACTAAGGTAGGCAAACAGGCTACTTAAGTATGATCCCCAATCAGAGACAACGAGCGACAGCTGCCTCTGATTGGGAATCACACCCGGCCAAACCTAGAAAAACACATCTAGAATCTAAACATACAAATTCTAACATAGATCCTCACGCCCTGAGGAAACTAACTAAAGACAACCGGCCACTCAAGGCCAGGGCGTGACAGTAAGAAAAAGTATACTCCTGCTTTTGGTATCAGAAGATTCCAGTTGATCATTCAATTGAATGGCCTTGATCAGAGACTTAAAAAGTTCTGAAGCTAAATGTCAATGGCAACTCTTCAATATTCAGCAGAAGCATATATATGTATTCCTAAATCAATATTTAACTAGACTTGTCATACACTTAGCTAAACTGGCACCCAGAGCAATATGTTCTTATCAGAGAACCCTTTTACTGTACCACTACTGCGATCCCAGCTATATGTGAGATGGAGTAATATATGACAGAAAATGCAGTACAACATTATGCAAACATTAATATTTTAGTCTATGCAAGAGCTAATACCTTGGAGGTAGTTCTTTATGGTCATAGCATTCACAATGCCCGTAATGAGTTTATCCCTTGCTTTTTGGTTTGGGTTCTCACTGTCACATAATTGAAAACCAAGAAGAGTGGCATATTGTGTAATTATCTGTTTATTGTTTAAAATCTGGTTTGTTTGTACTAGTCAATTTCCATAAGATTTGATGAATAATTAATAATTGAAAGGCAGATCTCTGTTTCCCTTTTTTGGCTCATAACTGCATTCTGCAACACATTTGGTAGAGTCTTACCACTAGCCAGTTACATACTTAGGTCCCAGAGTTTAATATTTGACTGTTTAGAAATGTTTTCTAATAAAACATTGGCTTTTCACAAATTACTAAAACACTGGGCATACACTAGCGAGAGCTATACTGTGCTAATGGACAGTTGAGTCGCCACAGGCACCTTCAGCTCTCGCCTTGCCCTCTATATTTCATGGTCCTTTGAGCTGGATTCGAATCAGTGACACACACAAGCTTATTTTCAACCATGATCAGAGATTCATTCATTAAGCCCTTGAATTAAGAAAGAAATACAGTCCACTCATCATTCATACCACAGCTCCTTTTCCTTTTCTTATGAGAATACCATTATGGAATACTACAGGCTCTACAGAGTCCAATGAGAAAAGTCCCATTAATAGGTTGCTGTCAGGACATTCTCTATCTGCTAAAGGATTGATAATTTCTTATTCAATCAAAGCCAGAAAGATCCTTACAGAACTACCTGTTACTTTTCAGTCTTGTTTTTTCTCTTCTACTTTCTGGGTATGGTATGCCATGGCCATACAAAGGTATTGATGTTGGACATGTTGGACTCTCTCTCTCTCTCTCTCTCTCTCTCTCTCTCTCTCTCTCTCTCTCTCTCTCTCTCTCTCTCTCTCTCTCTCTCTCTCTCTCTCTCTCTCTCTCTCTCTCTCTCTCTCTCTCTCTCTCTCTCTCTCTCATTTTCTCCTTTCACTCTAGTTTCTCCCTCCATCTTTCACACATTGTTTCTCTCTCCGTCTCCTTCTGTATCACCCTCTCTCTCTTTCTTTCAGAGAGCCACAGGGTTTGTTGTTCACTTTTTCTTGTTTGGCCATCACTCAAAATGCAGAGCTTTCCACTGATGTGCAGTGAAGCAGGGAAATGAGAAATTACTCTCACACATTTTAGCTCCTCTTTATTTTCACTTGCCTTATTATTAACACACACACACACACACACACACACACACACACATGCATGCATGTATGGGTCGTACAGACGCATTGGAATTCAATCAAACCTGCAATTGCAATGTTTATGCAGTGTCTTTGTTTACAAACTAGATCACATTTGATCAGTCCCAGAACTAAAAAGACACCTACATCTTTGTAAAGTGGTTAAAGGGATTTTGTCATAATGTGTTAGACATTATAAACAGCTGCAATTCCAGCTTTGACATTGAGAGGAAAAATAATTCTGTCATACCACTAATTAGCTGCCATTCATAATTTATCAAAGTCGGAATATAAATAATACATGGAATCTTATTTTATTTAGGATGTTTTGTCATTTGTCCGGCTTGATGCAAACATGCCTCTGTAATTGCAGAGTAATTTGCTAATCACATTTAGTTAATCACGGCAAAGGGCATGAGAGCCAAAGTGAATGTGTTAACAAGAGTTATTGCTCCCTTCTCTAACTTCAGTCCTCCCCTTTTCTAACTCTCCACTAGTCTACTTTCAAAGCAAGTGAATTTTCCTTTCACAACAGCAGGACCCACACTTAGAAGTAAAAGACAAACATTGGCAGTAGAATGGCCTTACTGAATAGCTCAGTGACTTTCAACATGGCACCGTCATAGGATGCCACCATTCCAACAAGTCAGTTCGTCAAATTTCTGCCCTGCTAGAGCTGCCCCGGTCAACTGTAAGTGCTGTAATTGTGAATTGGAAACATCTAGGAGCAACAATGGCTCAGCCGCGAAGTGGTAGGCCACACAAGCTCACAGAACAGGACCGCCGAGTGCTGAAGCGTGTAAAAACTGTCTGTCCTCGATTGCAACACTCACTACTGAGTTCCAAACTGCCTCTGGAAGTAACGTCAGCACAATAAATGTTTGTTGGGATCTTCAAGAAATGGGTTTAAATGGCCAAGCAGCCGCACACAAGCCTAAAACCACCATGCTCAATGCTGAGCGCCGGCTGGAGAGGTGTAAAGCTCACCGCCATTGGACTCTGGAGCAGTGGAAACGCGTTCTCTGGAGTGATGAATCACGCTTCACCATCTGGAAGTCCTACGAACGAATCTGGGTTTGGCAGATGCCAGGAGAATGCTACCTGCCCCAATGCATAGTGCCAACTGTAAAGTTTGGTGGAGGAGGAATAATGGTCTGGGGCAGTTTTTCATGGTTCGGGCTAGGCCCCTTAGTTCCAGTGAATGGAAATCTGAACGCTACGGCATACAATGACATTCTACACGATTTTGTGCTTCCAACTTTGTGGCAATAGTTTGGGGAAGGCCCTTTCCTGTATGACAATGCCCCCTCGCACAAAGCGAGGTCCATACAGAAATGGTTTGTCGAGATTGGTGTGGAAGAACTTGACTGGCCAGCACAGAGCCCTGACCTCAACCCGATCAAACACCTTTGGGATGAATTGGAACGCTGACTGCGAGCCAAGCCTAATCGTCCACATCAGTGCCCGACCTCACTAATGCTCTTGTGGCTGAATGGAAGCAAGCCCCTGCAGCAATTTACCAACATCTAGTGGAAAGCCTTCCCCCGAAGAGTGGAGGCTGTAATAGCAGCAAAGGAGGGACCAACTCCATATTAATGCCGGTGATTTTGGAATGAGATGTTCGACGAGCAAGTGTCCACATACTTTTGGTCATGTAGTGTATATGCACAATATTGTGTGTGTGGGGGGGTACTCTCAAAGGCAGAAGCAAGCCGTCATGTAGTCCTCAGAATTAGCACATGATTAATAACAGAGGGACCTTTGAAGATCCTGCATAAATGTCTAATTTGGTTTGGTAACCTTTAGGAAACTGAAGTGGATGAATACTAAGCAGATGGGGAGATCTTGAACTGATCTTGAAAAATTTATGCACTCACTAACTGTAAGTCGCTCTGGATAAGCGCGTCTGCTAAATGACTAAAATGTAAATGTAAAGGCAAAGTAAGCACTCAACATGTAGGGGAGTGCACTGACATTGAGGAGGTTCGTCCCCCTTTGCTTAAAGGGCATGCAATTTAAGCCACGTTACAAGTGTTAGGCCTACTGCTGCTAGGTAGCTCTCTCTCTGCTCTCCCCCTCCCCTCTGTCTGTCCTTGATTGCAGGAGTGAAGTCTGGTGTGCGGGAGTCAGGGTTCCAGCTGCAGCTCATTCACCATAATCACCTCAGCCTTTAAGACCCGGTCAAACTTTCCACTCATCGTCAGATCATAGTCAAGACAACCATGTTAGTCTCGCTGCCGACTCAACCTGTCTGTTTTCGCGCTTGTGTTTTTTGGACTGTTTATTTACTTTTTCTCCTGTGCCACAGATATTTGGAACCTGACTCCTGCCTCCGCTTCACTCCTGCCACCACCATCCTGCTCTCCACTATCGGGCCTCTCCTTTGGACTCACCACGGACACTAGGACATTACGGTACCACACCTGCCCTGACCTGGATCTGTACCCTCCCTGTAACCTGGACTTGCTCTTCCCCATTTATTGGAAACCTGGACTATTGAACATTATAATAAACCTGTTAAAACTTCTCTGGCTTGGTGTACTTGTCTGCATTTGGGTTCTATCCAGTTAAATCATAACAGTATGATCTGACCAACATGAACCCAGCAGACAGTAGCTCGGATACCACCCCAGAGTGCACTCAAATTTGGACTGCCATAGCCAATCAGGGCATTCTACTTGGCCAACATGATACCCTGTTTAAGACGATTGCTGAGGACAGTCAGGTGCTGCTTAATCAGGTTCAATTACTCACCAATCAAGTGTCTGTCCTTACTACCCCTTCAGCCCAGATCAGAGAGCCTTTTGTTCCTGCTCCAGAGCGCTATGACGGGAACATGGGAACCTGTGGCGATTTTTTGACTCAATGCTCGTTAGTGTTTGAACAACAGCCCCTCACCTACGCCTCAGAAAGAGCCCGTATTGCCTACCTTATCAACTCTACTAGCGGTTCCGCTCGTGCCTGGGGATCCGCGGTCTGGGAGAGTCAGTCGGACATTTGCAACGCTTACGTGGCCTTCACCACGGAGATGAGGAAGGTTTTTGACCACCCCGTACGAGGCAAGGAGGCTGCGAAACGGTTGTTTTCTCTTCGGCAGGGGGCTCGTAGTGTGGCGGAGATGGCAGTGGAGTTTCGGACTTTAGCAGCAGTGAGTGGTTGGAATGACGAGGCATTACAAGGAGTGTTCATCAATGCTTTGTCTGAGACTTTAAAAGATGAATTGGTGTCATATGATGAATCGCCTACGCTGGATAATCTTATTTCACTCACTATCAGGTTGGATAATCGGATTCGGGAGCGCCGCCGGGAGAGGAGTGTTAGTTCCAAGCAACCTGTCTGTCATCAACAAACTCCTCCCTGCATCGTCCCTACGGAGAGAGCCGTGTCTTCCCAAATCGATACAAGGAGCACTGAACCCGAAGCCATGGAGGTGGGTCGTGCACGGTTGTCCTCAGAGGAGCGTGCACGTCGTATTCAGGCTCGGGTCTGCCTGTATTGTGGAGAAGCTGGTCATTTCGTTCCTTCCTGCCCAGTTCGTCCGGGAAAAGGGCCGGCTCATCATTTATGGGAGAAGTTTTGGTGAGCCGAGCAGCGGATTCTTCCTCTTCTCCCCGCATTCTGCTCCAGGCATCCCTCCAGTGGCAGTCCCAGAATTTCTCTGTTAGTGCGCTGATTGACTCTGGTGCCGACGAAAGCTTTTTGGATAGAGAGTGGGCTCAACAAATGGATTTGGAGACTGTTCCTATGGACTGTCCGCTGCAGGCTAAGGGTCTAAATGGACAATTGTTGACCCGCATTACCCATCAGACTGTTCCTGTTTGTCTTAGAGTGTCGGGAAATCATCAGGAGAACATTCAATTCCATATTATCGACTGCCCACAGACTCCCCTGGTCCTTGGTATCCCCTGGCTCATAAAACACAATCCACACATTGATTGGGTGACAGGTAGCATTGTTTCATGGAGCACATTTTGTCATGTGAATTGTTTGTGTTCTGCTCAGACTCCTGCCAGTACTGTGCCTCAACCTCCACTGGAGTCCATGGATCTTTCTGCTGTTCCTGACGTGTATCATGACCTGGCATCCGTTTTCTGCAAACACAGAGCTACTTCTCTTCCTCCTCACCGGCCTTACGACTGCGCCATTGACCTCCAGCCAGGAGCCCCGCTCCCCAGCAGTCGCCTGTACAATCTCTCCCGGCCGGAGACGGAGGCTATGGAGAACTACATTCGGGACTCCTTGGCGGCAGGTATTATGCGTCCTTCCTCGTCACCTGTAGGAGCGGGATTCTTTTTTGTTGCTAAGAAGGATAAGACCCTCAGACCCTGTATTGATTACCGTGGACTTAACAACATCACCATTAAGAACAAGTATTCTCTGCCTTTGATTAATTCTGCTTTTCCCCTCCTTCATGGTGCTACCATCTTTACGAAACTGGATCTACGAAATGCGTATCACCTGGTGCGCATTCGTAAGGGTGATGAATGGAAGACTGCCTTCAACACACCCTTGGGACATTTTGAGTATCGGGTTATGCCTTTTGGGTTGTCTAATGCCCCTGCTGTTTTTCAGGCACTAGTCAATGATGTCCTTCGGGACATGTTGAATCGGTTTGTTTTTGTCTATCTGGATGATATCTTGATTTTCTCAGAGTCCTCCCAGGAACATGAACTGCATGTGCGCCAGGTGTTGCAAAGGTTGTTGGAGAACAAACTGTTTGTGAAGATGGAGAAATGTGAATTTCATGTGTCTGAGACCTCTTTTTGGGTTACATCATAGCTCAGGGGGAGCTGCGGCTGGACCCAGCTAAGATCTCTGCTGTCACGGACTGGCCAGCTCCCTCTACCCGCAAACAACTTCAACGATTCCTGGGGTTTGCGAACTTCTATAGGAGGTTCATCAAGGACTACAGCCGCATTGCGGCGCCACTCACCGCTCTCACCTCCATCTCACGACCGTTCGCTTGGAATGAAGGGGCCGAATCAGCGTTCGAAGAACTGAAACATCGCTCGCCTCGGCTCCCATTCTGATGCAGCCGGACCCCCGACCGCCAGTTTGTCGTGGAGGTGGATGCATCCGACACTGGGGTAGGTGCAGTGTTGTCACAACGTTCTCCTGAAGATAACAAACTGCATCCCTGTGCTTTTCTCTCAAGGAAACTTTCTCAGGCAGAGAGGAATTATGATGTTGGAAATCGTGAACTGCTCGCCGTTAAGCTGGCTCTCGAGGAGTGGCGACATTGGTTGGAGGGGGCGGAACAACCCTTCATCGTTTGGACGGATCATAAGAATCTGGCTTACCTCCAGTCAGCGAAGCAGCTCAACCCCCGTCAAGCCAGGTGGGCACTATTTTTTGGGAGATTCAATTTTTCTCTGTCTTACAAGCCTGACGCCCTGTCTCGTGTTCATTCGGCTGTTGATACTGGTAGTAACCCTGAACCCATTTTGCCTCCTACCTGCAGTATTGCAGTCATCACATGTGACATCGAGGGGATTGTTAGACAGGCTCAACATCATCAAGCTGACCCTGGGAGGGGTCCTCCTAACCGGATGTTTGTCCCTGAGTCTGCTCGCTCCCAGGTACTTCAGTGGGCTCACTCGTCTCCCCTTACCTGTCACCCTGGAGTTTCGCGGACCCTTGACTTTGTGCGACGGAAGTTCTGGTGGGCCACGATGGAGGCGGACACTCGAGCCTTCATTGCTGCTTATGCGGTATGTGCACGAAGTAAAAACTCCACCCAGGCCAGCGCTGGTCATCTACGACCTCTACCTATACCCAGCCGGCCCTGGTCGCATATCGCTATGGATTTTGTCACTGGACTTCCCCCTCATCTGGTAAGACTGTCATTCTTACGGTGATTGATCGTTTTTCTAAGTTCGCTCATTTTTGGCCCTACCTAAACTGCCCACTGCCAGAGAGACGGCTGATATTTTGGTTGAACATGTGTTCCGCTCTCATGGTCTACCCACGGATATTGTCTCTGACAGGGGTCCCCAGTTTGTCTCCCAGGTGTGGAAAGCTTTCTGTAAAGCTTTGGGCATTACATCCAGCCTGTCCTCTGGATATCACCCCCAGACCAACGGGCAAGCCGAGAGAGCGAACCAGGAGATGGAGACCGCACTTCGCTGTGTCACTGGGTCTAACCCTGGGTCATGGAGCTCCATGCTCCCCTGGGTGGAATATGCTCATAACACCTTGACTAACGCTTCCTCTGGTTTGTCTCCTTTTCTGTGTGCTCTGGGTTATCAACCTCCCTGTTCCCTTCCCAAGAGAGGGAACTTGCGGTACCCTCGGTGCAGTCCCACATGCGCCGCTGCTGCAAGGTCTGGAGGAAGGCCAGGGTAGCTCTGTCCCGAGCTTCGGCGTACATGCAGAGGCAAGCCAACCGTCACCGGTCCCAGGCTCCCGGTTACTCTCCTGGTCAAGAGGTATGGCTGAAGTCACGGGACCTTCCATTGAAGGTGGAGTCGAAGAAGATGGCGCCTCGTTTTATAGGACCGTTCAAGATACTGTCTATTGTTAACCCCTGCGCGGTTAAGCTACAGCTTCCTGCCTCCCTACGGGTTCATTCCACCTTTCATGTTTCCCAGATTAAGCCTGTGTCGGTTAGCCCTTTGTGCCCGCCCTCTCGTACCCCTCCTCCGCCCAAGATCGTGGGTGGGGGTCCGGTCTACACTGTCCGGCGACTTCTGGATGTTCGCCGCCGGGGTCGGGGTTTCCAGTACCTGGTGGATTGGGAGGGTTATGGTCCTGAGGAACGTTCCTGGGTGCCCAGGAGCTTCATTGTGGATCCTGCTCTGGTTCGTGAGTTTCATAGGTTACATCCTGGTAAACCCTGTCGGCCGCCAGGTGGCGTCCGTAGAGGGGGGGGTACTGTTAGGCCTACTGCTGCTAGGTAGCTCTCTCTCTGCTCTCCCCCTCCCCTCTGTCTGTCCTTGATTGCAGGAGTGAAGTCTGGTGTGCGGGAGTCAGGGTTCCAGCTGCAGCTCATTCACCATAATCACCTCAGACTTTAAGACCCGGTCAAACTTTCCACTCATCGTCAGATCATAGTCAAGACAACCATGTTAGTCTCGCTGCCGACTCAACCTGTCTGTTTTCGCTCTTGTGTTTTTTGGACTGTTTATTTACTTTTTCTCCTGTGCCACAGATATTTGGAACCTGACTCCTGCCTCCGCTTCACTCCTGCCACCACCATCCTGCTCTCCACTATCGGGCCTCTCCTTTGGACTCACCACGGACACTAGGACATTACGGTACCACACCTGCCCTGACCTGGATCTGTACCCTCCCTGTAACCTGGACTTGCTCTTCCCCATTTATTGGAAACCTGGACTATTGAACATTATAATAAACCTGTTAAAACTTCTCTGGCTTGGTGTACTTGTCTGCATTTGGGTTCTATCCAGTTAAATCATAACAACAAGTGCGTCAAAACTCATTGCCCAATTTTGGCCCAATTTACCGTGGTTTAACCATCCTCTGTATACACCTCGAAAGAAAATGTGAAAATTAGCGATGAGAATTTATTGTCCTGCCCTTCAAGATGTTTGTATCATTGCACAAAGTGTGACAGGAGTTGGGTGTCATTATGCACTCTTCACACACCAAGGCTTGGCTGTGTTTGCACTGGAACCCTGCAGCCGAAAAGGTACACTTTTTCTGCAGCAGCTGTATATCACATAGTCGAAACATGCTGTTGTCTGGATACTTGTAGCAATTATTTATTTTTGTCAAATGGATTTATTATCATGTAGGCGGTGTGTTCTGGCCATGCAGAGAGAGAGAGAAAGATAGAGAGAGTGTGTTCTAAAGAGACCGTTCCCTCCCAAAGACAATGCTTAAAAAGTAAGTAAGCAGCCTTGGGCGAGCTGGAATAGCTCATACAAGCAATAGCCTATCTCCTGTTTCTGTAGCATGAGGCAGCTTGATGTACAAGTAGACCCCCGGACAGGACGGTAATTATCGCTGGGCCTTACCTAGGGCTATGGCGGTCATGAAATGTTGTCAGCCGGTGATTGTCCAGCAAATAACTGTGGGTTTCACGGTAATTGACCGAAATTAACATAAACACATTTAGCATCTCCTGGCCTCCACGCATAGCCTACAAGCCACTGTTGCAGACCTTTGGAACATCTACATTTAAAAAAGTATAATAAATCCATGTAATATAGCCTACACAATCACAATAAATCCATTATTTATTTTAGACAGGTCAGAAAATGTAGTCTATTTCAGAAGAACAGAACAGCATACTCTGAGTTGTTCTTTTGTTAGGCCCTGATCTGGCTATGCCATATGGCTGTGGGCTACACTAGTTCATTTAGCAGACAAGATTTGTTTAGAATTCCGTGGCATTATTTTATATTATTTTATAATATGACAAAAACAATTGAATATAGCTGAATAATATAGAAAGGATATTTTCTAATTCATCCAGTTCTACTAACTCCTCACACCACGTGTCCAACATAGCAACCAACGATGTCGATGACCTAAATCAGAACCAGAACCAAGGTGTTTTGGAAGCAATCTCTGCCATGAGGGCTGTCTTTTCCACCAAACTCGAAGACGTTCTAACAGGGATTAGTGAGGTTAAACGTGACCTTCAGCCTACTCCACGCGCTTGGACGAAACAGAGGACTGCATTAGCATGGTGGAAGGTACTGTCGTCATAGTTGGAAAAACAGGTGGCGGACCATACTTCTAAACTAAGCTCGCTCGAGAACCACCACAGGAGGTCTAATTTGAGACACGTTAATTTACCCGAAAAAGTGGAAAATGGTGACTCAGTTGCATTTCTCGAGAGATGGCTTCCGGAGTCATTGGGGCCGGAAAACATTCCGGACCCCCTGCACATTGAAAGAGCCCACAGGCCCGAGAAAGCACCCCTCTCCTCGAGTCCTTATCCTGAAGTTTCTCAACTTTCAAGACAAAGTCAGAGTCATGCGGAAAGCCAGGGCCAAGGGCAAGGTGATGTACGGGGACCGAAAAATAAAAGGCTATGACAGGGTCAAACGCCAGCTCAGGTCCCTCAACATTGCCTATGGAATAGCCTTCCCTGCTAAACTACGTCTGACTTACAATGGACAGGCACACAAGTTTGAATCTCCCTCTCAAAACAAGGCATTCATCCGTGGCATACAACGTGAATCTTCTTCCTTGTCATGTTGCCACTGTGAAGTTTACCACCACTCTGGACTACGGAGAATTAAACCACCTTGGATTATGTGACTGTTGGCAAGCTAACTAACATTAGCTAATTTATTAGCTGCTACTGTAGTACTGTCGCTAGCATAACAGTTAAGTGAATAACATGGCGAGCTAGCCCGCTCAAAGTTTCCTTATATTATTTGTAGCCTGTACGTGCTCATCAGTTAGCTCAGTTTCTTCTATATGACAGGTGAGATAGCTCTCCATTGAATGTTGGACGTCATGTTTAAGTTTATTTTTGTTATGTTGATAATTTTCTTCCATTGGATTACATAAATCACTGTAAAATGCCGGCGAAGATGTTTAGCTCCATGTCAACGGACTCGAAATGGCTAACGTTACCTCACTTATTTAGCCAGTGAGCCAGCCATAACATAGCGGGACCTTATTCATTCATCCTGCACCACCGAGCAGCATCGGGAATATTTTATATGAAGACTTAAGTTTCGATCATACTTGGACTAAAATGATTGATACCCACTTGCAAGCATGACATCACGTGCAAAGGGCCTTTGGGTAACGTGGCACATATTCAATGGTATCTCTTTTTCTTCACGAAGCCTGTTCATTTCTGATCTTTGATACCTTTTTTGGTTTATAAACTTATCGTGGTATACTATGTTAACGCTATATGTGTGGGCCATTTTGTTACTTGGTAGCTACTAGCAACAGACCCTGTGTTGTAGATAATCTACAACTATTTTGGGCTGTCCATACTGTAACGTAAATGTTAGTCTCATGCTTCATTTACATTTACATTTACATTTACATCATTTAGCAGACGCTCTTATCCAGAGCGACTTACAAATTGGTACCAGTGGGACAACCACCTTTTTTTCTTCTTTTTTTTATGGGTGGTTGTGGAAGAAGGATTACTTTATACTATTCCAGGTATTCCTTAAAAAGGTAGGGTTTCAAGTGTCTCCGGAAGGTGGTCAGTGACTTCACTGTCCTGGCGTCATGGGGGAGCTTGTTCCACCATTGGGGTGCCAGAGCAGCGAATAGCTTTGACTGGGCTGAGCGGGAACTGTGCTTCCGTAGAGGTAGGGGAGCTAGCAGGCCAGAGGTGAATGAACGTAGTGCCCTCATTTGGGTTCAGAGCCTGAAGGTAAGGAGGTGCCGTTCCCCTCACAGCTCCGTAGGCAAGCCCCATGGTCTTGTAGTAGATGCGAGCCTCAACTGGAAGCCAGTGGAGTGTGCGGAGGATCGGGGTGACATGAGAGAACTTGGAAAGGTTGAACACCAGACGGGCTGCAGCGTTCTGGATAAGTTGTAGGGGTTTAATGGAACAGGCAGGGAGCCCAGCCAACAGCGAGTTGCAGTAATCCAGACGGGAGATGACAAGAGCCTGGATTAGGACCTGTGCCGCTTTCTGTGTAAGGTAGGGTCGTACTCTGCGAATGTTGTATAGCATGAACCTGCAGGATCGGATCACCGCTTTCATGTTAGCGGAGAACGACAGGGTGTTGTCCAGGGTCACGCCAAGGTTCTTTGCACTCTGGGAGGAGGACACAATGGAGTTGTCAACCGTGATGGCGAGAACATGGAGCGGGCAGTCCTTCCCCGGGAGGAAGAGCAGCTCCGTCTTGCCGAGGTTCAGCTTGAGGTGGTGATCCGACATCCACACTGATATGTCTGCCAGACATGCAGAGATGCGATTCGCCACCTGGTTATCAGAAGGGGGAAAGGAGAAAATTAATTATGTGTCGTCTGCGTAGCAATGATAGGAGAGACCATGTGAGGATATGACAGAGCCAAGTGACTTGGTGTATAGAGAGAATAGTAGAGGGCCTAGAACTGAGCCCTGGGGGACACCACTAGTGAGAGCACGTGGTGCGGAGACAGATTCTCGCCACGCCACCTGGTAGGAACGATCTGTCAGGTAGGACGCAATCCAAGAGTGAGCAGCACCGGAGATGCCCAACTCGGAGAGGGTGGCGAGGAGGATCTGATGGTTCACAGTATCAAAGGCAGCGGATAGGTCTAGAAGGATAAGAGCAGAGGAGAGAGAGTTAGCTTTAGCAGTGCAGAGAGCCTCCGTGACACAGAGAAGAGCAGTCTCAGTTGAATGACCAGTCTTGAAACCTGACTGGTTTGGATCAAGAAGGTCATTCTGAGAGAGATAGCAGGAGAGTTGGCTAGAGACGGCACGCTCAAGAATTTTGAAGAGAAAAGAAAGAAGGGATACTGGCCTGTAGTTGTTGACATCAGAGGGATCGAGTGTAGGAGGGGTGCAACTCTCGCTCTCTTGAAGATGGAAGGGACATGGCCAGCGGTCAAGGATGAGTTGATGAGCGAGGTGAGGTAAGGGACAAGGTCTCTGGAAATGGTCTGGAGAAGAGAGGAGGGGATAGGGTCAAGTGGGCAGGTTGTTGGGAGGCCGGCCGTCACAAGTCGCAAGATTTCATCTGGAGAGAGAGGGGAGAAAGAAGTCAAAGCATAGGGTAGGGCAGTGTGAGCAGGACCATCGGTGTCATTTGACTTAATAAATGAGGATCGGATGTCGTCAACCTTCTTTTCAAAATGGTTGACAAAGTCATCCACAGAGAGGGAGGAGGGAGGGGGAGGATGAGGAGGATTCAGCAGGGAGGAGAAGGTGGCAAAGAACTTCCTAGGGTTAGACGCAGAGGCTTGACATTTTGAGTGGTAGAAAGTGGCTTTAGCAGTGGAAACAGAGGAAGAGAATGTAGAGAGGAGGGAGTGAAAAGATGACAGGTCCGCAGGGAGTCTAGTTTTCCTCCATTTCTGCTCGGCTGCCCGGAGCCCTCTTCTGTGAGCTCGCAATGAGGAGGATAGGCGGGAGGATAGGGGACATAGAGAGTTAAAAGATGCAGAAAGGGAGGAGAGGAGGGTTGAGGAGGCAGATCAGGAGATTGGAGGGAGAAGGATTTAGCAGAGGGAAGAGATGATAGGATGGAAGAGGAGAGGGTAGCGAGAGAGAGAGAGAGCGAAGGTTGCGATGGCATATTACCATCTGAGTAGAGGCAGAGTGAGTAGTGTTGGAGGAGAGCGAGAGAGAAAAGGATACAAAGTAGTGGTCAGAGTTCTAGTAGAAGAACAGCATCTAGTAAAGATGAGGTCAAGCGTATTGCCTGCCTTGTGGGTAGGGGGGGACGGTGAGAGGATGAGGTCAAAAGAGGAAAGGAGTGGAAAGAAGGAGGCAGAGAGAAATGAGTCAAAGGCAGATGTAGGGAGGTTAAAGTCACCCAGAACTGTGAGGGGTGAGCCATCCTCAGGAAAGGAACTTATCAAGGTGTCAAGCTCATTGATGAACTCTCCAAGGGAACCTGGAGGGCGATAAATGACAAGGATGTTAAGCTTGAATGGGCTAGTGACTGTGACAGCATGGAATTCAAATGAGGAGATAGACAGATGGGTCAGGGGAAAAAGAGAGAATGTCCACTTGGGAGAGATGAGGATTCCTGTGCCACCGCCACGCTGACCAGATGCTCTCGGGTTATGCGAGAACACATGGTCAGACGAGGAAAGAGCAGTAGGAGTAGCAGTGTTTTCTGTGGTAATCCATGTTTCCGTCAGCGCCAAGAAGTCGAGGGACTGGAGGGTAGCATAGGCTGAGATGAACTCTGCCTTGTTGGCCGCAGAATGGCAGTTCCAGAAGCTGCCGGAGACCTGGAACTCCACGTGGGTCGTGCACGCAGGGACCACCAGATTAGAGTGGCAGCAGCCACGCGGTGTGAAGCGTTTGCATGGCCTGTGCAGAGAGGAGAGAACAGGGATAGACAGACACATAGTTGACAGGCTACAGAAAAAGGCTACAATAATGCAAAGGAGATCGGAATGAAATGAACTAAACATCTGGGAAAGCTAGAGAGCGGGGCCTCCCTCACTTACGTGTCACTGAAACATTCAAATATAACTCTCCCAACTTCCACTTTAGAAATTATAATTGTTGTAAACTACAGCGGTTCAATGTTTTCTAGGAATTGACTCTAACTTAGTTTATTCAGCTAGCTAACTTGGTACAGTATTCTTCCGTGAAAACCGTCCAGGGCACCGAATCCTATGACGCCATAGCCAACTAGCATGCCAGCCTCCAATAACACGGTTTAGCACCAATACTCGGTTACAACACACCACCAGTGTGTTAACACGCCAAACAGATCATTCGTGTCCGTGTCTAACGTTGTGTAAAGTTTTGGGTTAGTTTTGACAGTTTGAGTGAGTACGTCGTCAACTTATTCAGCCAGTTAGTTAGCTAGAATAGTTAGCACACTAGCTAGCCATTGCTCTCTGCCAACGAACCAACCCCTCCTCCCACAGCACACACACACAGAGAGAGCCAAGCTAACGTTAACTAGTCACCCATGTCCCAAATTCCCTTGAACGACTCTGGTTGCCAGTATGTAAAAACAAAACAAAAATAAATGTAGGTTATAACTTACCCTCAGTAGCTACTGTTAGCCAGTTAAGTGCAAAGCTAGCCACTGAATCGATTCAGCCAGTTCGCGTCTGTCCCAACGGAGAGAAAGCATCTCCAAATATTACAGCTATTGTTTAGTTAGCTATCCAGGTAGCAACAAGCTAGCTACATTTCGAGTACAGTAGCTACTAACTACCTAACGTTAACACTTCCGATAATGAGGTTAGAAAAACAGCTGAATGGTAGGTAGCTAGCTGGCATAATTACAGGTACTCTTAAGCGTGAAATAACATTGGAAACAACTATCCACAGTTGCTAATAGTTACCAGTAGCTAACCGCTAGCTAGCTAGCTTTATTGGTCCAGGTAGTGGGTTAGCTAGCCTCATGCTTCACAGTGCTCAGCCGAATACAACACTTACCTACAATAATTACCTACAATAACCTACAATAACTACCTAGATAAACAACCTACAATACCTAACTACAATACCTACCTACAATCTAAATACATGGTTTAAGCTTTACTCGACACCATATAAGAAGCCAAGCTTACCTCCCGCTATGTATCTTTCTCCTGTTGGCAACAGTCGCAGTACATTTTAATGACCAAAAATATTCACTATCTAGCATTACTGTTTTAGGTGGAGCTATTCTTTGCTACTTTTCAAACGAATACTACATGATATTTCACATTTCATCTTGCTAGAAATGCCTTTTGTTTTGTTCGTGAGGAGTAATAGCCGAGAGAAGACAGGAGACACTTTGTTTTTGATTAGCGTCACTTAGGTTAGACTGCTCCCTTTAATGGATCAGTCGTCCACCTGGCTACATTCCACGATTAAGGGGAGGTGGGAGAGGAAGCGTTGCGTGTCTCGGTTAGGGAGACAGGGGAATGGGGTTCAGTGTTTTACTGTTAGGATAGATTTATGTTTGTTTGTTCCAACAGATCTTTACATATTTTCCTCACTACAAAATATTCATGCGGTCCTTGTGGTTACTAAACATATTTTAGATATGCCTTTATGCTATAGCTTATTCCATGTTTACATCTTGGGTTAAATGACTAAAATGTATCTTATCCAGAGCGACTTACAAATTGGTGCATTAATCTTATGATAGCCAGTGGGACAACCACTTTACAATTAATTTGTATATATATATTTTTTAATTTTCATTCGTTTTATATATATATATATATATATATAATGTTTTATTTTTATTTATTTATTTATATATTTTTTATTTTTTGGGGGGGTGGGGTAGGGGGGGGTAGAAGGATTACTTTTATACTATCCCAGGTTGTCACGGTTTCGGCCGAGGCTGCCTCTCTTCCTTGCTCGGGCAGGCTTCGGCGGTCGTCGTCTCCGGAGTACTAGCTACCACCGTTGAATGTTTCTATGTTCGTTTGGTTTTGTCTTTATTATGTACACCTGTTTTCGTTTAGCACTAATTAGTGTCCTATAAGTTCTCGTTGTGTTTGTCAGGTGTTGTGTGTGATTGTTTCGCTGTCGTGTTTGTGCGCTACTGTTTACCGTTTGCTCCTTGTAGCTTTCCTCCTCTGTTAAGGAGGGTATTATCGCACATGTTTAGTGCGCCCTTTTGTTTACGCCTGTGTGCGGATTTTCTCGCCTCCGGGCTTTTGGCTCGTGTATTTGAGTGTGCTTTCACTAAAGTCTTTTGGACTTATTTTCTGCGTCCTGCGCCTGATTCCTGCACCACACCCACCTACAGCACCCACTGACAGAATCACACACCTGAAGGATGGAATCAGCAGGAGCCGCAGCAGCACATGAGACTCTGGAGGATCGGGTCCGTGAGCAGAATGACCAGATCCTTCGTATCGGGACCGCCCTGCAGGACGTTATCAACACCCTTCAACGCTGGGAGACCAGAGGGACCCCCCCAACTCCACCTCCCCTGCCATCACCATCGGCCAGTCAGCCCATTCAAGCTCCGGAACCCAGGGGAATTCGACTCTCGCTCCCGAGGGCCTATGATGGGACCGCTGCCGGGTGTCAGGGCTTCCTTCTACAGGTGGAGCTATACCTGGCCACTGTGCACCCGGCGCCCTCTGGACACGAGAGCGTGTCCGCCCTCATCTCCTGTCTTACCGGCAAGGCGTTGGAATGGGCCAACGCCGAGTGGAGGAGAATAGACGCCACCACCATCACATACTCTGAGTTCTCCCGCCGCTTCAGGGCGGTGTTTGACCATCCACCTGAGGGGAAAGCGGCGGGGGAGCGTCTGTTCTACCTCCGGCAGGAGGGAGGAGCGCCCAGGAGTTCGCTTTAGAATTCCGTACTCTAGCGGCGGATGCAGGGTGGAATGAGCGGGCCCTCATCGATCACTACCGCTGTAGTCTACGAGAGGACGTCCGTTGGGAGCTGGCCTGCAGGGATACCAGCCTCTCTTTCGATCAGTTAGTGGACATGTCCATCAGGCTGGACACCCTGCTGGCTACCCGTGGACGTTCCGAGGGGGGTCCGTCCATTTCATCCTCCAGCGCCTCCGAGCCGAGCCCTATGGAGCTTGGGGGCGCTGGCGCTAGAGAGAGGAGGGGTCGGAGTACGAGGGGGCCCGTCTCCTGCACCAACTGTGGCCGTGGAGGACACACCGCGGCTAGGTGCTGGGGATGGTCTCCTAGGGGAGAAGATGACAGGCTCCGCACTGGGGAGTCCTTCCAGGTGAGTAGGCGCCCCACTTACCCAGAGCTCTCTGTTGCGCACTTCTGTATACCTGTTCGTTTTCCACAGGTAGCACCTCATTCCCAGCATAAGGCGCTGGTAGATTCAGGCGCGGCTGGGAATTTTGTTGATAGAAAATTTTGTTTAGAATTAGGGATTCCCCTTCTTCCTGTTGACGTCCCATTCCCGTTCATGCCCTAGATAGCCGTCCGTTGGGATCGGGCTTGATCAGGGAGGTCACGGCGCCACTTAGGATGTGTGCGCAGGGGGTCATGAGGAGATTATCCAGCTATTTCTGATCGACTCGCCTGCGTATCCGGTGGTGCTGGGCATGCCCTGGTTGAGTATCCATAACCCGTCTATTTCGTGGCAGGAGAGGGCTCTGATGGAGTGGTCTGCCCAGTGTGTGGGTCGATGTTTAGGCGTTTCCGTGGGGGCTACCTCGGTGGAGAGTCCAAACCAGGTGCCCGCATTGCACATTCCCCCTGAGTATGAGGATTTGGCTATTGTGTTCAGTAAGTCGAGGGCGACGCAGTTGCCTCTCCATAGGCAGGGAGATTGTGCGATAGACCTCCAGGCAGGAGCTGCGCTCCCACGGAGCCATGTGTATCCTCTGTCTCAGGAGGAGAAGAGAGCTATGGAGACTTACATAGACGAATCTCTGAGACAAGGATACATACGGCCATCCACTTCCCCTGCGTCCTCGAGTTTCTTTTTGTGAAGAAAAAGGATGGAGGGTTACGCCCGTGCATTGATTACCGTAGTCTCAATCAGATCACGGTGAAGTACAGTTATCCACTTCCTCTGATTGCGACCATGACGGAGTCATTGCACGGGGCGCGTTTTTCACTAAATTAGATCTCAGGAGCGCGTACAACTTGGTGCGCATTAGGGAGGGCGATGAATGGAAGACAGCATTTAGTACCACCTCGGGGCATTACGAGTATCTTGTAATGCCATACGGGTTGATGAACGCTCCTTCAGTTTTCCAATCATTCGTGGATGAGATATTCAGGGACATGCAGGGGCAGGGGGTGGTCGTGTACATAGATGACATTCTCGTGTACTCGTCTACCCGAGTCGAGCATGTGGCTCTGGTGCGCCGAGTGTTGAGGAGGCTGTTGGAGCACGACGTGTATGTCAAGGCAGAGAAGTGTCTGTTTTTCCAGGATTCGATCTCCTTTTTGGGCTATCAGTTGTCTGCGTCAGGGGTGAAAATGGAGGTTGACCGGGTGTCAGCCGTGCGTAATTGGCAAACGCCAACCACTGTTAAAGAGGTGCAGCAGTTTTTGGGGTTTGCGAATTACTACCGGAGGTTTATCCGGGGTTTTGGACAGGTGGCAGCTCCCATAACGTCTCTTTTGAAGGGGGGTCCGGTGCGTTTGCAGTGGTCAGCCGAGGCGGACAAGGCTTTTGGGAGGCTGAAGGACCTGTTTACTTCGGCTCCGGTGCTGGCGCATCCGGATCCCTCTTTACCATTTCAGGTAGAGGTGGACGCGTCAGAGGCCGGTATAGGAGCCGTGCTTTCGCAATGGTCCGGCACGCCACCTAAACTCCGCCCCTGTGCCTTTTATTCCAAAAAGCTCAGTCCGGCGGAGCGAAATTATGACGTAGGGGACAGGGAGCTGTTAGCCGTGGTACAGGCCCTAAAGGTGTGGCGGCACTGGCTTGAGGGGGCTCAACACCCTTTCCTCATTTTGACTGACCACCGTAACCTGGAGTACATCCGGGCAGCTAGGAGACTGAACCCTCGCCAGGCGCGGTGGAACATGTTTTTGACCCGGTTCGTATTTAAGATCACGTACATCCCTGGGTCACAGAACGGTAAGGCAGACGCACTGTTTCGGCGGTATGACACGGAGGAGAGGTCCGTGGAGCCCACTCCCATACTGCCGGAGTCTTGTCTGGTGGCACCGGTAGTGTGGGAGGTCGATGCTGAAATCGAGCGGGCGTTGCGCACCGACCCTAGTCCTCCTCAATGCCCGGAGGGTCGGACGTACGTTCCGCTCGAGGTTCGGGATCGATTGATCTATTGGGCTCACACGTCACCCTCCTCTGGACATCCTGGTATAGGCCGGACAGTGCACTGCCTTAGTGCTAAGTACTGGTGGCCCACGTTGGCGAGGGATGTGAGGGTTTATGTCTCCTCCTGCTCGGTGTGCGCCCAGTGTAAGGCGCCTAGACATCTGCCTAGGGGTAAGTTACAACCCCTGCCCGTTCCACAACGACCATGGTCTCACCTCTCGGTGGACTTCATTACTGACCTTCCCTCCTCACAGGGGAATACTACTATACTGGTCGTTGTGGACCGGTTCTCTAAGGCCTGTCGTTTGCTCCCTATGCCGGGCCTTCCTACTGCCCTACAGACCGCCGAAGCTCTATTCATCCATGTTTTCCGGCACTACGGGGTACCCGAGGATATTGTGTCTGATCGAGGTCCCCAATTCACCTCCAGAGTCTGGAGAGCCTTTTTGGAGCGTTTGGGGGTGTCGGTGAGCCTCACCTCGGGTTACCATCCTGAGAGTAATGGGCAGGTGGAACGTGTGAACCAGGATGTGGGTAGGTTTCTTAGGTCATACTGCCAGGACCGGCCGGAGGAGTGGGCACGGTACGTTCCCTGGGCAGAAATGGCCCAGAATTCCCTACGCCATTCCTCAACTAACCTAACCCCTTTCCAATGTGTGTTGGGTTACCAGCCGGTTCTGGCACCTTGGCAGCAGAGCAAGATCGAGGCTCCTGCGGTGGATGAGTGGGTGCGGCGCTCGGAGGAGATGTGGAAAGCTGCACACGTCCACCTGCAGCGGGCCCTCCGTCGTCAAAAGGCGAGCACCGATCTCCACCGCTGTGAGGGGCCGGTGTACGCACCTGGTGATCGAGTCTGGCTCTCTACCAGAAACCTGCCCCTCCGCCTGCCCTGTCGGAAACTGGGGTCGGCGGTTTGTGGGGCCGTTTAAAGTCCTGAGAAGATTGAACGAGGTGTGTTACAGATTACAACTGCCTATTGAGTATAAAAATATTAACCCCTCGTTCCATGTGTCTCTTCTCAGGCCGGTGGTAGCTGGCCCACTCCAGGAAAATGAGATCAGGGAGACTCCTCCGCCCCCATTGGACATCGAGGGGGCACCGGCGTACTCCGTGCGGTCCATCTTGGATTCGAGACGTCGGATGGGGGGTCTCCAATATCTGGTGGAGTGGGAGGATACGGCCCGGAGGAACGGTGCTGGGTGCCGAGGAGAGACATTTTGGACCCGTCTCTCCTGACAGAATTCCACCGTAGTCACCCGATGCGCCCTGCTCCGCGTCCTCCTGGTCGTCCCCGAGGCCGGAGTCGGCGCACGTCTGGAGCCGCGCGTCAAGGGGAGGGTACTGTCACGGTTTCGGCCGAGGCTGCCTCTCTTCCTTGCTCGGGCAGGCTTCGGCGGTCGTCGTCTCCGGAGTACTAGCTGCCACCGTTGAATTTTTCTATGTTCGTTTGGTTTTGTCTTTATTATGTACACCTGTTTTCGTTTAGCACTAATTAGTGTCCTATAAGTTCTCGTTGTGTTTGTCAGGTGTTGTGTGTGATTGTTTCGCTGTCGTGTTTGTGCGCTACTGTTTAGCATTTGCGCCTTGTAGCTTTCCTCCTCTGTTAAGGAGGGTATTATCGCACATGTTTAGTGGCCCTTTTGTTTACGCCTGTGTGCGGATTTTCTCGCCTCCGGGCTTTTGGCTCATGTATTTGAGTGTGCTTTCACTAAAGTCTTTTGGACTTATTTTCTGCGTCCTGCGCCTGATTCCTGCACCACACCCACCTACAGCACCCACTGACACAGGTATTCCTTAAAGAGGTAGGGTTTCAAGTGTCTCCGGAAGGTGGTCAATGACTCCGCTGTCCTGGCGTCGTGAGGGAGCTTGTTCCACCATTGGGGTGCCAGAGCAGCGAACAGTTTTGACTGGGCTGAGCGGGAACTGTGCTTCCGCAGAGGTATAGGGACCAGCAGGCCAGAGGTGGAAGAACGCAATGCCCTCGTTTGGGTGTAGGGACTGATCGGAGCCTGAAGGTAAGGAGGTGCCGTTCCCCTCACAGCTCCGTAGGCAAGCACCATGGTCTTGTAGCAGATGCGAGCTTCAACTGGAAGCCAGTGGAGTGTGCGGAGGAGCGGGGTGACGTGAGAGTACTTGTGAAGGTTGAACACCAGACGGACTGCAGCGTTCTGGATGAGTTGTAGTGGAATGTACGTGGAACTATCCAAGCTTAAACAGGTTATTACTAAGCTTAAACAACTTCATTCATCAATTGTGTTCCAACAAGAAACTCACTTCTTGAAGGATGAGCAATTTATAGTATGCAGGAGTTGGCAAGTGTAAGTAATAGTGTCCTATTTCTCCTCACATTCTCGTGGTGGTATGGTTTAAATACATAACTCTGTTCCATTTCAAGTGGATAATATTATAACTGATACAGCTGGTAGATATATTTTGATACAGAGAACTCTTTTGAATGAGCGTATTAATCTGGTCAATGTTTATGGTCCTAATGATGATAATCCCACATTCTTTGAGAATGTATTTCTACTGATATCCTCCCTTCCACATAAAGGATTTTAATTGCACTCTTTATCCTCATCTAGATCGCTCCTCTGGTTTAGACACTTCACACTCGCAGAGGAGAAAGAAATTACAGCATTTCATTAAGGACTTAAATCTATGTGAACCTTAGAGGACTCAGAACCCGAGTAAAAGGGAGTATTCATGTTACTCGACAACATTTAAATCATATTCTCGTATAGACTACTTTTTAGTTTCTTGCTCATTGCTTCACAATGTACTAGGAAGTGGATACAATAGTATTGTTCTGAGTTAGCATTCCCCTGTGTCATTATTCTACAGGGATACAAAACTAGTAAAAGGATCCTCTAGATGGTGTCTGCATCCCAGATGGTTACAGGACCCAGGCTTCTTACATTACGTTAGAGTGCATATTGATGTTTATTTTACATTGAACACTGACCAAACGTCAGCGAGTACCAGATGGTAGGCTTTCAAAGCATACAGTGGCTTGTGAAAGGATCCACCCCCCTTTAAATGTTTCCTATTTTGTTGCCTTACAACTTGGAATTAAAATGGATTTTTTGGAGGGTTGTATCATTTCATTTACACAACATGCCTACCACTTTGAAAATGCAAAATATTTTTTTTTGTGAAACAAACAAGAAATAAAATCCCCACAGCATGATGCTGCCACCACCATGCTTCACTGTAGGGATGGTGTTCTCGGGGTGATGAGAGGTGTTGGGTTTGCGCCAGACTTAGCGTTTTCCTTGATGGCCAAAAAGCTCAATTTTAGTTTCATTTTACCAGAGTACCTTCTTCCATATGTTTGGGGAGTCTCCCACATGGCTTTTGGTGAACACCAAACGTGTTTGCTTATGACTTCTGAAGGTAATTGGTTGCACCAGATCTTATTTAAGGGCTTCATAGCAAAGGGAGTGAATACATATGCACGCACCACTTTTCCGTAATTAATTTTTTAGAATTTTTTTAAACAAGTTTTTTTTTTCATTTCACTTCTGTCACAGATTCTGCCGAGGGTGCCCCTCCTCCTTGCTCGGGCAGGCTGCGGCGTTCGTCGTCACCGGAATACTAGCTACTGCCGATCTATGTTATTTGTGTCTATGTTGCACCTGTTGTCTGTGTCACACACCTGTTTCCCATTTGTGTAATCACGCCTATCCTATTTAACCCAGGTGTTCCCAATGTGTCTTGTGCGTGGTTGTTTTTAATTTCGTGTGTCGTTTGGTGAGCGGGTTAGTTCCTTCTGCGTGAAGTTATTGCTGTGTTGTTTTCTTTACTCAAGTTCAGTAAAGTAAGTTTCCTCGAGTTCTGTGTCCTGCGCCTGACTTCGATCCACCGCATTACACTGACACTCGTTACAGAACCACGCACCATCTATGGAGTCAGCAGGTACAGCTCGTCAGTCCGAATCTATGGAGGAACGTTTTCAATGACAGGAGAGTGTCATCCAGGCGCTTGGCACCGCCATGGAGAGGGTGATGAACACGATGGACCGTTGGGAGAGAGGTGGCCTTCCCACACCTCCTCCAACCACTCTACCACCCATACCACAGTCCACCTCTTCTCCACCTGGGCCCAGTGGGATTCGGCTCTCGCTCCCGAGGGCATATGACGGTACACCAGCCGGGTGTCAGGCTTTCCTGCTCCAGGTAGAGCTCTACCTGGCAACCATCCACCCGGCGCCCTCGGGATACGAGAGCGTGTCCGCCCTCAATTCCTGTCTGTCGGGGAAGGCGCTCGAGTGGGCCAACGCCAAGTGGGGAGGAATTGACGCTGCATCGGTCCGCTACGAGGAGTTCACCTGCCGCTTCCGGGCGGTATTCGATCATCCACCAGAGGGGAGAGGGGCGGGCGAGCGTCTGTTCCACCTACAACAGGAGAGGAGGAGCGCCCAGGATTTTGCGCTGGAGTTCAGGACATTGGCAACCAGCACCGGATGGAATGAGAGGGCCCTGATCGACCACTATCGGTGCAGCCTAAGGGAGGACGTTCGGCGGGAACTGGCCTGCAGGGATACCAATCTCAATCTTGACAAACTGGTGGAGATGTCCATCAGGCTGGATAACCTGTTGGAGACCCGCGGATGTTCTGATCAGGGCTCATTCATTCCATCCCCCAGCAACTCCGACTCTACCCCCATGGAGCTCGGAGGTGCTGCACTTAGGGAGATCAGGAGATGGGCCGTCCCCTGCACCAACTGTGGCCGCAGAGGACACACTGCGGTTCGGTGCTGGGGAGGGTCCCCAGGGAGTCGAGGCAGTAAGCAGAGCACTGGTCGACCATCTCAGGTGAGTAGGCACCCGACTCACCCAGAGCTCCCTGTTGGTCAGTTGTTTATAGAGGTTGTGTTTCTGGAGTTTTCTCCTCATTCCCAGCATAAGGCGCTAGTAGATTCAGGCGCAGGTGGGAATTTTATTGATCGTCAATATTCTCTTAGGTTAGGGATTCCTACGGTTCGTGTTGATGTGCCTTTTCCTGTCCACACATTAGATAATCGCCCACTAGGGTCAGGTCTAATCAGGGAGGTTATCGCACCACTCTCTATGAGGACGCAGGGGGGTCATGAGGAGAGGATTAGTCTCTATCTGATTGATTCTCCTGCGTATCCTGTGGTGTTGGGACTTCCCTGGTTAAACACTCATGATCCCACTATTTCCTGGCAACAGAGGGCTCTCAAGGGATGGTCCAGTCAGTGCTCGGGGAGGTGTGTAGGGGTTTCCTTGGGGGCTACTACAGTGGAGAGTCCAAACCAGGTCTCCACAGTGCACATACCTTCTGAGTATGCCGATTTGGCTCTCGCCTTCAGTAAGAAGAGGGCGACTAAATTACCACCCCATCGTCCAGGGAATTGTGCGATAAATCTCCAGGTAGGCGCTGCACTTCCCTGAGTCACGTGTATCCTCTGTCACAGGCGGAGAAGGCGGCTATGGAAACATATGTCTCCGAATCACTGAGACAGGGATACATTCGGCCTTCCACTTCACCTGTTTCCTCTAGTTTCTTTTTCGTGAAGAAGAAGGATGGTGGGTTACGCCCGTGCATTGATTACCGTGGGCTTAATCAGATCACTGTCAAGCACACCTATCCCTTACCTCTGATAGCATGTATGACGGAATCAATGCATGGAGCGCGCTTCTTCACGAAATTGGATCTCAGGAGCGCGTACAATCTGGTGCGTATTCGGGAGGGAGATGAGTGGAAGACGGCTTTCAGCACTACATCAGGACACTATGAGTACGTCATCATGCCATACGGGTTGATGAATGCTCCATCAGTCTTCCAAACCTTCGTCGATGAGATTTTCAGGGATCTGCACGGACAGGGTGTAGTGGTGTATATTGATGACATCCTCATGTACTCCGCTACAAGGGCCGAGCATGTGTCCCTGGTGCGTAAGGTACTTGGACGACTGTTGAAGCATGACCTGTATGCCAAGGCGGAGAAATGCTTGTTCTTTCAGGAGTCCATCTCCTTCCTAGGGTACCACATGTCCGCGTCTGGGGTGAAAATGGAGAGTGACCGCATTTTGGCCGTGCGTAATTGGCCGACTCCAACCACGGTGAAGGAGGTGCAGCAATTTTTGGGATTTGCCAATTACTACCGGAGGTTTATCCGGGGCTTTGGTCAGGTAGAGGCTCCCATTACCTCATTGCTGAAGGGGGGACTGGTGCGTTTGCAGTGGTCAGCTGAGGCGGACAGGGCTTTCAATCGTCTGAAGAGCCTGTTTACCTCGGCTCCAGTGCTGGCTCATCCGGATCCCTCCTTGGCCTTCACGGTTGAGGTGGACGCGTCGGAGGCTGGGATAGGTGCTGTACTTTTCCAGCGCTCGGGCACACCACCCAAGCTCCGCCCCTGTGCGTTCTTTTCTAAGAAGCTCAGTCCGGCGGAGCGCAACTATGATGTGGGGGACCGAGAGCTGTTGGCCGTGGTCCAAGCCCTGAAAACGTGGAGACATTGGCTTGAGGGGGCTAACCACCCTTTTCTCATTTTGACTGACCACCGTAATCTGGAGTACATCCGGGCGGCGAAGAGATTAAACCCTTGCCAGGCAAGGTGGTCAATGTTTCTCACCCGTTTTTGTTCCACCCTTTCGTGAATGTACCAATTTGTAAGTCGCTCTGGATAAGAGCGTCTGCTAAATGACGTAAATGTAAATGTAAATGTATAGGCCAAGCTCCCAGAATGCTAAGGCAGATGCTCTGTCCCGACTGTATAACATGGAGGAGAGTTCCGTGGAGCCCACTCCCATACTTCCGGCGTCGTGTCTTGTGGCACCGGTGGTGTGGGAGGTGGACGCGGACATCGAGCGGGCGTTGCGTAACGAACCCACTCCTCCCCAGTGTCAAGAGGGTCGTGTGTACGTTCCGCTGGAGGTCCGCGATCGGTTGATCTATTGGGCTCACACGTCACCCTCCTCTGGTCATCCTGGTATCGGTCGGACAGTGCATTGTCTTAGTGGGAAGTACTGGTGGCCTAAGGACGTGAGGGTTTATGTTTCTTCCTGCTCGGTGTGCGCCCAGTGTAAGGCTCCTAGACACCTGCCCAGAGGGAAATTGCAACCCCTACCCGTTCCACAACGACCGTGGTCCCACCTATCGGTGGATTTCGTGACGGATCTTCCTCGCTCACAAGGGAATACCACGATCCTGGTCGTTGTGGATCGGTTTTCTAAGTCCTGCTGCCTCATTCCTCTGCCCGGTCTCCCTACGGCCATACAGACTGCTGAGGCCCTATTTACACACGTCTTCCGGCAGTATGGGATACCTGAGGATATAGTGTTTGATCGGGGTTCCCAGTTCACCTAGAGCGTTTGGAGGGCTTTCATGGAACGTCTGGGAGTCTCGGTCAGCCTTACCTCAGGGTTTCACCCCGAAAGTAACGGGCAGGTGGAGAGAGTCAACCAGGAGGTGGGTAGGTTTCTGAGGTCGTATTGCCAGGACCGGCGGGGGGAGTGGTCGGCGTTCCTCCCCTGGGCAGAGATAGCCCAAAACTCACTGCGCCACTCCTCCACTAACCTTACTCCTTTCCAGTGTGTATTAGGTTATCAGACGGTTCTGGCACCTTGGCATCAGAGCCAGATCGAGGCACCTGCGGTGGATGAATGGTTTCGGCGCTCACAGGAGACCCGAAACCTGCCCCTTCGCCTGTCCTCCCGGAAGCTGGGTCAGCGGTTTGTGGGACCTTTCAAAGTCCTGAGGAGATTGAACGAGGTATGTTATAGGTTACAGCTTTCTCCTGAGTATCGTATTAACCCCTCGTTCCATGTGTCTCTCCTCAGGCCTGTGGTAGCTGGTCCACTCCAGGAGTCTGAGATACGGGAAGTCCCTCCGCCCCCACTGGATATCGAGGGGGCACCTGCGTACTCGGTCCGTTCCATCTTAGATTCGAGGCGTCGGGTGGGAGGCCTGCAGTATCTCGTGGAGTGGGAGGGGTACGGTCCGGAGGAGCGGTGCTGGGTCCCTAGGAGGGACATCCTCGATCCCTCCATGTTGAGGGATTTCCACCGTAGTCATCCGACTCGCTCCGCACCGCGTCCCCGAGGCCGGTGTCGACGCGCGGCTCCAGCCGGGGGGTGGGGGGTGGGGGGTACTGTCACAGATTGTGCCGAGGCTGCCCCTCCTCCTTGCTCGGGCAGGCTGCGGCGTTCGTCGTCACCGGAATACTAGCTACTGCCGATCTATGTTATATGTGTCTATGTTGCACCTGTTGTCTATGTCACACACCTGTTTCCCATTTGTGTAATCACGCCTACCCTATTTAACCCAGGTGCTCCCAATGTGTCTTGTGCGTGGTTGTTTTTCGTTTCGTGTGTCGTTTGGTGAGCGGGTTAGTTCCTTCCTACGTGAAGGTATTGCTGTGTTGTTTTCTTTACTCAAGTTCAGTAAAGTATGTTTCCTCGAGTTCTGTGTCCTGCGCCTGACTTCGATCCACCGCATTACACTGACACTCGTTACAACTTCACCAATTTGGACTATTCTGTGTATGTCCATTACACGAAATCCAAATAAAAATCCATTTAAATTACAGGTTGTAACGCAACAAAAAAAAACACCAAGGGGGATGAATTCTTTTGCAAGGCACTGTATATTAGTGATAAGTGATAAGATTTTCCAATTTCAAATCAAATCAATTAAATCTGAAAATGAGAGAGATTGACAGCAAAATCAGAGAATTAGAGATGGAAGCTTTTTTTGGATAACTCAGTAGAAGTAAACAATGAATTATTTGCTCTTAAAGCTCAGTATGAAGAACTTACCACCTCAAAGGCTGCAAACAGCTTAACAAGGCTTAAACGGTCTTTCTATGATCAAGGTGAAAAACCTGGTAAATTTCTGGCCTGGCGCATTAAGAAGTTAAATTCAGACAGAGCCATTAATGCAATTCATGATTTACAAGGACAATTATCAATGGATCCTGTAGAAATAAACCAAACATTTGCTTCTTACTACAATACACTTTACAACTCTGAATCTCCTGAGAACTTAGCTAATTAGAAATCATTTTGGATGGTCTTGATTTTCCCTCTATTTCAGAAGACACAAAATTCGATCTGGAAAAGGAATTGGATGGTGTTGAAATATCTGATGCTATTTTCAATATGAAGGGAGGTAAAGCCGCAGGTCCAGATGGGCTCCCAATATATATTTATAAGATATTGTAGGACAAACTTCTAGTTCCACTTTTGGATATGTATCCTGAATCCTTTCAGCAAGGTTGTCCCCCCTCTCTATAAGGAGTGCTTGAATCACTCTTATTCTGAAGCCTGATAAATCCCCAACAGAATGTGAACGTTACAGACCGATTTCTCTTCTAATCCTCAACAAAAAATTATTTCTAAAGCCAGGTGATTGGATAGAGTACTCCCATATCTAATACACAAAGACCAAAATGGCGTCGTGAAAAACCGTCAAGGTTTTCACAATGTGAGGAGAGTACTAAACATAGTGCATATGTGTGAAGGTGATGCAGAGAAGGCATTCAATAAAGTTGAGTGGTCTTATTTATTTGAAGTGCTTAAGAGATTTGGGAACTACTTCTGTAAATGGATTAAGATATTATATACCGACCCCACTGCAGAAGTTGCCACTAACAACTTGATTTCACAACCTTTTAAGCTTTTTCAGGGCACGAGACAAGGATGTCCGGCCAGTCCAGGACTCTTTCTTTTAGCTCTAGAACCCTTTGCCATTGCAGTAAGGTCCCACACGTCAGTTAGTGGAAATAAAACATCAGATTTTGAACATCGAGTGGCCCTGTATGCCGATGATACCCTCTTATTCCTAACAGATCTAAAGAATTATATCTCTTCCCTCTCCAATTTAATTAATAACTTTGTTCAGTTTTCTGGAGAGCGAATCCAGACAAATTATTTTAACCTAAAATATTTAATAAAGACATTTATAGTAAAATATTATGGGGAATGGGTATGAGAGGGCTTTTTACACAGTGTTGGGAAGGGATCACAGCAGTGATTGAATGAGGGTATGAGGCATGAGTTGAGGTGTTCAGAGGCTTGACTTCAGTGCAGGACATGGGTTGAGGTGTTCAGAGGCTTCAGTGTAGGACAGGCTCATTGTAGATGGATGGTGTTGGAGAAGAGCTCAATTATTCCACTGAGTGCAGGACAGGATTTGACTGGGAAGACAAAAAACAATAACACAGTTAGACAAAAGAGCTATGAATGGGTTATTCCAAGCAAGAACTTGAATCAAGTTGATGTGTAATAATGTGTTTGTGTATGTGATTGACTTTACATACAGTAATGACAGAACAATTACATTTACATTTACGTCATTTAGCAGACGCTCTTATCCAGAGCGACGTACAAATTGGTGCATTCACCCTATAGCCAGTGGGATAACCACTTTACAATTATTATTATTATTTTTATTTATTTATTTTTTTGGGGGGGGGGGGGGGTTAGAAGGATTACTTTATCCTATCCCAGGTATTCCTTAAAGAGGTGGGGTTTCAAATGTCTCCGGAAGGTGGTGAGTGACTCCGCTGTCCTGGCGTCGTGAGGGAGCTTGTTCCACCATTGGGGTGCCAGAGCAGCGAACAGTTTTGACTGGGCTGAGCGGGAACTATGCTTCCGCAGAGGAAGGGGAGCCAGCAGGCCAGAGGTGGATGAACGCAATGCACTCGTTTGGGTGTAGGGACTGATCAGAGCCTGAAGGTACGGAGGTGCCGTTCCCCTCACTGCTCCATAGGCAAGCACCATGGTCTTGTAACGGATGCGAGCTTCAACTGGAAGCCAGTGGAGTGTGCGGAGGAGGGGGTGATGTGAGAGAACTTGGGAAGGTTGAACACCAGACGGCTGCGGCATTCTGGATGAGTTGTAGGGGTTTAATGGCACAGGCAGGGAGCCCAGCCAACAGCGAGTTGCAGTAATCCAGACGGGAGATGACAAGTGCCTGGATTAGGACCTGTGCCGCTTCCTGTGTAAGGCAGGGTCGTACTCTCCGAATGTTGTAGAGCATGAACCTGCAGGATCGGGTCACCGCCTTGATGTTAGCGGAGAACGACAGGGTGTTGTCCAGGGTCACGCCAAGGCTCTTCGCACTCTGGGAGGAGGACACAACGGAGTTGTCAACCGTGATGGCGAGATCATGGAACGGGCAGTCCTTCCCCGGAAGGAAGAGCAGCTCCGTCTTGCCAGGGTTCAGCTTGAGGTGGTGATCCGTCATCCATACTGATATGTCTGCCAGACATGCAGAGATGCGATTCGCCACCTGGTTATCAGAACGGGGAAAGGAGAAGATTAGTTGTGTATCGTGACAGGGCTACTCACAGTGCTTGGAGAGGAAACATTCAGTGCGCCAGTGGAGGAGTGGAGGAGGAGAGTGCACATGAGACATGGCTCCAGTTCATATCAGGAGAGAGTTGACACTGGTAGTGGAATGGTCATCCCCTCTTAACCAGGGAATAGGAGGGGACTTAACTGAAAATACAAATAGCAGATACATTCTACTACAGCAGCGCCATCATAGGTTTGCGCAACAAGTTTCTCCATGAAGTTCAACTCAGACATCTCAGAATTTACAATGTCAAACACAGACTGCACATCATGCCCACTAAACATATCTAAGTAGTCCAAGAAACGTTCCTGAATAAATCCCTGATCATCCACATACCTGACGATACCTAAAACCACGAGCTACAGCTGAGGTCTGTGGGTTTTATCCATTTGCCATGTGAAAAAATGCACTGTCAACCTTTTCATCTCACTTTTAATGGATGATGCGATGGAAGCTATCTAATCATCCTGAATTGATTTCAACATCCCAGAGAAGACAGTAGAAATGTCCATGTGCAAGTAAAGCATTGTAATGTGCAATTACCTCTGCAAGCTCCTTGTAGTTGCCCTTGTTAGCGGAGCTTTCCCTCTCATCGTGCCCCCTTGCTTCGTCTCCAATGAGCCATTGTTTACAATGGCTTGTTGTGAGACAAATCAACGTACCCCCTAAAAGCCAATTCTTACATGTCCAAAAATGCAGTATCCCTGTTTCTTCTTATCTTCTCATTGTGTTGCACAGTTTGAATAAGCAGAACTTCGTCCATTACATGATCAATGCAGCTTTTTCTTCAACAAAAAATCCACTACATTGTCGTTAGAATTAGCTAGCCATTCTGGTGGAGAAAACTGCACTCTGGTAGCTCTCTACTTGCTACTAAAGTTAGCAGGGCAAAATTTAATGAATGGCACTAACTTAACACAAACATAAAGTTCTTGAACCAAGAAAACAATATAAAATCGACCTCCGTCTCCTGTATTTGAAGAAACTACACTACATGACCAAAGGTATGTGGACACCTGCTCTTCGAACATCTCATTCCAAAATCATGGTCATTAATATGGAGTTGGTCCCCCTTTGCTTCTATAACAGCCTCCACTCTTCTGGGAATACTTTCCACTAGATGTTGGAACATTGCTGCCGCGACTTGCTTCCATTCAGCCACAAGAGCATTAGTGAGGCAGTTTGGAACATGGTAGTGAGTGTGCAACCGAGGACAGACTTTAGCACTCAGCGGTCCCATTCTGTGAGCTTGTGTGGCCTATCACTTCGCGACTGAGCCGTTGTTGCTCCTAGATATTTTCACTTCACAATAACATCACTTACAGTTGACCAGGGCAGCTCTAGCAGTGAAGACATTTTACGACCTGACTTGTTGGAAAGGTGGCATTCTATGACAATGCCACGTTGAATGTCACTGAGCTGTTCAGTAAGGCCATTCTACTGCCAGTGTTTTTCTATGGAGATTGCATGGCTGTGTGCTTGATTTTATACACCTGTCAGCAACGGGTGTGGCTGAAATAGCCGAATACATTAATTTGAAGGGGTGTCCACATACGTTTGTATATATAGTTTAATTTGAATAATATCCTTAAATGGCTCAACTATCACTACTCACTATCTCAATCTATCCTACAATGTCACCAACTCACCAAGCTTCTAAATCACACATGCATAGTTTATTCTCTGATCCTTTGATTGGATGGACAACATGTCAGTTCATACTGTAAAACGCTTTGATTGGTTGGAGGACATCCTCCGGAAGTCTTCATATTTACCATGTAGGTCTATGGAAGGGGGTGAGGAGCAAGAGCCTCCTGGTGTAAGGGTTGGGGTGAGGTGTGACCCAGGTGCGGTGCAGGATATACAGTAGGCAGTAGGCAGAGATGGTGAAACAAGGATCTTTACTGGTGGTCCCGAAGCCAGAATACAAAATAATGGACTTATCACGATAAAAAATGGCGGAGCAAATAAGTCTCCAAATACGAAACAAGGAGAACACTTCTCAAGTACCTGTACATAGGTCTCCGATCAGACACTGAGTAGTACCGCTGGACATAGAGAACCTAGCAGAGAAAAGCTGAGCAAGGGAACACAGGGAAGTGAGGGCATAAATACACAGGTGTACAGATAGACACAGGTGACACCAATAGGATGATGATTAGTCCAGACTGTGAGTGAGGAGGTGCCTAAGGTTGTCGGAGCTAGTGGGTCGCTCCGGAACTGTGACACCCTCCTGTAACAGTGGAAGGGGGACAGGCCGGTGGATGAGCAGAGAAGGGTGTTGTGGGCGTACTCCGCCCACGCCAGTCGCTGACTCCACGTAGCTGGGTTGCTGGAGGCGTAGTACCTCAGCACCCCCTCCAGATCCTGGTTGACGCGTGCACCCACTGAAGCAGTCATGAGCGTGCAGCCTTGGGCTGACGTGAGCTCTTAGTGAGCGCACACACTGAGCAAGCAGCCATGAAAGCGCGCGTATCCCCCAGAACCTCCTACGCAGGAACTCCAATGTCCTGGCGCCCCCCGGATGGCTGGTGATGTTGGACGCGTGCGCCCACTGAAGCAGTCGCGAGCGCGCAGCCTTGGGTACCTACATCCTCCCCGATGGACCTCCGCCCGAATCGGGCTCCAGCCGTAGCGCTGCTCTGACCAGCCTATCGATTCCCCACGAAACTGGGGCAGCAATCAGGGCGTTGGGGACAATGGGATCGTCCCTATCCACCAGGTCCTCGGTATGAGATGTTGAACCGGAACCTGGTGAAGAACAACGCCCACCTGGCCTGGAGCGAATTGAGCCTATTGGCCCCCTGAATGTAGGCAATGTTCTTGTTGTCCGTCCATACGCCTAATGGATAGGTGGCCCCCTCTAGCCAATGCCTGAACTCCCCCAGGGCGAGCTTGACCGCTAGCAGCTCATGGTTCCCCACGTCGTAATTCCGCTCCGCCGGGGACAGCCGACGGGAGAAAAACGCGCAGGGGTGAGTCTTACCGTCCGTGAAGAACCGCTGGGACAGGATTGCTCCTACCGCAACGTCTGAAGAATCCACCTCCACAATGAACGGCAGGGATGGATCAGAATGCCCGAGGACCGGGGCCGGTGTAAAGCACATCAACTGCCTTCCCCGCTTCCAGGGTCCAGGCGAAATAGCGCACGCTCGTCTGGGTGAGGGCTGTCAGGGGAGCGGCTAGGGAGCTAAAATTGCGAACCCTAAAAACTGGGGCCCAACCAGTACCGCGCTGACCTTGGCTGGGTCCATCTGTGGGTGACGATGAACCCCAGGAAGGAGACTGTCTCTGTGTGGAACACACACTTCTCCTCCTTGACGTAGAGCTGGTGACGGAGAAGGCGTTGGAGGACCTGCCGAACGTGCTGCTGGTGTTCACTCATGTCCTTCGAAAATATTATTCTCACCAGGTTGTAGGTATTACGTAAGTCCCGCTTGGTGAAGACTCGAATGCCATCGTCATCAGGGGTAGTGGGTAGCGGTTCTTAACCGTGATGTCGTTAAGCGCCCGGTAATCAATGCACGGCCGCTGCCCAACGTCCTTTTTCCCCATGAAGAAGAAGCCCGCGCCCGCGGGTGAGGTAGAGGGACGGATGTGACCCCCGACGAGTGCCTCGTCGCTATACTCCCTCATGACCAGCGTCTCCGGCCGGGACAAGAAAAACAATCGCCCTCGTGTGGGCATGGCGCCCGCAGGAGATCGATAGCGCAGTCGTATGGCCTGTGAGGAGGTAGGCCCTTGGCACGCCTCTTACTGAACACCTCCCCCAGATCCAAATACTCCCGGGGAATGCCTGCCAGGTCTGGGTTGGTGATGGAGTTTGTAGCCGCCGTCCTCCCGGTGCAACCGCTGCTAGAGCGGTAGGCGGTTCGGAGTGCAGGTTCTGGGGAAGGGGTGAGGGCTGGTAGGTGATCTGGGCTGGAGGTTTGGGCTGATGAGTGGTCGGTGGAGACCGGAACAGGATGGGAGCGGAGCCTCCCTCCAGGATGAGCCGCCCCGTGGACCTGTCTATCCGGGGTTTGTGGGCGACCAGCCAGGGGTGCCCGAGAATGAGGGGACACTCCGGAGAGTCCACAATGAAAAACTGGATATCCTCCCATAGCCCCCCCGCCACCCGGACATGCACAGGGACAGTGCGGCGGGTGATGAAGCCTGACCCCATGTGACAGATCATGTGACACTTAGATTGCACACAGGTGGACTTTATTTAACTAATTATGTGACTTCTGAAGGTAATTGGTTGCACCAGATCTTATTTAGGGGCTTCATACATATGCACGCACCACTTTTCCATTATTTATTTTGTAGAATTTTTTAAAACAAGTTATTTTTTAAATTTTACTTCACCAGTTTGGACTATTTTGTGTATGTCCATTACATGGCCACAATCCAAATAAAATCAATTTAAATTACAGGTTGTAATGCAACAAAATAGGAAAAATGCCAAGGGGAATGAATACTTTTGCAAGGCACTGTAAATACGTAGGCGAACAGATAGACACAGGTGACACCAATAGGATAATGATTAGTCCAGACTGTGTCCATGGTTATCGGAGGATAACACCTAGTGGGTCGCTCCGGAACTGCGACCCCCTCCTGTAACACCTAGGTTTTGTATTGAAGTCAATGTACCCAGAGGAGGACGGAAAATAGCTGTCCTCCGGCTACACCATGGTGCTACCCTAGAGGGTGCTATTGAGACTACAGTAGATGTTCATTGCAGGTATTTTGGTGACGTGAATATTTAGTAAAGTTTTATCTAACAAATATAACTTTTTTAATGTTTCATTATTTTTCGGTGAATTTCTGTGTAGGATGGTCCTCCCCTTCTTCATCTGAAGAGCCTCCACTGACTATACTGTACTTCTATAGACCAACATCTTTACATGACAATCAAAATGGCATCTCGAATATTGAAGTGGCTACATTGAAGCTATGAATTACCACTCCAATGCAAATTAAATTCTAAGTTAAGTATGAGTTTACCTTGAGTGAACATTTTATGGGTATTTGAAGGATGTCTGCTTTAAAAGAAGGTAGGCTTATCAAAATGTGGGATTCCATCTTACTCATCATTAAACAGCCTTCTACCCAAATATTTTTTCTTCAAAAATCCTTAAGACTGTCCATAAAGTCTCAAAATATGTAAATATGGCTGCTTTCGTGATGAATTTCACTCTGAGTTCCTCTCAAATCTCCCTCACTCACACACACAGGCACGCACACACACATACACCAGCGGTTGTCAGTGCACGGTGGAGAATCAGAGAGCCTGCTAATGGAGGCAGACAGCTTGGCTGCTGCCTCATCAAAGCGCAGAGGAAATGCAGATCCATGTCCTGCAGGATGTGGGTTAATAGATCAGTTTCCTAGTCCGTCGACTTCGAAATGCAGCTGCAGAGAGATCAGGCATAATTTCCCCACTGTATCTCTCAAAGGGTTACAGTGGGGGGAAAAAGTATTTAGTCAGCCACCAATTGTGCAAGTTCTCCCACTTAAAAAGATGAGAGAGGCCTGTAATTTTCATCATAGGTACACGTCAACTATGACAGACAAAATGAGATTTTCTTTCTCCAGAAAATCACATTGTAGGATTTTTAATGAATTTATTTGCAAATTATGGTGGAAAATAAGTATTTGGTCAATAACAAAAGTTTCTCAATACTTTGTTATATACCCTTTGTTGGCAATGACACAGGTCAAACGTTTTCTGTAAGTCTTCACAAGGTTTTCACTCACTGTTGCTGGTATTTTTGGCCCATTCCTCCATGCAGATCTCCTCTAGAGCAGTGATGTTTTGGGGCTGTCGCTGGGCAACACGGACTTTTAACTCCCTCCAAAGATGTTCTATGGGGTTGAGATCTGGAGACTGGCTAGGCCACTCCAGGACCTTGAAATGCTTCTTACGAAGCCACTCCTTCGTTGCCCGGGCGGTGTGTTTGGGATCATTGTCATGCTGAAAGACCCAGCCACGTTTCATATTCAATGTCCTTGCTGATGGAAGGAGGTTTTCACTCAAAATCTCACAATACATGGCCCCATTCATTCTTTCCTTTACACGGATCAGTCGTCCTGGTCCCTTTGCAGAAAAACAGCCCCAAAGCATGATGTTTCCACCCCCATGCTTCACAGTAGGTATGGTGTTCTTTGGATGCAACTCAGCATTCTTTGTCCTCCAAACACGACGAGTTGAGTTTTTACCAAAAGGTTCTATTTTGGTTTCATCTGACCATCTGACATTCTCCCAATCCTCTTCTGGATCATCCAAATGCACTCTAGCAAACTTCAGACGGGCCTGGACATGTACTGGCTTAAGCAGGGGGACACGTCTGGCACTGCAGGATTTGAGTCCCTGGCGGCGTAGTGTGTTACTGATGGTAGGCTTTGTTACTTTGGTCCCAGCTCTCTGCAGGTCATTCACTAGGTCCCCCCGTGTGGTTCTGTGATTTTTGCTCACCGTTCTTGTGATCATTTTGACCCCACGGGGGTGAGATCTTGCGTGGAGCCCCAGATCGAGGGAGATTATCAGTGGTCTTGTATGTCTTCCATTTCTAATAATTGCTCCCACAGTTGATTTCTTCAAACCAAGCTGCTTACCTATTGCAGATTCAGTCTTCCCAGCCTGGTGCAGGTCTACAATTTTGTTTCTGGTGTCCTTTGACAGCTCTTTGGTCTTGGCCATAGTGAAGTTTGGAGTGTGACTGTTTGAGGTTGTGGACAGGTGTCTTTAATACTGATAACAAGTTCAAACAGGTGCCATTAATACAGGTAACAAGTGGAGGACAGAGGAGCCTCTTAAAGAAAAAGTTACAGGTCTGTGAGAGCCAGAAATCTTGCTTGTTTGTAGGTGACCAAATACTTTTTTTTCACCTTTATTTAACCAGGTAAACCATTTGTGATTTTCAATGTGATTTTCTGGAGAAAAAAAATCTCAATTTGTCTGTCATAGTTGACGTGTACCTATGATGAAAATGACAGGCCTCTCTCATCTTTTTAAGTGGGAGAACTTGCACAATTAGTGGCTGACTAAATATTTTTTTCCCCCACTGTATATATCTAAGGGAAGGCCCTTTTTATTCCTGAATAAAGTGTGCCTTAGTCTATACTAGTTTTTCATAGTTTAGTTATGTCAACATGTTGTCAACTTAAAATAGAGAGATAACATGTAGGTAAGCCGGCAATGTCACCTTAGCATGGGTAAGAATCAACAATTATCAAACCTTTTTTGATGATTGAAAACAAGACAAATTGTACAAATTCTAATTATTACTTATTGTCCTTCATCTGCACAACATACTCAGACCACATCGATAAATCGATTGCTAGAAGAAGGCACAAACTGTGTTCATCTTATTTATGGTGCAGAATGTCATTTGAGAGAATATTCTGTATTACTCCAGCCGGCCGGCATTTCTTTATTTTATTTAAGTAGGCAAGTAAGTTAAGAACAAATTCTTATTTACAATGACGGCCAACTCTGGCCAAACCCGGACGACGCTGGGCAAATTGTGCGCCGCCCTATGGGACTCACAATCACGGACAGAAATCTGAAATCGAACCAGGGTCTGTAGTGCCTTGGACAGCTGTGCCACTCGGGAGCCCATACAGTGGCCTTTAAACAAGAGTCACATTTTGAGACAACTGTCCCATTTTGAGATGTACAGTGCCTTGCAAAAGTATTCATCCCCCTTGGCGTTTTTCCTATTTCGTTGCATTACAACCTGTAATTTAAATGGATTTTTATTTGAATTTCATGTAATGGACATACACAAAATAGTCAAAATTGGTGAACTGAAATAAAAAATAAAAAATAACGGAAAAGTTGTGCGTGAAGCCCCTAAATAAAATCTGGTGCAACCAATTACCTTCAGTAGTCACATAATTAGTTAAATAAAGTCCACCTGTGTGCAATCGAAGTGTCACATGATCTCAGTATATATATATATATATATATATATATATACACCTGTTCTGAAAGGCCCCAGAGTCTGCAACCTTCACTAAGCAAGGGGCACCACCAAGCAAGCAGCACCATGAAGACCAAGGAGCTCTCCAAACAGGTCAGGGACAAAGTTGTGGAGAAGTACAGATCAGAGTTGGGTTATTAAAAAATATCAGAAACTTTGAACATCTCATGGAGCACCATTAAATCCATTATTAAAAAAAGGAAAGAATATGGCACCACAACAAACCTGCCAAGAGAGGGCCGCTCACCAAAACTCACGGACCAGGCAAGGAGGGCATTAATCAGAGAGGCAACAAAGAGACCAAAGATAACCCTGAAGGAGCTGGAAAGCTCCACAACGGAGATTGGAGTATCTGTCCATAGGACCACTTTAAGCCGTGCACTCCACAGAGCTGGGCTTTACGGAAGAGTGGCCAGAAAAAAGCCATTGCTTAAAGAAAAAAATAAGCAAACATGTTTGGTGTTCGCCAAAAGGCATGTGGGAGACTCCCCAAACATATGGAAGAAGGTACTCTGGTCAGATAAGACTGAAATTGAGCTTTTTGGCCATCAAGGAAAACGCTATGTCTTGTGCAAACCCAACACCTCTCATCACCCCGAGAACACCATCGGCAGGGACTGGGAAACTGGTCAGAATTGAAGGAATGATGGATGGCGCTAAATATAGGGAAATTATTGAGGGAAACCTGTTTGTCTTCCAGAGATTTGAGACTGGGACGGAGGTTTACCTTCCAGCAGGACAATGACCCTAAGCATACTGCTAAAGCAACACTCAAGTGGTTTAAGGGGAAACATGTAAATGTCTTGGAATGGCCTAGTCAAAGCCCAGACCTCAATCCAACTGAGAATCTGTGGTTTGACTTAAAGATTGCTGTACACCAGTGGAACCCATCCAACTTTAAGGAGCTGGAGCAGTTTTGCCTTGAAGAATTGGCCGAAATCCCAGTGGCTAGATGTGCCTAGCTTATAGAGACATACCCCAAGAGACTTGCATCTATAATCGCTGCAAAAGGTGGCTCTACAAAGTATTGTCTTTAGGTGGGGTGAATAGTTATGCATGCTCAAGTTTTCTTTTTTTTTTGTGTATTTTTTGTTTTTGTTTCACACAACAACAACAAAAATGAATCTTCAAAGTGGTAGGCATGTTGTGTAAATCAAATGACACAAACCCCCCAAAATTCCAGGTTGTAAGGCAACAAAATAGGAAAAATGCCAAGGGGGGTGAATACTTTCGCAAGCCACTGTATTTAGTGAATGACAATGAAACAACAACAACAAGAACAACAGTTCAATCCCTACATCTGTCTTTGTTAAAACATACTATTACCATGTGATTACCAGTTTATTCTGTGCTGTAATGTAAATGCTAACAAATTGTTTAGATAAACGCTGTTTACATTTGCAAAGTTGTTTTTATTTAATTTTGTTGGAAGAAATAGGTGAGTACATAACGCAGACTATAAGCAATTATGATATCAATTATGATATCAAAAGAATACATTACTACATTACTCTGTAATTATGGTATGGGAATAATAAAGCATTTTATTTTGTAAAGCGGTTTCTTGCATCAAACAACAACAACATTTTCAGTAAAATCATTTCTACTTGGAAATAGTTTGTCAGGTGTCTTATTAGATATTAAAGGGGCAATCTGGGATTGGAAAAACAATACGGCAGTTGTTGAAATTTGTGTCCCAAGATTATTGTACAATTGACAGAAAAATTACTGCTGATAAATCATAAGGAGTAAATGTAGTTGAGGAAAGCACATTTACGTTCCAAGGTATCTATCTTTGACTGGACAATACAAAGATGAGATTCTAAATAAGATCCAAAAAGCAGACGTCATCATCTCAACGTTATTTTCATGAAGATGCAGCTGAAGTTCTTTGGAGACCAGTAATTTTCTGAGTGAACGGTCCCAGAAAGAGCTAATGATATGTTAATGTCGACTTTGAGACGTTAGGGAGGCCCAATGACAGCAATCCCAATTACCTCTAAGGGAAATGCCTTGTGGGGGTTCATCACACAAATAAACTCAGTAAATACAAATAACACGATGGATGCCATCCTGGAAGGTAAGTCTCAAAGGTAGCTGACAAGATGTCAAAGAGTTGCAAATTAAAATAGCAGCAGAAAAAACAATGTCAGTGTACTTTACCTCAAAACTTTAACTATTGTAGCTACTTATTTATTGCACTGTACATATATTTTCCTTTTATATAACAGCTGATATTGTACATTTAAGACCTATTCTATATCCACATCTTTATGTTTTCATGCCCTAATAATCTAATGATCTTTATTCTACATTAATGCTCTAAGATGTATAGTCTAAATAACTAGTTAAAAACTAAACTTTTGTGGGTTTTTCCCTCACATAAACTTTCCAACATTTCTGAAAATGCACTTCTGTTTTGGAGGAAGACTGCTACATCCACCATACTGTGTTTACTTTCCGACGTGTGATAGCTCTGTGGGGGTGTAAACCGTGGGAGGAGACAGCGAAACAGCACAAGATTGAAATCTGCCATGGCAGATTTTGAGTTCCCAAGCGTCCTACTCTGAGTCTATCCACCACATGGTAAACCTGTATATGTATCCATGTGTAAGTGTCTGGGAATTCAGGCTCACCCTCAAACTGCCTCCCCCAGCCCTCTTCTAGTGTCTGCGGCATATGACCATTGTGATGGAGGGTAAAGGGAAATGACAGGCCATTTGAAGATGCTCTAGTCCCCGTCCTATGAATAATGCAAAGGTTGTGGTGTGCAGGTACGAGCGAGCTGCAAAGTTTATCGGCGTCCGCTGTCTCCCAGGGAGAGAGCGAGACAACACCACTGCAGGGAGATTAGGCCAACACATGGAGAGCCGTGGACCTGGTCAAACTCAATTAAATAGCACCAGGATAATTTCACCTTTTCATTGTACCCAATGGTTTTGTTATAGAAATACACCCTGGATGTTGCACCACTTTGAAATAACTGAATTGAGCCACTGGCTAACCAATAAATGAAGGAGTGACTGGGCAGTTTCTACTGAGGAATGAGAAACGTATCTACTTCAAAATAAATTAAATAAATACCTAAATAGATTATGAAACATTTAAAGGATCAGTCTCTAAAAACAGGCCCAAAAGTACAGAAAGTGTTAAGTGACAGTTCAAGTGTTGAGTGTATGCCATATTCAGTAAACAAAAGAACTGTCACTCACTCACTCACTCATCCTAACGCTCCAGCTGGCTCATATGGCAGCATAAAAGGTTCTCTACAACTGCTATACTCTATCATAAATCATTTAATGTGTAATGTCCCTGCTTTGCAATTGATGTAAAACATAGATGAGAAACTTTTAGTTCAAAACACAAATGGTGTGTGTAATAGAATGGAGGAAATTGGCTCCCTTAGGCTAGCTGGAGAAGTCTGCCCTGCTGACGATAGCTAGCCATTGTTAGCATTGTGCTGTTTTTGTGTACTGACAGTGCAAATAGACTAGACACTTTGGGCTCGATTCAATTTGTATCGCAGAGGGTCCGTATTATGAGGTCATTTCTGATTAAGCCGACATTTCCAGCATATACCATGAATCCAATGCGTGAACATTACCTTTATATTTAAATCGCGCTATGATGAGGATTGACTCGAGACATTCATCTTGAATTTCACACCTTGGATGTGCCTTGATTCATCAAGTCGGTTCTCCAAGTCTATGGAAGTACAATTAGTCCTACAGTCCCTCTTCATGGCAGGTGGCACACTCAAATAGATCACATTGATTGAACGGTGGTTCCATGTTGCGTGTAACTGTTTTCCATGTCTACATGATAAACAAACACACATGCCACCCACACATCCCATCCCAAGCTTGGCTAATGATGACAAACATACATAAGAGGACAAAGTGATGCTAATTAGACCGTTGTCGATTATGGCTCATTAATACTGATGTTGCTCTGACATGTTTTGCCGATCTATAGAAGTGTTCCCATGCATTGTCTTCTCATTACTCCACTTCTTTACTGTTGTAGTTGCTATGTGAATGCCAAAAACAAGGACAAGCTTTTCTGTTCAAGACATGGTACTTGTATAGTGTACTTCAAGCTACATTGTGCTACTAGCTATATCCTGTCATTTCTGCTAAGTAACACAATGCATAAAGAGATTAGCAGAAATTAACCTATTCTCTATGGAATAAGCCTTTGTATGGGAACAGTGTAGAGAAATTCTGATCATGCCCAATCAACAAAAACAGCGGAAATCTAATAACTACTGGTATTTTGCTTTGCCATTTATATGTAAATTATAACAATGAAACAGTTAAGAGATCATGCTTTATTTGACATTCCTGCCCTAAGGGTTAATCATTTTGGATTCAACGTTAATTTTTACAAGTTTGTTTTCTCCCCCAAACCATTCATTCAATATTGGTAGATTGCACATATTGTAAACTTACTCACTGAATATTGAACTTTTGTAGTGAATCTATGTCACTCTACTACTTACCAATTCTTTATTGTATTTGACTGCATACTGTTAGCCATCACAAATAACTGAATGATAGTTAGGCTTAATGAATAAAAGGCTTCTAATTTCTCCTGCTCCCCTCTTTAGTGCCCTCTCCACACAACTCTGTGATAACTCATTATATCTTAAATTAATATAAGGCATCATGTTACACGGAAAGTCATGTTTCGATAATGGGTCAAATCTGAATTAATTAGAAGTTTCTTAATCTATTTAAATTCTTGTTGAAGATTTCTCTAATTTTCTTGCTGCTTCTACATCTTTGGCCTACTTTTGGAGTCCTCTCTAATACCTGGGGCGCCCAAGGAGTAAGCTGTTGCACTCACAGCTCACAAGATCATTATTTATATTGTGCAGGTCTGGAGCCAGCCTAATTTAGGTGGAACCGTACACAGCCCTCAGGCTTGACATTTCTCTCGCTGGAGGCCAAGGCACTGTGAGAGGCATTGAGAGACACAGAGAATAAAACAGGATGCTGCAAAGCCCTTTGATCTTACTTTCCCCCCTTTTCTCTTGTTCAAAAGACCAGCAGCCAGGGGAGAAAAGTCACATTGACGAGGCGGAGGCTGTCTCCCTGCTACCGCCGAGCACGTTGGGACGGATGGTCAGAAATCTAGGTGGGAAGTTTTGTTGGTGAAAATGAAAAAAGTATAATACTTCAGCTATGAAGTCTTGTTTCATGCTGGTTAAACTTGGAAATAAATATACACTGGTTTACTTTAGTGAGGACTGACTCGCCAGATAGCTGCAGAGTTGAAATTACAGTCTCGTCTGAAAAGTACAGTGCATTTGGAAAGTATGCAGACCCCTTCACGTTTTCCACATTTTGTTGCGTTACAGCCTTATTCTAAAATTGATTAAATCTACACACAATACCCCATAATGACAAAGCGAAAACAGGTTTTTTGAAATGTTAGCAAATGTATAAAAATATATATTTAAAAATATAAGTATTCAGACCCTTTGCTATGAGACTCGAAATTGAGCTCATCTGCATCCTGTTTCCATTGATCATCCTTGAGATGTTGCTACAACTTGATTGGAGTGCTCCTGTGGTAAATTCAATTGATTGGACATGATTTGTCAGAGCAGAAACCAAGCCATGAGATCGAAGGAATTGTCTGTAGAGCTCCAAGACGGGATTGTGTCGAAGCACAGATCTGGGGAAGGGTACCAAAACATTTCTGCAGCATTGAAGGTCCCCTAGAACAGTGGTCTCCTTAATTCTTAAATGGAAGAAGTTTGGAACCACCAAGACTCTTCTTAGAGTTGGACGCCCAGCCAAACTGAGCAATTGGGGGATAAGGGCCATGGTCGGGGAGGTGACCAAGAACCCGATGGTCATTCTGACAGAGCTCCAGAGTTCCTCTGTGGAGATGGGAGAACCTTCCAGAAGGACAACCATCTCTGCAGCACTCCACCAATCAGTACTTTATGGTAGAGTGGCCAGACAGAAGCCACTTCTCAGTAAAAGGCAAATGACAGCCAGCTTGGAGTTTGCCAAAAGGCACCTAAAGGACTCTCAGACAATGAGAAACAAGATTCTCTGGTCTGATGAAACCAAGATTGAACTCTTTGGTCTGAATGCCAAGCGTCACATCTGGAGAAAACCAGGCACTGCTCATCACCCTACGGTGAAGCATGGTGGTGGCAGCATCATGCTGTGGGGATGTTTTTCAGCAGCAGGGACTGGGAGACTAGTCAGGATCGAGAGAAGGATTAACGGAGCAAAGTACAGAGAGATCCTTCATGAAAACCTGTTCCAGAGTGCTCAGGACCTCAGACCGCGGCAAAGGTTCACCTTCCAACAGGACAACGACCCTAAGCACACAGCCAAGACAACGCAGGAGTGGCTTTGGGACAAGTCTCTGAATGTCCTTGGGTGGCCCGGACTTGAACCCGATCGAACATCTCTGGAGAGACCTGAAAATAGCTGTGCAGCGACGTTCCCCATCCAACCTGACAGAGCTTGAGAGGATCTGCAGAGAAGAATGAGAGAAAATCCCCAAATACAGGTGTGCTAAGCTTGTAGCGTTGTAACATATACGCTAGGAGTCAGGAAGCAGGTGCAGAAAGTGAGTTTCATAATGAGAAGAAGCAGATAAACAAAACAGGAGTCGCGTCCTGAACGTGAACAAAACCAATACTGCCTGAAGACTGAGACTACTGAGTGCTAAATAAAGGGGAAGTAATCAAGTTAATGATGAAGTTCAGATGTGCATAACGATGGTGAGCGGGTGTGCGTAATGATGGTCGCCAGGTGTGCATAATGTGGGTTACCAGGACCGGTGGTCAGTAGACCGGCGACGTCGAGCGCCGGAGAGAGGGAACGGGAGTAGGCGTGTCTTCAAATAGCCACCCTTTGCCTTGATGACAGCTTTGCACACTTTTGGCATTCTCTCAACCAGATTCATGAGGTAGTCACCTGGAATTTAACAGGTGTGCCTTCTTAAAAGTTAATTAGTGGAATTTCTTTCCTTCTTAATGCTGATTTCAAGGTTTTACTGTTAACCTATAAAGCGTTACATGGGCTTGCTCCTACCTATCTTTCCGAGTTGGTCCTGCCGTACATACCAATACGTACGCTACGGTCACAAGACGCAGGCCTCCTAATTGTCCCTAGAATTTCTAAGCAAACAGCGGGAGGCAGGGCTTTCTCCTATAGATCTCCATTTTTATGGAACAGTCTGCCTACCCATGTGAGAGACGCAGACTCGGTCTCAACCTTTAAGTCTTTACTGAAGACGTATCTCTTCAGTAGGTCATATGATTGAGTGTAGTCTGGCCCAGGAGTGTGAAGGTGAACGGAAAGGCTGGAGCAACGAACAGCCCTTGCTGTCTCTGCCGGGCCGGTTCCCCTCTCCACTGGGGGTTCTCTGCCTCTAACCCTGTTGCAGGGGCTGAGTCACTGGCTTGCTGGTGCTCTTTCATGCCGTCCCTGGGAGGGGTGCGTCACTTGAGTGGGTTGAGTTACTGACGTGATCTTCCTGTCTGGGTTGGCGCCCCCCCTTGGTTTGTGCTGTGGTGGAGACCTCTGTGGGCTATACTCGGCCTTGTCTCAGGATTGTAAGTTGGTGGTTGGGGATATCCCTCTAGTGGTGCGGGGGCTGTGCTTTGGCGGAGTGGGTGGGGTTATATCCTTCCTGTTTGGCCCTGTCCGGGGGTTTCTTCGGATGGGGCCACAGTGTCTCCGGACCGCTCCTGTCTCAGCCTCCAGTATTTATGCTGCAGTAGTTTATGTGTCGGGGGGCTGGGGTTAGTTGGTTATACCTGGAGTACTTCTCCTGTCTTATCCAGTGTCCTGTGTGAATTTAAGTATGCTCTCTCTAATTCTCTCGTTCTCTCTTTCTCTCTGAGAACCTGAGCCCTAGGACCATACGTCAGGACTACCGGGCATGATGACACCTTGCTGTCCCCAGTCCGCCTGGCCTTGCTGCTATTCCAGTTTCAACTGTTCTGCCTGCGGCTACGAAACCCCTACCTGTCCCAGACCTGCTGTTTTCAACTCTTTAATGATCGGCTATGAAAAGCCAACTGAGAGACCTGAGCCCTAGGACCATACGTCGGGACTACCGGCCGTGGTGACTCCTTGCTGTCCCCAGTCCGCCTGGCCTTGCTGCTATTCCAGTTTCAACTGTTCTGCCTGCGGTTATGGAACCCCTACCTGTCCCAGACCTGCTGTTTTCAACTCTTAATGATCGGCTATGAAAAGCCAACTGAGATTTATTCCTGATTATTATTTGACCATGCTTGTCACTTATGAACATTTTTGAACATCTTGGCATGGTTCTGTTATAATCTCCACCCGGCACAGCCAGAAGAGGACTGGCCACCCCTCATAGCCTGGTTCCTCTCTAGGTTTCTTCCTAGGCTTTCGCCTTTCTAGGGAGTTTTTCCTAGCCACCGTGCTTCTACACCTGCATTACTAGCTGTTTGGGGTTTTAGGCTGGGTTTCTGTACAGCACTTCGAGATATTAGCTGATGTAAGAAGGGCTATATAAAATAAAATTGATTGATTGATGATTGATTGATTTGAGCCAATCAGTTGTGTTGTGACAAATTAGGGGTGGTATACAGAAGATAGCCCTATTTGGTAAAAGACCAAGTCCATATTATGGCAAGAAAAGCTCAAATAAGCAAAGAGAAACGACAGTCCATCATTACTTTAAGACATGAAGGTCAGTCAATCCGGAATATTTCAAGAACTTTGAAAGTTTCTTCAAGTGCAGTCGCAAAAAACATCAAGCGCTATGATGAAACTGGCTCTCATGAGGACCGCCACAGGAATGGAAGACCCAGAGTTAACTCTGCTGCAGAGAATAAGTTCATAAGAGATACCAGCCTCAGAAACAGCAGTCCAAATAAATGCTTCACAGAGTTCAAGTAACAGACACATCTCAACATCAACTGTTCAGAGGGGACTGTGTGAATCAGGCATTCATTGCAAAGAAACGACTACTAAAGGACACCAATAATAAGAAGCGACCTACTTGGGCCAAAAAACATGTGCAATTGACATTAGACCGATGTAATTGTGTCCTTTGGTCTGGAGTCCAAATTTGAGATTTTTGGTTCAAACCACCCTGTCTTTGTGAGACGTGGTGTGGGTGAACGGATGATCTCCGCACGTGTACTTCCCAATGTAAAGCATGAAGGAGGAGGTATTATGGTGTGGGGGTGCTTTGCTGGTGACACTGTCTTTGATTTATTTAGAATTCAAGGCACACTTAACCAGCATGGCTACCACAGCATTCTGCAGCGATACACCATCCCATCTGGTTTGGGCTTAGTGGGACTATCATTTGTTTTTCAACAGGACAATGACCCAACACACCTCCAGGCTGTGTAAGGGCTATTTTACCAAGAAGGAGAGTGATGGTGTCACGCCCTGGCTCTGGGGACTCTGAAATGTTGAGCCAGGGTGTGGATTTTCTATGTTTAGTTTTCACTGTGTAGCTTCTATGTTGTGTTTTCTATGTTTTGGTTTCTGTTCTAGATCGTATAGATCTATGTTGGGCAGGGTGGTTCCCAATCAGAGGCAGCTGTTGCTCGTTGTCTCTGATTGGGAGCCATACTTAGGTAGGCTGTTTTCATATGTTCTTTGTGGGATCTTGTTCCGTGTTGGTTGTGTTAGACCTAGGACGTCACGTTATCGTTTGTTGTTTTGTTTCTTGTGTGCACTTAATAAAATAAGTATGTACGAATATCACGCTGCGCCTTGGTCCTCCTCCTTCGACGATCGTGACAGAAGATCCCACCAAAACAGGACCAAGCAGCGTGTCCAGGAGGAAGCGCCGGGTAAGGAGCTGGAGAGGTTGGCGATGGCCCAGGTGGGCCAATGGTGGTCCTGGGAGGACATGCTCGCGGGAAAAGGGCCATGGACTAAAGTTAAGGCCCTGGCGAGAGAGGAGCAACGGCGTCAACAGTGTCGTCGTCGGACGGACGAGAGGCAACCCCAAAACATTTTTAGGGGGGGGCACATGGCATGGGCGACGGGGCAGCAGGAGGCAGCTACAGGGCGTATTGGGAGGTTAGGTGAGGAGGCCACCAGGTTAAGGGGGCTATTGGTCCAGAGGGAGCAGGAGTTAGTGGTTCAGAGGGAGGAGCTACTGGAGGCGATAAGGGAGAAGGAGAGAGTAGAGGCACGGCGAGAGGAACTGTGTAGGCAGCTGAGGGAGCGGAGGGTTATGAAGAAACCCAGTCCCGCTCCTCACACCAAGCAAGTGGTGTGTGTCACCAGTCCGGTCCGGCCCATTCCTGCTCCCCGCACTAAGTTAGTGGTGCGTGTTCCCAGTCCGGCCCGACCTGTTCCTGCTCCCCGCACCAAGCCTATGGTGCGCGTCGCCAGCCCGGCCCGGCCTGTTCCTGCTCCCCGCACCAAGCTAATGGTGCGCGTCGCCAGCCCGGCCCGGCCTGTTCCTGCCCCTCGCACCAAGCCTATGGTGCGCGTTGCCAGCCCGGCCCGGCCTGTTCCTGCTCCCCGCACCAAGCCTACGGGGCGCGTCGCCAGCCCGGCCCGGCCTGTTCCTGCTCCCCGCACCAAGCCAATGGTGCGCGTCGCCAGCCCAGCCCGGCCTGTTCCTGCTCCCCGCACCAAGCCTACGGTGCGCGTCGCCAGCCCGGCCCGGCCTGTTCCTGCTCCCCGCACCAAGCCAATGGTGCGCGTCGCCAGCCCGGTCCGGCCCGTCCTGCTCCACGCACCAAGCCAGGGGTGCGCATCGTCAGCCCGGTCCGGCCCGTTCCTGCTCCACGCACCAAGCCAGGGGTGCGCGTCGTCAGTCCGGCACAACCCGTGCCTGGGTCACCGGTGCCTGGTCAGGTACCGGTCAGCTGCTCCACACCGGAGCCTAAGCAATCCGCTCCTACGATGTCCAGTCCAGCTCCAGCCAGCGGGCCAGACCGGACCAGGGGCGCTACGGGGGGATTGTTGCAGGGTGGTGGTCAAGCCCGGAGCCGGAACCGCCTCCGAGGAGGAATGCCCACCCAGCCCTCCCCTGTTCGGTTTATGTTTGGGCGCGGTCGCAGTCCGCGCCTTTGGGGGGGGGGTACTGTCACGCCCTGGCTCTGGGGACTCTGAAATGTTGAGCCAGGGTGTGGATTTTCTATGTTTAGTTTTCACTGTGTAGCTTCTATGTTGTATTTTCTATGTTTTGGTTTTTGTTCTAGATCGTATAGATCTATGTTGGGCAGGGTGGTTCCCAATCAGAGGCAACTGTTGCTCGTTGTCTCTGATTGGAAGCCATACTTAGGTAGGCTGTTTTGATATGTTCTTTGTGGGATCTTGTTCCGTGTTGGTTGTGTTAGACCTAGGACGTCACGTTATCGTTTGTTGTTTTGTTTCTTGTGTGCACTTAATAAAATAAGTATGTACGAATATCACGCTGCGCCTTGGTCCTCCTCCTTCGACGATCGTGACAGATGGAGTGCTGCATTAGATGACCTGGCCTCCACAATCCCCCGACTTCAACCCAATTGAGATGGTTTGGGATTAGTCGGACGGCAGAGTGAAGGAAAAGCAGCCAACAAGTGCTCAGCATATGTGGGAACTCCTTCAAGACTGTTGGAAAAGCATTCCAGGTGAAGCTGGTTGAAAGAATGCCAAGAGTGTCATCAAAGCAAAGGGTGGCTATTTGAAGAATCTCAAATATAAAATATATTTGGATTTGTTTAACACTTTTTTGGTCACTACATGATTCATATGTGTTATTTCATAGTGTTGATGTCTTCACTATTATTCTACAATGTAAAAAATAGTAAAAATAAAGAAAAACCCTTGAATGAGTAGGTGTGTCCAAGCTTTTGACTAGTACTGTATGTACATTTGAAGTCGGAAGTTTACATACCCCTTAGCCAAATACATTTAAACTCAGTTTTTCACAATTCCTGACATTTAATCCTAGTGAAAATTCCCTGTCTTAGGTCAGGTAGGATCACCACTTTATTTTAAGAATGTGAAATGTCAGAATAATAGTAGAGAGATGTCACGCCCTGACTCAGGGAACTCTTATATGTTGAGTCAGGGTGTGAATGTTCTATGTTGTATTTTCTATGTTTGGGATCTAGTATGTGTAGATCTATGTTGGCCGGTGTGGTTCCCAATCAGAGGCAGCTGTCGCTCGTTGTCTCTGATTGGGGATCATACTTAGGCAGCCTATAGGCACTCGTTAGTTGTGGGATCTTGTTCCGTGAGTAGGCTTGTTTTGTGTGTAGCCTTAGGACTTCACGTTTCGTTGCCTTTTGTTGTTATAAATGTTTATTCAGTTTAATAAACATGTACGCATTTCACGCTGCGCCTTGGTCTGACCCGTCCTTAAACGAACGTGACAAGAGAATGATTTATTTCAGCTTTTATTTATTTCATCACATTCCCAGTGGGTCAGAAGTTTACGTACACTCAATTAGTATTTGGTAGCATTGCCTTTAAATTGTTTAACTTGGGTCAAACGTTTCGGGTAGCCTTCCACAAGCTTCCCACAATAAGTTGGGTGAATTTTGGCCCATTCCTCCTGACAGAGCTGGTGTAGTTGAGTCAGGTTTGTAGGTCTCCTTGCTCGCACAAGCTTTTTCAGTTCTGCCCACAAATGTTCTATAGGATTGAGGTCAGGGCTTTGTGATGGCCACTCCAATACCTTGACTTTGTTGTCCTTAAGCCATTTTGCCACAACTTTGGAAGTATGCTTGGGGTCATTGTCCATTTGCGACCAAGCTTTAACTTCCTGACTGATGTCTTGAGATGTTGCTTCAATATATCCACATAATTTTCCTTCCTCATGATGCCATCTATTTTGTGCACCAGTCCCTACTGCAGCAAAGCACACCCACAGCATGATGCTGCCACCCCCGTGCTTCATGGTTGGGATGGTGTTCTTCGGCTTGCAAGCACCCCCTTTTTCCTCCAAACATAACGATGGTCATAATGGCCAAACAGTTCTATTTTTGTTTCATCAGACCAGAGGACATTTCTCCAAAAAGTACGATCTTTGTCCCCATGTGCAGTTGCAAACCGTAGTCTGGCTTTTTTTATGGCAGTTTTGGAGCAGTGGCTTCTTCCTTGCTGAGCTGCCTTTCAGGTTATGTCGATATAGGACACGTTTTACTGTGGATATAGATACTTTTGTACCTGTTTCCTCCAGCAACTTAACAAGGTCCTTTGCTGTTGTTCTGGGATTGATTTGCACTTTTCGCACCAAAGTACGTTAATCTCTAGGAGCCAGAACACATCTCCTTCCTGAGCGGTATGACAGCTGCGTGGTCCCATGGTGTTTATACTTGCGTACTATTGTTTGTACAGATGAACGTGGTACCTTCAGGCATTTGGAAATTGCTCCCAAGGATGAACCAGACTTGTGGAGGTCTACAATTTTTATTCTGAGGTCTTGGCTGATTTCTTTTGATTTTCCCATGATGTCAAGCAAAGAGGCACTGAGTTTGAAGGTATGTGTAACGATCCCGGCAGTCTGAGTCGGGTCCTGTCTGTGGACTAGTTTTTTCTGCTCGGGATCTCCAGTTTCCCGAGGGTTCTGGAACGCTCCGGGGAGCTCTCTTGATTTCCGCACCTGCATCCCATCAGCAATCTGCACACCTGGTCCTGATCATCACCCTTCTTAGGCTCTGGCCTAACATCCATTCCCTGCCGGATCGTTAGCCATGAACAGTAGGTTTACCAGAGTATCAGTCTTAGAGCTTCTAGCGTTAGTTTTGTTGTTTTGCACCTTGTTGGTTTGTTGTTTACTTACCTCCGTTTTGTTCCATCTGCAGTCACTCGTCCGGAACCTTCATCCAACCTCTGCCTGGTGGTCGGCGGCTGCCGAGCCATGATTGGATCAACCACTGCACCCCCAACAACTAACCAACACCGCCCGCTCTGTTCCCTGGATTATTCAGCATCACTCTTGAATTTGTAAATAAACACTCACCTTCGTTTCAACTTACCTTGTCCTGGTCTGCTTCTGGGTTCTGGCTTTGTAACTCGTGACAGAACGATCCGGCCTGGATCTAAGAACGGCAAGGCGGACGCCTTGTCTCGGATGTTCTCCAAGACGGAGGAGGGTGGGTCCAAGACCGAGACAATTCTCCCCCGGAACTGCGTCGTGGGAGCTGTTAGGTGGAAGATTGAGGAGGAGGTGATGGCGGCTCTTCGGACGCAGCCCGGTCCCGGTAACGGTCCACCCGGTCGGTTGTTTGTGCCTGAGTCGGTTCGTCCTGCGGTCCTCAAATGGTCCCACGCCAGCAAGATGGCTTGTCACCCTGGCGTGGCTCGGACGATGGCGTTTCTTCGCAGACGTTTTTGGTGGCCTGCCATGGCCGAGGATACTCGGGGTTATGTTGCTGCCTGTCCAGTGTGTGCGCAGAATAAGGGTACCAATCGGCCCAGCTCTGGACTACTTCACCCCCTTCCTATTCCCCGGCGACCATGGTCGCATCTGGCCCTGGACTTTGTCACTGGGTTGCCCGCTTCTGAGGGGAACACGGTCGTTCTGACTATCGTGGACAGATTCAGCAAGTTCGCCCCACTTTGTGCCAATTGCCAAGCTTCCCTCTGCCTCGGAGACGTCCGAGATCCTGGTTAGGGAGGTTTTCAGGGTCCACGGGTTGCCCAGTGATCTCGTTTCCGACCGTGGCCCTCAGTTTACCTCTGCTGTCTGGAAGTCCTTCTGTTTGGCCATTGGAGCTACAGTCAGTCTCACATCTGGTTTTCACCCCCAATCTAATGGTCAGGCGGAGAGAGCCAACCAGAAGATGGAATCCACGCTACGCTGCCTGGCCTCTTCCAACCCCACCTCCTGGGTCTCTCAGTTGCCTTGGGTTGAGTATGCCCACAATACTCTCCCTACATCTGCCACTGGGATGTCTCCCTTCCAGTGCCTGTATGGCTACCAACCTCCCTTGTTCCCTTCTCAGGAGAAGGAGCTCTCAGTGCCTTCTGTTCAGGCCCATATTCGTCGTTGCCACCGGACCTGGCATCGGGCCAGAAAGGCACTCCTTAGAGTTTCGGACCGGTATCAGCTCCAGGCGAATCGTCGCCGGATCCCCGCTCCCACCTACACCATCGGAGATAGGGTCTGGTTGGCCACACGGGATCTTCCTTTACGGACTGAGTCTAGGAAGTTGTTAACAAGTTCATTGGTCCGTTTGTGGTGGAGAAGGTGATCAACCCGGTGGCAGTTCGACTCAAACTCCCGAGGACGCTCAGAGTCCATCCCACCTTTCATGTCTCCTGCCTCAAGCCTGTTTTCCTCAGTCCTCTGTTGCCTCCTCCGCCTCCTCCTCCTCCTCCTCGGATGATCGGAGGTGGTCCTGCCTACACGGTGCGACGCATCATGGATTCCAGACGGCGGGGCGGGGTTTCCAGTATCTCGTGGACTGGGAGGGTATGGTCCTGAAGAGAGGAGTTGGATTCCGCGGCGACAGATCCTAGATGCTGACCTCATCCGTGACTTCTACCGCCTCCATCCTGGCGCTCCGGGAGTCCGCCCGGTGGCGTTCGTCGGAGGGGGGTACTGTAACGATCCCGGCAGTCTGAGTCGGGTCCTGTCTGTGGACTAGTTTTTTCTGCTCGGGATCTCCAGTTTCCCGAGGGTTCTGGAACGCTCCGGGGAGCTCTCTTGATTTCCGCACCTGCATCCCATCAGCAATCTGCACACCTGGTCCTGATCATCACCCTTCTTAGGCTCTGGCCTAACATCCATTCCCTGCCGGATCGTTAGCCATGAACAGTAGGTTTACCAGAGTATCAGTCTTAGAGCTTCTAGCGTTAGTTTGTTGTTTTGCACCTTGTTGGTTTGTTGTTTACTTACCTCCGTTTTGTTCCATCTGCAGTCACTCGTCCGGAACCTTCATCCAACCTCTGCCTGGTGGTCGGCGGCTGCCGAGCCATGATTGGATCAACCACTGCACCCCCAACAACTAACCAACACCGCCCGCTCTGTTCCCTGGATTATTCAGCATCACTCTTGAATTTGTAAATAAACACTCTCCTTCGTTTCAACTTACCTTGTCCTGGTCTGCTTCTGGGTTCTGGCTTTGTAACTCGTGACAGTATGCCTTGAAATACATCCACTGGTACACATCCAATTGACTGAAATGATGTCAATTAGCCTATCAGAAGCTTCTAAAGCCATGAATTTCTGGAATTTTCCAAGCTGTTTAAAGGCACAGTCAATTTAGTGTATGTAAACTTCTGACCCACTGGAATTGTGATACAGTGAATTATAAGTGAATCTGTCTGTAAACAATTGTTGGAAAATTACTGTAAACTTGCACAAAGTAGATGTCCTAACCGACTTGCCAAAAGTATAGTTTGTTAACAAGAAATTTGTGCAGTGGTTGATAAACAAGTTTTTATGACTCCAACCTAAGTGTATGTCAACTTCCAACTTCAACTGTAAATGTAATATTTCAGATTTTTGTTTTTAATAAATGTTCTAAAAAGTTAAAATCTGTTGTTTTTTTGTCATTATGAGGTATTGTGTGTAGATTTAATGGTGAAAAAACAATTTAATCAATTTTAGAATAAGTCTGTAATGTAACAAAATGTGGAAAAAGTGAAGTGGTCTGAATACTTTCCGAATGCACTGTATACCCTTCTAGTGAAATAATACTGACTCTTCGCCATGCAGATGGACCTCAAAGTAGGTTTGCAGATGAGTAAACTCTCTTGGCACACCTTTTGGATTGTTATGTTATTTAGAATGGTCAAAAACTGTCTGCCAGGAAGTGTTCTAGGCTGTATATAATGAAAAGGTGTGAGATGCTGTGTAGAGTTTCTCGCTCTCAATTGTTGTTTTGTTTTGATTGTGGAAATATTACCCGACTTTTTCCCTCGCCTCAAATCCTAGGTTCGCTTCCTTTGCATTCATTACATTGTAGAGCGAGAGGCACTGGAGGAAAATAAATGCGGCATGCATTGACACTTTGCTTATCCTTACAGAGAGAGACTGACAACAGAGTAACAACAGCCAGCCAGAAACAGCATCCTCAGAGGACTTGGGAAATACATACTGTACTGTTGGAGAAATGTTAAGGTGAAAATACAAGAGTGTACATAGGATTGCCACATAGAGTATTAGAAAAAAATTGACAGTGAATGATTATTGAGAAACCTGTTGTACACCTTCGCCTCCTCTCGGTCCCACTGCCTGGCTGTGAAATTAAGGCCATTACAGAAAATGATTCCAACTGCAGGCAGCCAAGAGGTTGAGTCCCTAATAACAGCATATCCCTGATTGCTCCTAAGTGCCCCCAGGCTCTGGGTGCTGAAGATACTTTCTCCTAATTTTGATTGACAGGTGCAGTATGGTCAATATCAACCATCAACACCTTTCAAGGCTGATATTTGAAACTACTGTAAAACTCAAGACCATCTTTGTCAAAAACCATTAGGATGCTTGTGTCATTAGTAAGTATGGATGTCGAAGAGTAAGGTTTTATTACAATGGCAGGATTATGAGAAATGTACTGGGTGGGGATGGATCACCAAGTCACTGATGTACAGTACGATATTACACAATTTTTCATTGTGAGACAGAGTTTTTTTTTGAAAGACGAAAGACACGAAAGCCTGATTATGAACTTGTGTGACATGACAATTTATCATCCCTGTTTCCACATGCAAACGGGCTAGTTGTTAGGATGGTACTTTTTGTGTGGTGTGTGGTAGGAATAGACTATGAGACTGCCTCAGTCAATGAATTCAAGCATTCAGTAGAAAGAATCCAAATATAATCTTAAATTCAACTACAATATGATGGAGTAGAATTTTGATGTGAATAACACATTCCTGAAAGGATGTATTGTCTGTCAAATGATGTAGTACTGTAGAAAACATAATCAGGATTCAAGGGCAGATTTGATTGCTTATAACTCAAACAGTTAGGTAGAGTCTTTGTACAAATCTTTCTAAATTAGTTCATTGTATTGTGAAAAAAAGTTAACCCATCGTTGGCTCAAGTTACAATAACTGTTCCAGTTTCTTCGCATTACAACTCTTGCGTGGCCAATACGGCACAGTACTGTCAGTAGTGGCGCCAAAATGAATACACATGCTTATCTTTGCTCCTCATGGTTCATATTCTTGATGTTCTCCCTTCAAAGCTTCGGAAACTATATCAATACCTGTAAGGAGACGGAGCATATTTAAAGATGCATAACAACCTCATTGCATGCTGTTGCATCACGGCGAGTTACAGTACTGTCAATTGTATTCATGCACCTTGGCAAGCTGTTGAGAAGGAGCCCGAGAAGCTGCCTCTTCTCCATATTGCATCACAAAACTTTATCAAAACAGAGGAGACCATGCGGTGAGATATTCATACACAAAAGTCTTCCTGTGTCAAATAATCTTCAATTACCGAAATTGGGTAAAAACAACAAGATCTCAGTAAGACTTTTTATTAAGGTTTGATTTAACTATTCATTGTTTGGGTTTGGGACACTGGGCAAATGAGACTGCTATTTCTCACTGTAGAGCTGGTTTAGAACCAAATATGACATCTCATATTCAGTAGTTTATGATAAGAAAATCCCCTAAAATCTTCATTATCTTTTCTGCAAGTAAATTGGATGAATTCTTACTTCTTAGGAAAATATTTAATTAGAAGAATGTCATTGTTGATGAGGTCGAATCTTTATGGAATGATAAATAATAATTACTTTAAAAGGGGTAAGCACTATATGTAATGCCTATATAACTAATGGCTGAATACAATCCCAGGGCACGTGCTCTCTCTCTCTCTCTCTCAACACACAGACACACACACAAGGCAAGCACATGTGCATGTACTGTATGCACATAGACACACCATAGGGAGTGCAAAAATGTGTGTGTGTAAATGCCACTGTTCACATGATCTGACCAGAACTATTAGCCCACATAGATAGGAGGCTGATCACCACAGGAGGAGCGTCTGGCTAATTTGCAAAAAGGCTCTTTAAGAGGTCCAAGAGCGTGCAAGCCATTCATCACACACGCCTCTGCAGAGCGCCAAGCCTGCTTTGTCTCCGATGGGCCTTTCAAGTACAAAGCCTCATCGAGAGGAGACACAAAACAAACAGCAAACTCTCTCTCCTCCTCCCTCTGTTACCCTCGATTTCCTCCTCCCTCTATACCCCACCCATCTGGATACCGGAGTTGTGCAAAGGCAAAGAAAATGTGTGTGTGTGTGTGTGTGTGTGTGTGTTATGCCTGCTGATATTTATTGCAGGCAAAAAGGCAGCTCTGCATCGCCATCTCCTCAAAACAGCCCTATTTTTCTTCTCAAAGCCTATCTGGTTCACCTTGATAAGATAATTAGACACTGACATATCATAGAATTTTTTATGTTCAAAAGAATTGAAAGAAGTCCCCTCAGTCTTTTGAGGAACTGAATGTCCTTTTTATTGTCCACAAAAATGATAAAAACATCCGCAAACATCACATATTTATGCCTCTTCAAAATAAATAAGAATAATGTTTGATTAACATGTTGTCTTCCAATGGGAACAGTTCATAAGGCATTTTGTTTGAAAGAAAATACTTATTTTGCCTCCTGTTTTCTCGCCATACAGTGTGTGTCCCTTATCAATTAACAAAATGTTTCATTCTGCAGAGTAATTTTTGGACAAACAGATTTGCTGCATTTACTGTGAGCTACAGGAGAGCAATGTATTTTAGTTATGTAACCCATTTCAGCCCAGCACTGAAACCCATTCAAACAAGCCTTCACTTTATTCAAGTCAAAGTTGCAAGTATCTTACAAGGTCCAACATCAACTGAAATCCTTGGGAAAAGCTCTTTTAAAGAGTAAATGTTGTACTGTGAATTCCAAATTCCTTTGCAAATAATGAAAAATACTTAAAGGTTCAATCCAGGTGAATATGGATTTCCATCTCAACCATAACGTTACATCATTGTTATTACATCATTATTACATAAAATTGGACTTGGCAATAGAAAGAGTCAGGCCTAAGGAAAACAGACTTCAAAGGCAAACACCACATTCTAACAGCTGTTAAATGCAATGTTAAAAGGAGAAAGTGTACGCTTACACACCATTTCTTTGTAAAGAAGAGGCAGATTTCAGAGCTCTCTCAGGAAATTAACAGCAGTGGTTCCTTTTCAACAGATCTGTACACTTGACTACTTGTCACAAATAGCAATGAAAGATATTATTGGTTTTTCTCTGCGAGTCTGACTTAATACGTTTCCTTCGTAATCTCTGTGAAAAACACTGAACAAAAACAAAACATTGACACTCTTAATGACTTTCAAATGAATAGTTGAGTGACTACTCTAACGATTAGCAGCCAGGGACCGAGCACTTCAGGAGAAATGTATTTTTTTAAACAAAAAGAGCAAGGGAATGCATCAAAGCAAGACTGCTGGGTCTGTGCCCATGGCAGGAATGAGAGAACAGGTGCCTCCACATAAATATACTGTAGCCTATCATGTACGCAGTCGGTCTCTGGACCTCAGCCCAACTTTGAAACCTTTTAATGCCTTTGCTCACAAGGTTTCCTCTTCAGTCAAGTCACTTTTGAAGTGACTTGTCAAAACTTGCCAAGTCATCCCTTTTGAAAATCCAAAATCCAAGGCAGGTAAACAAACCCAACCTTTGAAGTCAAGATGTTGTATTTTTCCAATCTCACTTTGTTTTCACAGACTCTCACCCCCTTCTCTGCACTTTGGTAGTTCAGTTGTTAATTTTCTTTTTTTATCACAATACATTTTTTGTCTAAGTTCATGAAAGTTTTGGCTATGACAACACGCTGTTGCCGTTGCTATTGCCGTCGCTGTTGCCATACAGGTCGGCTAGCTTTTTGAAACGTGGCCCCCAGTTGCTGAGATAGTCGTAGTTCTGCTCCGAGTCTGTACTTAGTGACTCCAAGGAGCTTAACGACTCAGCTACCGAGCCACTCCCTTCAAAGGCGTACGTCTGCAAAGAGTCGTATGGCGGAGCTGACGGCTCAACATCTGCATCCTTCAGCCGGTCCCAGATGAACTCTTGGAACACCACATTGTCTGGCAGGGTCTTGAAGACAGGCCGCGATGAGGAGGACGTCGGGTAGGGGAAGAAAGTGGGGGTGTCAGGGGTGACGTCTCGCCTGACCTTGGGGTCTCTAATAATGTTGAGGTTGCGGAGGGCTACCATGTCGAAGGCCTTCGTGTCTTCCTCTCCTCCACCCTCGTCATCGTAACGGACGATGTTCTCCCTCACGTCCCTCTCCTCCTCCAGAATCAACGGCTCCTTCTTCCTCCGACGCATCGACACGATCAGCAGCACCATCACTGAACAAGGGAAGAGAAGAGAAAGGGGGGAGGGGCAGGGTAAATGTTTATTCATCACCAGTTTAGGACACTTGCAATGATCTGTTCTTCAATATAAAGGCATAGTACATTTAGGATGATACATCTACATTAAATAATAGCCCATATGTGATAAATGTGAAAATGAATTTTTTTAACATTTCATTTGAATATATCCTTCATTTCTCTCCTCTATCCTCCATTTTGCTCACCACTTCCACGTCCCAAAACCGGAATTTCAGAACTTCCCAGAACTTCCCATCCAATCCCTGGTCCCATATATTATTGCTGAAAATAACTCTCAGAACCCAAGCAAACTGGCAAATGTCTAATGATCCGTCATCCATCAATGTCGCACTGGTGCTAGTGAAATATCGCTCCGTGGGCCCAGATTTCTTCCCTTAACTGCGTCTGGCTTCCGCGGGCTAGAGTGAAGGTACCGGGAAAGTGAAGGCAAACACCGCTTCACACCTCGTAATAAGAGAGAAAATGGAGAAGATGGAGGGGTGGAAGGGGTGGGGAAGACGCAGATGAATGGAGAGCCTTCTGACTGCTGTTTGGTGACCACTTTCTGACTGCATGGCTCTACTACACTGCAATGTGTTACTACTCCACCAGTGGTACTGCTCAATCATGGTTCAATCTGTCAATACCACTGGACTGTTGCCCTCACTACTACTACACGCTTAAAAAAAGAAGGCGCTATCTAGAACCTAAACTGTTTTTTCAGTTGTCCCCATAGGCGAACCCTGTGAATAATATTTTTTGGTTCCAAGTAAAACCCTTTCCACAGAGGGTTCTACATGGAACCCAAAAGAGTTCTAGCTGGAAGAACCCTTTTGGAACCCTTTTTTCTAAGAGTGTGCTGACCATCCATTGGAATGTTGTGTAATTGTATAGCTTTTGTAAAATTCTATGTTGAAAGATGACATCCCTTGGAATCTATGAGAAGAACAGTACATTGGTTTGCCTCTGATTGTAGTATAAACTAAAAATAAATGATTCTATATAGTACCAAATATATTTGTCTCTTAACGATAGTGGATCCTTTTTGGTGCTATATAGAACCCTCTTTTAAAGGTTCTATAAAGAACCATGCACATACGGTTCTAAATGGAACCAATATGGTGCTATATAGAACCTTTTTACAAAGGTTCTATATAAAACTATTAAAAAAGGTTCTATATAGCACTACAAAGTGTTCCGCTATCATTACAACCCTTTTTTGTGCCACACTTTATATAACCTTAATGGATAAGTGTTCTATTAACCCTGTAAGGTCGATGTCCATGCCCTCTGGGAAATCTAATTAGTATAATGAAAAAATTCCAACACAAATCTTTCAGTTTAAGCTAGAGATATGTTTTTTTTTCGCATCTGCGGTGAAAGGTGACAGAGCTAGAGCGTTGTTTGTCAGACCATGAGACATCCCGAAAATCGGTCTTCTCACAAAATCGTCTGTAGCGTCCGAACGGAAAGATGAGACTCTCACGAACACGATGGTGTTCTCTGTTTTGCTCTACGGCTATAGCCAACTTCTTTCTGTAGCGTCCGAACAGCATGGGCTAAACACTACATGTTGGCCCACAGGCCTCACAAGAATCATCTGAAGGTCCCCCCGGTACCAGTTGAAAAAATTAATGGAAGTATATATGGAGACTGTTTAGTGGCAAAAATAAGGGGTTAAATAGACACTTCAGAACAAACATCATTTCGATTTTTTTTTTTTTGGGGGGGGGGACTATCTGTTGTTCCATGTAGTGAATCTGTTATTCAATGTGTTTGTATGGGCTAATAGCAGTAAGGCCAAATAAAACATTTCATCCATTTATTTATTTATATTTTTTATACTTCAAGGGTGTTTTAAAATTCAAACTCAAATAGCTAAATAATCTTTGGTTAATTCCATACAGTTTAGTAACCCCCTAAGGATTATGATCCTGTTCAAAATATGTTCTAGATCTTGAGGTGCAATCTGTTAAAATAGATCCTGAAGGAAGATGGATTGCATTCACTGGTTAATTACACATTAAATAGCCTAACAATGAGGAAAAAAGTAGTCGGCTTAAGGAAAAATTCAGCCACTATTCATTATTGAACTCAGCGGGTTTTGTCTAGATAATAGCCTACACAAAAGGGCTGCAATATTCAAGGTAAATTAAATCAAATGAAATCCAACTTCAGACTCCCCTTTTGTTTCTGTGTCACTTTCTCTCTTTCTCTTTGAAAAAAGAATCTGTCTGTGCTTGTCGTCCTCTTTATTTCTACATAGAGGCCTATAGTATCCATAGCCACGGGAATTAGGGGTGATGTAGCACCCCCTGATAAAAATAAATAAATATATATACATATATACATACACACACACATATACATATATATACATACAAGTTTGGACACACCTACTCATTCAAGGGATTTTCTTTATTTTTAAAACATTTTACATTGTAGAATAATAGTGAAGACATCAAAACTATGAAATAACATATCTGGAATCATGTAGTAACCATAAAAGTGCTAAACAAATCAAAATATATTTTATATTTGAGATTCTTCAAATAACCACCCTCTGCCTTGATGACAGCTTTGCGCACTCTTGGCATTCTATCTCTCAACCAGCTTCATGAGGTAGTCACCTGGAATGCATTTCAATTAACAGGTGTGCCTTGATAAAAGTTAATTTGTGGAATTTCTTTCCTCCTTAATGCGTTTGAGGCAATCAGTTGTGTTGTGACAAGGTAGGGAGGGTATACAGAAGATAGCTCTATTTAGTAAAAGACCAAGTCCATATTATGGCAAGAACAGCTCAAATAAGAAAAGAGAAACGACAGTCATCATTACTTTAAGACATGAAGGTCAGTCAATACTCAAAATTTCAAGAACTTTGAAAGTTTCTTCAAGTGCAGTAGCAAAAACCATCAAGCGCTATGATGAAACTGGCTCTCATGAGGACCGCCACAGGAATGGAAAACCCGGAGTTACCTCTGCTGCAGAGGATAAGTTCAATAGAGTTACCAGCCTCAGAAATTGCAGCCCAAATAAATGCATCACAGAGTTCAAGTAACAGACACATCTCAACATTAACTGTTCAGAGGGGACTGTGTGAATCCGGCCTTCATGGTCGAATTGCTGCCATGAAACCACTACTAAAGGACACCAATAAGAAGAAGAGACCAGCTTGGGTCAAGAAACACGAGCAAAGGACATTAGACCAGTGGAAATTTGTCCTTGTGAGATTTTTGGTTGCAACCGCCGTGTCTTTGTGAGACGCGGTGTGGTTGAACGGATGCATGGAGGAAGAGGTGTAATGGTGTGGGTGTGCTTTGCTGGTGACACTGTCTGTGATTTATTTATAATTCAAGGCACACTTAACCAGCATGGCTACCACGCCATCCCATCTGGTTTGGGCTTAGTGGGACTATCATTTGTTTTTCAACAGGACAATGACCCAACACACCTCCAGGCTGTGTAAGGGCAATTTTACCAAGAAGGAGAGTGATGGAGTGCTGCATTAGATGACCTGGTCTCCACAATCCCCCGACCTCAACCAAATTGAGATGATTTGGGATGAGTCGGACCGCAGAGTGAACGAAAAGCAGCCAACAAGTACTCAGCATATGTGGGAACTCCTTCAAGACTGTTGGAAAAGCATTCCAGGTGAAGCTGGTTGAGAGAATGCCAAGAGTGTGCAAAGCTGTCATCAAGGCAATGGGTGGCTATTTGAAGAATCTCAAATATAAAATATATTTTGGTTACTACATGATTCCACATGTGTTATTTCATAGTTTTGATGTCTTCACTAGTATTCTACAATGTAGAAAATAGTAAAAATAAAGAAAACCCTTGAATGAGTAGCTGTTCTAAAACTTTTGACCGGTAGTGTACATTACATTTTTTAAAGCTGCTAATGAGAACCTTGATGACCTTGTAGGCGTATGTCGCACGTCACTACCTCACAGGAGAGGCATTTGAACGTAATTTCTTATAAAAAAAAAATCTAAATAGTTTTTTGCCAGACACCTTCTGGAACATGTGAACCTTCATGTGCCTTAATAACAAACTTGTACGCCATCTGTAAATAGAAATTAAATTGTTAAATAACAAGCCTAGTTGATTTAGCCACTGAAAAAGACAGGAACCTTTAGCCATGATTGGCTGAGATAATAGCTGGGCTGGACATGCCGAGAGATGAGTTTGGATTGGTCTGCCATGTAGCATGCCTATAACATGAGCAGCTCAGTATGTGTAGATAATCCTTGCTTCAACCGCTTTTTGAAAGATATGACGTTAGCCATGGAGAACTGCAAAAGTGTTGCTACATTTCTCAACAACATTGCTGCCCTGAATTCAGCAGGCACTATCAACAAAGATCAGTGGGAAAATGTTGTGGACTACTTTCTGCACATGGTCAGTGTGAACTGGACTAACTCGAGAGAACGCGGGCCAAACAAGCTATACAAACAAAACGGAAACGACACAGGACATCATACTTAGTTAGCTCAAGGGGTTCCAGTCTGCCATGAAGTGTTCATCCATGTATATGGGTAAGAGTCTAGCTAAATTTTCAGATATTATACATTTCAAATTTGGTCAAAAAGTCATTTTCATTGCAAGTTAAAGCGTACTGTTATCTAGCTAGCGAACGTTAGCTTGCTGGCTCGCTAGTTAACATAATGTGTATGATCTGTGTAGTAATATTATTCATATCTCAGAAAGCCATTTACATTGCTAGTTATAGACAAATGTTATTTAGCTAGCTAACATTGAACCTAGTTGGTTAGCTTTAGCTACCTGCAGATTCATATTACAGCCTTTCATGTATGGTGGCTAACTATGACAATCCGTTTGTATTGCTACTGCGTGGGTCGGGATTATGGTTTGTTGTCTAAACAAAAGACTCCACTTCGCCAGATGATTACATGACCTATCAAATTAGCCAGGTGTGTCTGGGGGTGAGTACGGCCATCTATTGTATTTCATGAACATGTGTACATGTCTAGACAATAGTGACCCATCCACTTAGCTAAATGTGGCTGGGTGATGGTTATAGCATTTATTTCACATGATCCATCAATTTAGACAAGTGTGTCAAGGTAAGCAGCATCTAATAATTATAAAATATTTATAAAATATTTTTATCTGGACACTTTCTACTTTTGATATTGCTACTATGCAAATATGCAAGTAACCATTTCACTGTACCGTTTACACCTTCTGTATCCTGTGTCTGTGACAAATAAACGTTGATTTTATTTGATATAGTGTGTGTTTACCAGAGATGGTAATGTAAAGAACAACATGACCTGCACCAAAGTCAGATTAGGATGTAGGCCTAGGACTAGATAAAGTGTACCAAAGTATACTATTTTGTAGCTCTGAGTCTCTACTTTTATCCAATGTAAAAAACAAAATTTCAAATTTTGCAACATTAGACCGAATCGAGGTGGTGGGTCGCATATTAATTTTCCTCATACCTCTGGGGTGTCGCCTTTAGATCAAAGTATTGCTTTTGCTTACCTGTGGCTTTTAGATGATTTCTCATTACAGCTTCCCTTACAGTGCTTAAATACCCTTGTACCTTTTGCACATACTGAGAAACATACTTGCTCCTTTCGTTTTGTTGTCTTCCCATAAGCACATCCACAGGTAAAGTAATTTCAGTACCGAACAGCACCTTGTATGGTGTGAACCCAGTGGAAGATTGAACACTTCTCCTGTATGCCATCATCACATATGGGAGAATCTCATCCCAATTTTTGGGATTGTCATCAACAAAAAGTGACAGCATGTTGATCAGAGTTCTGTTAATTATTTCCACTACACCATCCGATTGTGGGTTGTGGTTCTTGTTTTATTCATTTGTAACGGATTGCACATTTCTCTAAAAAGAGTGGATTCAACATTTCTCCCCTGGTCGCTATGTTTCAACACAAATTCCTCTACCAGTTTCTTGGCCACCTAATAAAGTAATCTGACACTACCATAATGTGCTTGTTACCTCATCCAGTCTCTGTAAAAGGACCAATTAAGTCTACAGCTATCCTCTCAAAAGGGCGGCCTGTGACTGAACTTGTCATGGGTGCTCTGGAGGCTGGACCCTGTAACTTGTACGCAGCGCATGCCACACAGCCCTTACACCACTGCTTTATGGCTCTCTGCCAGCCTGGCCAATAACATCTTGCTCTGATTTTACTGGTGTGTAAAATCCTAAATGGCCTCCTGTTCTGTCATTGTGGATAAAAGTAAGTATCTCATGTACAAGCTCATCTGGTACAACCCCTCTCCAGGTAGTGTCGTAGTCATAATTTTGACTCAAGGCATAACACCCCATTCTTCATATGTAATGCCCCCCACACTTGTTCGAATGGCTTGAATTTTGTCTCAGTTTGCATTTTAACAGGGAGCTCTGCTCTACCCTCAGTTTTCAATTTATTTTACTGGGAGCCACTGGGTCTCTATCCTGTGCTTCCAAAAGGAATGCTGCATTTATGGGGACTGACTGGGTTGTTTGAGCTCTGACTGCAGACTCAAAAGCGACACCCTGAGGCTTGTGGACACTGGCTCTCAGATTGACTGCAGGCCGTGTCTACACTCTCTGTGGGTCGGCCTGACGCACCATCTGCATTTTTCCTGGCCTGTGGACAATATCCTAGTCGAACTGATCCAGCTTCTTTAGCCATCTAGGTAACTGTCCCTCAGGTTGTTTGAAGTTATTCAGCCACCTCAGTGAGCTGGGATCAGTTCTCAGTAGAAATTTCCTCCCCAGCAGAAAGTGTCTGAAATGTTTAAGAAACACTACCACAGCAATAACTTTCTTCTTGGTAGCTGAGTACTTCCTCTCCTGTTTTGACAACGCCCAACTGGCATATGCTACTACTCTCTCTCTACCCTCGTGTTTCTGGGAGAGGAATTGCACTTATGCCTGTGTCACGTGTCAGTATCCAGAATGAAATTGATATTTGGGTCAGGGAAAGCAAGTATGCAGGATGTGGTAAGTTTGGACTTTAGTTCATTAAAGGCCACTTCACATGCTGCGTTCCACTCAAACGTTTTACATTTAAAATTTTAGTCATTTAGCAGACGCTCTTATCCAGAGCGACTTACAGTTAGTGAGTGCATACACTTTTTTCCATACTGGCCCCCCGTGGGAATCAAACCCACAACCCTGGTGTTGCAAGTGCCATGCTCTACCAACTGAGCTACAGGAGGTACAGGTTTTCCCCTAATCTGTCAATGAGTATGTTTACATGCACACTAATAATTTGATATGAAACTGATTATGGCAGTAGGCCGAGTATGGAAATAGTAATGTAAACACCTTACTCTGCTTATCTTAATCGGCTTAAGGTCAAAATCGAAGTAAACATATGCCTATTAAAACAGCGGTGTATTTGATCTGTGCATGTGCCAGCACCAGTAGTAGTCTTATGTGCGAGTGAAGTGATGCATCTTACAAATAGTTTTCACATACAAACTTTATATGTCCGAACTCAGAATCAAATTAGCTTCGCAAAAATAACATGGTCACTGTGATAGAGGGTTTATTTTGATTGCCGATTTTCTGCATTAACAAAAGTCCCTTCAGGTAGCCTGATTTAAAATGTGTCCATGTAAACAGGATTATTAGGGAAAATCGTTCTTCTTGTAAAGCATGTAAAAGTTTTAAACGAACTATTATAGTAATCTGATTTTAAACAAACTATTATAGTAATCTGACTATCCATGTGACCATGCTTACTCTGTACAAAGGCTCAGCCATAGCTGCGGAATACTATAGTATGACGCCAGGCCTAAAAACCTTCTTGCCTCTTACAGTGTCTTGGAGCCAGACTGTCTCTGTTTTGATGGGGTTAGTGGACACTCCCTCAGCCGAGATGATGTGTCCCAGGTTGCTCACCTGTGACCTGAACAAATGGCACATAGATGGTTTCACATGAAGTCCTGCCTGTTCCAATCTGCTGAAAACTTTGTCTAGGAGCTTCACATGCTCTTGGAATGTATGACCAAACACTATAATGTCATCTAAAGTACACCAGACATGTTGTCCACTGTAAGTCAGCCAACACCAGGTCCTTGAGACACTGGAAGATGCTTAGAGCATTCGTCAACCCAAACCCCATGACCTGGAATTTGAAAAGCCATCTAAGCAGTTTTGCAACGATCCTCGGGGTGCATCTCGACTTGCCCGTACCCAAGTCTAAAGTGGAAAACCACTGGGCACCGGCAAGCGAGTGCAAGGTCTCATCTATCCTATGAAGTGGAAATGCATCTTTTACAGTATTCTCGTTAAACCTTCTGTATTCCGCACAAAACTTATTTCTTACTAACACCACTGGTGCTGCCCGTGGACTGCTGGATGGGTTAACATGTCTTGCAAATGCTTGTCAAACTCTGCTTGCAGATGAACAGGCACCCGCCTCAATGCTTGTTTGATAGGCCTGGTATCCCTTGTGTTTATCCTATGCTGGACTAATTTTGTGCAGCCCAAGTCAAAGTTGCCAGTGCTAAACACTCGCACATACCTCCTCACCATTTTCTATTACAGCTCTCAGCTGCACCTCAGTTAGCTGGCTACAATCTATGTCCAGCTTTTGCATTAACTGTTCTACGTCCCACTTTGCTGTGGTGGGAGAGTATGTCGGCTGGTTAGAATCCTGTAGGCTAGCATGGATAGTGTCTTCACTACCCTTCTCCCAGATAGAGAAATCCCGCAGTTCAGTGCCCTCCCTCAGTAACTGTTGTTCAGGGGTTACATTCATCACACACACAGGCAGTTTACCCTTCACTGAGATGCCAACGCTACATGCTACCAACAGGTTACTTACTGTATATCAGTGACTTTAGCACACGGCTCAGGAAGACCCTCAGTTTGTCATTGTTTACTGTGCCCTCAACCAGTTATAAACATTTCACTTCTGGAGGGGATATCGTGTCATTCATCACCACCACTTTACACATTCCCCATGCCCCTCCCCTGAAAATCAACAGAATCTGTTTCTCATGTTTTCTTTTGCAAATTCAGTACAGACCTGTATTTTACCAGGAAGTCTGTCCCTATCAGTGCACACTGGTCTGCGTTGCTAGCGACAACAAAGTCCCAGATCAGATTCAGACCATCAATGCTCATGACCGTGGACCAGCTCCCCAGGACTGAGAGAAACTGTAAATGTGCTACTTTTCTGTGGTATGGTTGCAGTGTACCATTATTACATCCAGTAGCATTTCTGCTATACCTGTTCGTGAACCATGGAAATCTATGGCCTTCGAGTCCACCATGACCTCACACTCAAAGTCAGCAATTTTGCACTCCCCACACTTGAAACTTTTGAGCGTGAAAAACCCAGCAGCGTTAAAGTTCTTGACACAAACCAGTGCGCCTGGCACCTACTACCCCATTCAAAGGCCCTACTATCATACCCCGTTGTCTTGCCCATTAACCCTCTGAATGGCACACATACACAATCCATGTCTTAATTGTCTCAAGGCATAAAAATCCTTATTTAACCTGTCTCCTCCCCTTCATGTACACTGATTGAAGTGGATTTAACAAGTTACATCAATAAGGGATCATAGCTTTCACCGGGATTCACCTGGTCAGTCTAGGTCATGGGAAGAGCAGGTGTTCTTAATGTTTTGTACACTCAGTGTATGTTTATGTCACAAAAATGATACATTTGTTGTGTTGCCTACTGCTATGAACTGTTACATAAGCATCATATGTTGCTTTCGCAGTAGTTGTGTTTATAATCATTAATCACTCAATAAGTCATTAGTAGTAGCTGGGACTGTGGTCCTCTTCTTTTTCTCATTCAGACAAAGCTAGACAGAGGGGCCAGGGTAGAGAGACAATAATTTGGTTTGAGTGACAATAGTCATGGCAACAGAAGTCTGGTGTTGAGGGGTTGCTCCTTAAACGCACAGCGAAAAATAAAAAGGTGCTAAATCTTATCCAATAATGGTGTCAACTTTCTTTACAGTTTCAAATGTGGCTAGAACCATGCGGATATGTATCTCCAAAAAGGATTTTGATCAAAGCTAAAAATCGGGAAAAATACAATATGTTGAGCCTGTATGTCACGTACACTCCCTCTCCGGCGTTCGAGGTCACCGGTCCTGGGATTCATCATTACGCGAACGTCATCATCAGGCACACCTGGACTCAATCACATTCCTGATTACCACCTCAGTCACCGGCTTCATCAAATCAAATCAAATTATATTGGCCACATGCGTTGACTACAACAGGTGCAGACATTACAGTGAAATGCTTACTTACAGCCCTTAACCAACAGTGCATTTATTTTTTTTATAAAAAAGTAAAATAAAACAACAACAAAAAAATGTTGAGAAAAAAAAGAGCAGAAGTAAAAATAAATTAACAGTAGAGAGGCTATATATACAGGGGGGTACCAGTGCAGAGTCAATGTGCAGGGGCACCGGCTAGTTGAGGTAGTTGAAGTAATATGTACATGTGGGTAGAGTTAAAGTGACTATGCATAAATAATTAACAGAGTAGCAGCAGCGTAAAAAGATCGGGTGGGGGGTGGGGGTGGGGGGGCAGTGCAAATAGTCTGCGTAGCCATGATTAGCTGTTCAGGAGTCTTATGGCTTGGGGATAGAAGCTGTTGAGAAGTCTTTTGGACCTAGACTTTGCACTCCGGTACCACTTGCCGTGCGGTAGCAGAGAGAACAGTCTATGACTAGGGTGGCTGGAGTCTTTGACAATTTTGAGGGCCTTCCTCTGACACCGCCTGGTGGATGGCAGGAAGCTTGGCCCCAGTGATGTACTGGGCCGTATGCACTACCCTCTGTAGTGCCTTGCGGTCGGAGGCCGAGCAGTTGCCATACCAGGTGGTGATGCAACGAGTAAGGATGCTCTCGATGGTGCAGCTGTAGAATTTTTTGAGGATCTGAGGACCCATGCCAAATCTTTTCAGTCTCCTGAGGGGGAATAGGCTTTGTCGTGCCCTCTTCACGACTGTCTTGCTGTGTTTGGACCATGATAGTTCATTGGTGATGTGGACACCAAGGAACTTGAAGCTCTCAACCTGTTCCACTACAGCCCCGTCGATGAGAATGGGGGCGTGCTCAGTCCTCTTTTTTTTCTCCTGTAGTCCACAATCATCTCCTTTGTCTTGGTCACGTTGAGGGAGAGGTTGTTATCCTGGCACCACACGGCCAGGTCTCTGACCTCCTCCCTATAGGCTGTCTCATCGTTGTCGGTGATCAGGCCTACCACTGTTGTGTCATCGGCAAACTTAATGATGATGTTGGAGTCGTGCCTGGCCATGCAGTCATGGGTGAACAGGGAGTACAGGAGGGAACTGAGCACGCACCCCTGAGGGGCCCCCGTGTTGAGGATCAGTGTGGCAGATGTGTTATTACCTACCCTTACCACCTGGGGGCGGCCCGTCAGGAAGTCCAGGATCCAGTTGCAGAGGGAGGTGTTTAGTCCCAGAATCCTTAGCTTAGTGGTGAGCTTTGAGGGCACTATGGTGTTGAATGCTGAGCTGTAGTCAATGAATAGCATTCTCACGTAGGTGTTCCTCTTGTCCAGGTGGGAAAGGGCAGTGTGGAGTGCAATAGAGATTGCATCATCTGTGGATCTGTTGGGGCGGTATGCAACGTGGAGTGGGTCTAGGGTTTCTGGGATAATGGTGTTGATGTGAGCCATGACCAGCCTTTCAAAGCACTTCATGGCTATAGACGTCAGTGCTACGGGTCGGTAGTCATTTAGGCAGGTTATCTTAGTGTCCTTGGGCACGGGGACTATGGTGGTCTGCTTGAAACATGTTGGTATTACAGACTGAGTCAGGGACATGTTGAAAATGTCAGTGAAGACACTTGCCAGTTGGTCAGCACATGCTCGGAGTACACGTCCTGGTAATCCGTCTGGCCCTGCGGCCTTGTGAATGTTGACCTGCTTAAAAGTCTTACTTCCATTGGCTACGTAGAGCGTGATCACATAGTCATCCGGAACAGCTGGTGCTCTCATGCATGCTTCAGTGTTGCTTGCCTCGAAGCGAGCATAGAAGTGGTTTAGCTTGGCTGGAAGTCTTGTGTCACTGGGCAGCTCGCGGCTGTGCTTCCCTTTGTAGTCTGTAATAGTTTTCAAGCCCTGCCACATCCGACGAGCATCAGAGCCGGTGTAGTACGATTCAATCTTAGTCCTGTATTGACTCTTTGCCTGTTTGATGGTTCGTCGGAGGGCATAGCGGGATTTCTTATAAGCGTCCGGGTTAGAGTCCCGCTCCTTGAAAGCGGCAGCTCTACCCTTTAGGTCAGTGTGGATGTTGCCTGTAATCCATGGCTTCTGGTTGGGGTATGTACGTACGCTCACTGTGGGGACGACATCATTGATGCACTTATTGATGAAGCCAGTGACTGATGTGGTGTACTCCTCAATGCTATCTGAAAAATCCCGGAACATGTTCCAGTCTGTGCTAGCAAAACAGTCCTGTAGCTTAGCATCTGCGTCATCTGACCACTTTTTTATTAACCGAGTCACTGGTGCTTCCTGCTTTAGTTTTTGCTTATAAGCAGGAATCAGGAGGATAGAGTTATGGTCAGATTTGCCAAATGGAGGGCGAGGGAGAGCTTTGTATGCGTCTCTGTGTGTGGAGTAAAGGTGGTCTAGAGTTTTTTTTCTCCTCTGGTTGCACATTTAACATGCTGGTAGAAATTAGGTAGAACGGATTTAAGTTTCCCTTCATTAAAGTCCATGGCCACTAGGAGTGCTACCTCTGGATGAGCGTTTTCCTGTCCACTTATGTCCTTATACAGCTCATTCAGTGCAATCTTAATGCCAGCATTGGTTTGTGCTGGTAAATAGACAGCTATGAAAAATATAGATGAAAACTATCTTGGTAAATAGTGTGGTCTACAGCTTATCATAAGATACTCTACCTCAGGCGAGCAAAACCTCGAGACTTCCTTAGTATTTGATTTTGTGCACCAGCTGTTGTTTACAAATATACACAGACCGCCACCCTTGTCTTACCGGAGTCAGCCGTTCTATCCTGCCGATGTAGCGTATAGCCTGCTAGCTGTATGTTGTCCATGTCTTCGTTCAGCCACGACTCGGTGAAACATAAGATATTACAGTTTTTTATGTCCCGTTGGTAGGATAACCATAATCTTAGGTCATCCAATTTATTCTCAAATGATTGAACATTGGCTAATAGGATTGATGGAAGAGGCAGTTTACTCGCTCGCCGTCGGATCCTTACAAGGCACCCCGACCTATGTCCACGATATCTCTGTCTCTTTCTCATGCGAATGACGGGGATTTGGGCCTTGTCGGGTGTAGGATATCCTTCGCGTCCGACTTGTTGAAGAAAAATGATTTGTCCAATACAAGGTGAGTAATCGCTGTCCTGATATCCAGAAGCTCTTTTTGGTTATAAGAGACGATGGCAGAAACATTATGTACAGAATACATTTCAAATAACGCGGAAAAACACACATAATAGTACAATTGGTTAGAGGGCTGTATGTCACGTACACTCCCTCTCCGGCGTTCGAGGTCCCCACAGTGACCGTAGGTACATATCCCAACCAGAAGCCATGGATTACAGGCAACATCCACACCGACCTAAAGGCTAGAGCTGCCGCTTTCAAGGAGCGGGACACTAATACGGACGCTTATAAGAAATCCCACTAAGCCCTCAGACGAACCATCAAACAGGCAAAGCGTCAATACAGGACTAAGATTGAAACCTACTACACCGGCTATGACGCTCATCGGATGTGGCAGGGCTTGCAAACTATTACAGACTACAAAGGGAAACCCATCCGCGAGCTGCCCAGTGACGTGTGCCTACCAGATGGGCTAAATGCCTTTTATGCTCGCTTTGAGGCAAGCAACACTGAAGCATGCATGAGAGCACCTGCTGTTCCGGACGACTGTGTGAGAAAGACCTTTAAACAGGTCAACTGTCACAAGGCCGCAGGGCCAGATGGATTACCAGGACGTGTACTCAGAGCATGCGCGGACCCCCTGGCAAGTGTCTTCACTGACATTTCCAAACTCTCCCTGACTGAGTCTGTAATACCTACATGTTTCAAGCAGACCACTATAGTCCCTGTGACCGAGAAAGCGGAGGTAACCTGCCTAAATGACTACCACCCCGTAGCACTCACATCGGTAGCCATGAAGTGCTTTGAAAGGCTGGTCATGGCTCACATCAACACCATCATCCCGGAAACCCTAGACCCACTCTAATTTGCATACCGCCCCAACAGATCCACAGAAGACGCAATCTCAATCGCACTCCACACTGCCCTTTCCCACCTGTACAAAAGGAACACCTATGTGAGAATGCTGTTCATTGACTACAGCTCAGCGTTCAACACCACAGTGCCCACAAAGCTCATCACTAAGCTAAGGACCCTGGGACTAAACACCTCCCTCTGCAACTGGATCCTGGACTTCCTGACGGGCCGCCCCCAGGTGGTAAGGGTCGGCAACAACACATCTGCCACGCTGATCCTCAACACGTGGGCCCCTCCTGTACTCCCTGTTCACCCACGACTGCATGGCCAAGCACGACTCCAACACCATCATTAACTTTGCTGACGATACAACGGTGGTGGGCCTGATCACCGACAACGATGAGACAGCCTATAGGGAGGAGGTCAGAGACCTGGCAGTGTGGTGCCAGGACAACATCTTCTCCCTCAACATGAGCAAGACAAAGGAGATGATCGTGGACTACAGGAAAAGGATGGCCGAACACGCCCTCGTTCACATCGACGGGGCTGTAGTGGAGTGGGTTGAGAATTTCAAGTTTCTTGGTGTCCACATCACCAACAAACTATCATGGTCCAAACCCACCAAGAAAGTTGTGAAGAGGGCACGACAATGTCTTTTCCCCCTCAGGAGACTGAAAGGATTTGGCATGGGTCCCCAGATCCTCAAAAAGTTCTACAGCTGCACCATCGAGAGCAGTTGCATCACCGCCTGGTATGGCAACTGCTCGGCATCCGACCGTAAGGCGCTACAGAGGGTAGTGCGTACAGCCCAGTACATCACTGGGGCCAAGCTTCCTGCCATCCAGGACCATTATACTAGGCGGTGTCAGAGGAAGACCCAAAAAATTGGCAAAGACTCCAGTCACGGCAAGTGGTATCGGAGAGCGAAGTCTAGGTCCAAAAGGCTCCTTAACAGCTTCTACCCCCAAGCTATAAGACTGCTGCACAATTAATCAAATGGCCACCCATTCTATTTACATTGACAATCCCCCCCCTCCCCCTCCCCCTCCCCCCTTGTTTTTACACTGCTGCTACTCACTGTTTATTATCAATGCATAGTGACTTTACCCCTACCTACATGTACAAATTATCTCGACTAACCTGTACCCCCGCACATTGACTCGGTACCAGTACCCCCTGTATATAGCCTTGTTATTGTTATTTTATTGTGTTACTTTTTATTTAGTAAATATTTTCTTAACTCTATATCTTGAACTGCATTGTTGGTTAAGCATTTCACGGTAAGGCCTACAGCTGTTGTATTCGGCGCATGTGACACATAAAATTTGATTGGATTAACAGGTTAATATCAAGCCCTTTATGTTTTTGTTAAGTATCTCATGGAATGTAGGCCTACATTGAACACCACACATTGGCTGCTACTGTAGGCTGAATGATAGAACAGCTATTTCCATGTTAAAATGTTATGGGATGCATTTTCTCCATTATTTTTGATGGTAGGCGACTCTTGAAACTGTAACTTAATGTGGGTACAGCCTCAGTGTTCACAGTAAACGTGCGCTGGAAGTTGCACAGAATTTCCACAACGTTCAAGTTTGCACTCAGCAGACATGAAATTTGCTCAGTGTCGAGGGAACATTGCATGTAGCCTATGTATCTTGTAATGTAGTCATTTTAAGCATAATTTTATCATTCACGTGTTTGTCACAATTGCAAATACTTCGGCAACTTTGTATTTGTAGTCGACTTCGTTCTGAAGTTATCGGCAGCCACAGTCTGATAGAAAGCCTAAACATCTTGATTCTATGTTTAACAGAGATCTTTTGTGAATAAAGTGACGCAAAAAAGCATTTGATGATGCACTTTGGCTGCTCTACGTAGGGTATGGATCAGTCGTAGATATGCGAAGGTTTTTAAGAGCCACATTACTAACGAAGGCTCTGGGAAACACCTCATATACTAAAGATACATCGTCAGAAGGTTCTAACGATGATCATAACGCTACGAAGGCTCTTGGAAACGAGGCCCTGTTCTACTCTACTACGGATGGAGGACACCTGGGCTGAAAGCACCTGAGGACGCAGCAGCAGCTGCAACACCCCTAGTCTAATTCGGGGCTCTCCTCTCAGCCCAAACAATGCAATCATTCGCAATCACGGCCCCAATTGCAGTGCCACAGATTGAAATAGGCGTTGATGGAGACGCGCAAGATCTGGGAGCCAGGACGGAGAGGAGAGAGAAAAGGGTTGTGCACAGGGTGTTAATGCAAGAGGGGGAGTTAGGGAGGGATGGAGGAGGGTCACGCAGAGAGAAGGGGAAGGGGAGAGCAGAGAAGAAGAAGTGGAGGAGAGAGAGAATGGAGTATAAGGAGACAAAGTTTAGCAGCACAGACTGATGAAGGCAGATAAGGACTCATGCACCCATGGGTCAGCTCACGCACACGCACACATATACACGCATTCGCACACACACAGACATTGGCTTGGACTGGAAGCCATTAGTTCTAAGCCTCTGGCCTGGGGCCATGCAGTGGCTTTTCATTAGCAATGCTGGGTTCAGAACTCCACCACTACCTCTTTCCCCTGTTGCTCTTTTCCTCTTCTCATTTATTACAAAATCTCCTTTGCAATAAAAATAAGTTAAACTTTTTGCGAACTAAAATGAAAGTGAGTTTTGGCTGGCCATATAAAAAAAACGATGATTTTGTTAGTGTATATCCTATTAAGACTCTATATCAACGTTCACTAAAGTTCACCAGCGCATTAAACTATTATTTTGACTGTGCTGTGGGTTGGTGTAAAAATCCTATCTCTGGATTTAATGGGCAATAATAAAGAACATTTGTGATGGTTCACTGTTGCATTTTCTTTGTGGCTTAGTTTATAAAATCTCATTTACAAATGCAATCATTAATAGAAAAAGCTCATTGTAAATGTGGCTAGCGTTATCATCATGTGAGAGACAAGTCATAAACCCAGGCACAGTCACAACCTGCCAAAAAGTGAGAATCCTTTACACACACTGTACCTTATCCCTATATCCACAAACGCATGCCCATACCCTGCAAACAATTAGTCGTTAGGACGTCCCCGGGACGTCACGAAATGGTTGCCTGAAGGTTGCCTGAAGGTCTGGAGGTCTTGTCTAGTTCCCGGTTTGTCCCGGGGACGTCCCGGAGGACATTTCTAGGACTTTCTTGGGATGCTGGGTCATGGTCCCCTCAAGGTTTTTGTCTATTTCCCGGTTTGTCCCGGGGACGTCACATGATGGTCGCAAAGAAACGTTCTCCCCCCAAAGAAAGACAATCTAACCAGGGCACGTGCACCCTAGTTTCATTACACATCACCCCTTGTTACTGTTGCCAAGTACATCAAGGCCCGGATTGGTGAACCACTGATCCAGTTACAGCTCTTTGGCAATGATAGACACCCACACACAAACAGTGCTTTTAACATTGTGTTTTCAAGTGACATATTTGACACACAGTACATGACTACACTGTGTATGTGTATTCATACAGTAATTATCATTTAACATGTCCTAACCTGGAATTTGAAATCACAACCTCTTGGTTCATAGCATTCTAATCTTCGCCACCATGTCCGTATCAATGAGTACGGTTACATGCACACAATAATGTGATTATTGTGGATAGTCAGCATAATATAATAGTTCAATTAAAACGTTTACATGCTTTGCAAGAAGAATGATTCCTGTAATAATCCTGTTTATATGGGCACATCTGAAATCAGGCTACCTGATGGCACTCTGATAAATGCAGAAAATCGCCAATCAAAATAAACGTTTTACCACAGCGACCATGTAATCTTTGGAAAGCATATTTGATTCTGAGTTCGGACATATAAAGCTTGTACAGTAAAGGACAAAAATATTTGATCCCCTGCTGATTTTGTACGTTTGCCCACTGACAAAGAAATGATTAGTCTATAATTTTAATAGTAGGTTTATTTGAACAGTGAGAGACAGAATAACACAAAAAAATCCAGAAAAATGCATCTCAAAATGCATTTTAATGAGGGAAATAAGTATTTGACCCCCTCTCAATCAGAAAGCGTTCTGGCTCCCAGGTGTCTTTTATACAGGTAACAAGCTGAGATTAGGAGCACACTCTTAAAGGGAGTGCTCCTAATCTCAGCTTGTTACCTGTATAAAGGACACCTGTCCACAGAAGCAATCAATCAATCAGATTCCAAACTCTCCACCATGGCCAAGACCAAAGAGCTCTCCAAGGATGTCAGGGACAAGATTGTAGACCTACACAAGGCTGGAATGGGCTACAAGATCCTCGCCAAGCAGCTTGGTGAGAAGATGACAACAGTTGGTGCGATTATTCGCAAATGGAAGAAACACAAAAGAACTGTCAATCTCCCTCGGCCTGGGGATCCATGCAAGATCTCACCTCGTGGAGTTGCAATGATCATGAGAACGGTGAAGAATCAGCCCAGAACTACACGGGAGAATCTTGTCAATGATCTCAAGGCAGCTGGGACCATAGTCACCAAGAAAACAATTGGTAACCCACTACGCCGTGAAGGACTGAAATCCTGCAGCGCCCGCAAGGTCCCCCTGCTCAAGAAAGCACATATACATGCCCGTCTGAAGTTTGCCAATGAACATCTGAATGATTTAGAGGAGAACTGTGTGAAAGTGTTGTGGTCAGATGAGACCAAAATGGAGCTCTTTGGCATCAACTCAACTCGCCGTGTTTGGAGGAGGAGGAATGCTGCTAACATCACAGTACAGTTGAAAAATATATGGCAAATAGAAATCCAATATGGATGGTATTAAGAGATAGATGGGTGGTGTTGAACGGAGTTGAAGGATGGGACTAATAACATCTAACAACAAGCAATAACTACAAGATAACTAATAATGTAAGCATACTGTGTCCATAATAAGCATAATAAGTATATAGGTTATAGGTTGAGAGCTTTTGTGAAAGAGCACAGTTAGAAAGATATGGTATGGCATATACAGTGGGGGAATAAAGTATTTAGTCAGCAACCAATTGTGCAAGTTCTCCCACTTAAAAAGATGAGAGAGGCCTGTAATTTTCATCATAGGTACACGTCAACTATGACAGACAAAATGAGAAAAAAAAATCCAGAAAATCACATTGTAGGATTTTCAATGATTTTATTTGCAAATTATGGTGGAAAATAAGTATTTGGTCAATAACAAAAGTTTCTCAATACTTTGTTATATACCCTTTGTTGGCAATGACACAGGTCAAACGTTTTCTGTAAGTCTTCACAAGGTTTTCACACACTGTTGCTGGTATTTTGGCCCATTCCTCCATGCAGATCTCCTCTAGAGCAGTGATGTTTTGGGGCTGTCGCTGGGCAACACGGACTTTCAACTCCCTCCAAAGATTTTCTATGGGGTTGAGATCTGGAGACTGGCTAGGCCACTCCAGGACCCTGAAATGCTTCTTACGAAGCCACTCCTTTGTTGCCCGGGCGGTGTGTTTGGGATCATTGTCATGCTGAAAGACCCAGCCACGTTTCATCTTCAATGCCCTTGCTGATGGAAGGAGGTTTTCACTCAAAATCTCACGATACGTGGCCCCATTCATTCTTTCCTTTACACAGATCAGTCGTCCTGGTCCCTTTGCAGAAAAACAGCCCCAAAGCATGATGTTTCCACCCCCATGCTTCACAGTAGGTATGGTGTTCTTTGGATGCAACTCAGCATTCTTTGTCCTCCAAACACGACGAGTTGAGTTTTTACCAAAAAGTTCTATTTTGGTTTCATCTGACCATATGAAATTCTCCCAATCCTCTTCTGGATCATCCAAATGCACTCTAGCAAACTTCAGACGGGCCTGGACATGTACTGGCTTAAGCAGGGGGGACACGTCTGGCACTGCAGGATTTGAGTCCCTGGCGGCGTAGTGTGTTACTGATGGTAGGCTTTGTTACTTTGGTCCCAGCTCTCTGCAGGTCATTCACTAGGTCCCCCCGTGTGGTTCTGGGATTTTTGCTCACCGTTCTTGTGATCATTTTGACCCCACCGGGTGAGAACTTGCGTGGAGCCCCAGATCGAGGGAGATTATCAGTGGTCTTGTATGTCTTCCATTTCCTGATAATTGCTCCCACAGTTGATTTCTTCAAACCAAGCTGCTTACCTATTGCAGATTCAGTCTTCCCAGCCTGGTGCAGGTCTACAATTTTGTTTCTGGTGTCCTTTGACAGCTCTTTGGTCTTGGCCATAGTGGAGTTTGGAGTGTGACTGTTTGAGGTTGTGGACAGGTGTCTTTTATACTGATAACAAGTTCAAACAGGTGCCATTAATACAGGTAACGAGTGGAGGACAGAGGAGCCTCTTAAAGAAGAAGTTACAGGTCTGTGAGAGCCAGAAATCTTGCTTGTTTGTAGGTGACCAAATACTTATTTTCCACCATAATTTGCAAATAAATTCATTAAAATTCCTACAATGTGATTTTCTGGATTTCTTTCCCTCAATTTGTCTGTCATAGTTGACATGTACCTATGATGAACATTACAGGCCTCTCTCATCTTTTTAAGTGGGAGAACTTGCACAATTGGTGGTTGACTAAATACTTTTTTTCCCCACTGTAGAAGCAAACCGGATGGACATCATGAAAATTATCAGAGAGGTTGAGGGAGTTCAGGAGTAAAAAAAACCAAAATAGAATTATTTTTGTAATTATTATTGTGTCCATAAAATGTATATAGTATGCATAAGCTGGAAGTAGAGGCCTAAGCGTTGTTGTTCACTAGTTTACTCCAATTAGGGAAGGGGTGGTGGGGTTGGAAGATAATAAAGGGAAATATATTTTTTTAAAGGATGTGTATGTGTATGTATGTGTGTATGTATGTATGTATGTATGTGTATGTGTGTATGAAATAAATAAAACATTTAAAAATAATTTTTAAAAAAGTACTGAGTAAAGGGTCTAAATACTTATTTGAATGTGATATTTCCAGTTCTTATTTATTTATAAATTTTTTGCAAAAATGTCTACAGACCTGTTTTTGCTTTGTCATTAAGGAGTATTGTGTGTAGATTGATGAGTGGGAAAAACAATTTAATCAATTTTAGAATAAGGCTGTAACGTAACAAAATGTTGAAAAAGTCAAGGGGTCTGAATACTTTTCCGAATGCACTGTACAATCACATTAGTAAGTTCTCTAAAAACGGTGAAAACGGACATTCAAGAACATGGAGACAACATGAGAATACTACCCATAGATGACATCATGGTTGATCTTACCCAGCAGTGTAATGATGCATCCCAGAATGGCGACCAGGGCCCCTGTACTGAGGCCGGCAGGAAGTGTGTATGCCACGGCTGCACACGATTGGGCCACACCGTCCGAGTCACAGTCACACACGTTCACTGATAGGGTGTTGGTGCTACTGAGGGCAGGGCTTCCACTATCGACAATCAACACGGGCAGTCGGTACAGCATCTGCTCCCGTCTACGAAACCCTCCACGTTTCGTTACGATAGACGCCGTGTTGTCTGGAAGGGAGGGTCATGAACATGATCAGTCAGGAGGAAGTGGAAGAGTATTTAGAGATCAAATCCTGCATAGTCTGTGATGACCCTACAGACTGTGGATCAACCCTTAAATGATTGATATCATCTACAATTTAAAGCAACTGTTAATATAGGAGATTTCTGTATCTCACAAATCACATATGCTATAGCTGCAGCGACTACTTTATACTGTGTTTTGTTTTTATGCTTTGTTTTTGCTTTGTTTTTGATGCTTTGTACTACAGTCCGCAAAAACACTACAGTAAATACTACAGTCAGCAAAAACACCACAGTAAATACTACAGTATACAACAGTCCGCAAAAACACTACAGTAAATACTACAGTGTACTACAGTCTGCGAAAACACTACAGTAAATACTATAGTATATACACTACTCTTTCTTTTACACCAGTATTTATACTATAGTAAACTGTAAATACTACAGTATATTATAGTATTCCTACCATAGGATATATACACAATAGTATTTTTTCAATTATGAATCGTAACAACTGAGTAATAGAAGAGAAAGCTCAGAGGCATAATGTCAGGGTAGTCCAGACCAGAAATGTTTTACAGAAGGGGAAAATAAACTTAGCAAAAAAAGAAACGTCCTCTCACTGTCAACTGCGTTTATTTTCAGCAAACTTAACATGTGTAAATATTTGTATGAACATAACAAGATTCAACAACTGAGACATAAACTGAACAAGTTCCACAGACATGTGACTAACCGAAATTGAATAATGTGTCCCTGAACAAAGGGGGGGTTTGGTCAAAATCAAAAGTAACAGCCACCAGCTGCATTACGTACTGCAGTGCATCTTCTCCAAATGGACTGCACCAGATTTGCCAGTTCTTGCTGTGAGATGTGACCCCACTCTTCCACCAAGGCACCTGCAAGTTCCCTGACATTTCTGGGGGGAATGGCCTTAGCCCTTAGATCCAACAGGTCCCAGACGTGCTCAATGAGATTGAGATCCGGGCTCTTTGCTGGCCATGGCAGAACACTGACATTCCTGTCTTGCAGGAAGTCCCGCACAGAACGAGCAGTATGGCTGGTGGCATTGTCATTCTGGAGGGTCATGTCAGGATGAGCCTGCAGGAAGGGTACCACATGAGGGAGGAGGATGTCTTCCCTGTAACGCACTGCGTTGAGATTGCCTGCAATGACAACAAGCTCAGTCCGATGATGCTGTGACACACCGCCCCAGACCATGACGGACCCTCCACCTCCAAATCGATCCCGCTCCAGAGTACAGGTCTCGGTGTAACGCTCATTCCTTTGACGATGAACGCGAATCCGACCATCACCCCTGGTGAGACAAAACCGCGACTCGTCAGTGAAGAGCACTTTTTGCCAGTCCTGTCTGGTCCAGCGAAGGTGGGTTTGTGCCCATAGGCGATGTTGTTGCCGGTGATGTCTGGTGAGGACCTGCCTACAAGCCCTCAGCCCAGCCTCTCTCAGCCTATTGCGGACAGTCTAAGCACTGATGGGGGGATTGTGCGTTCCTGGTGTAACTCGGGCAGTTGTTGTTGCTCCCTGTACCTGTCCCGCAGGTGTGATGTTCGGATGTACCGATCCTGTGCAGGTATTGTTACACGTGGTCTGCCACTGCGAGGATGATCAGCTGTCCGTCCTGTCACCCTGTAGCGCTGTCTTAGACGTCTCACAGTGCGGACATTGCAATTTATTGCCCTGGCCACATCTGCAGTCCTCATGCCTCCTTGCAGCATGCCTAAGGCACATTCACGCAGATGAGCAGGGACCCTGGGCATCTTTCTTTTGGTGTTTTTCAGAGTCAGTAGAAAGGCCTCTTTAGTGTCCTAAGTTTTCATAACTGTGACCTTAATTGCCTACCGTCTGAAAGCCGTTAGTGTCTTAACGACCGTTCCACAGGTGCATGTTCATTAATTGTTTATGGTTCATTGAACAAGCATGGGAAACAATGAAGATCTGTGAAGTTATTTGGAATTTTACGAATTATCTTTGAAAGACAGGGTCCTGAAAAAGGGACGTGTCTTTTTTTGCTGAGTTTATTTTGTGCAAATGGCCATGATACCGTTCGTTAGAAATTAAATGATACTTTCAAACTGGGTCATTACATTTTTGCCTCCACACTTCTAAACCTGCAATTAACATTCATAGATATTCTTATCCATGAAATGAATTTAAAGGAAAAAGAAACATGAATAAGCCATTGGAATCATCCTCAACAACGTTGTTTCAGCAACTACTTTCAATCAAAAATGTCTTAATTTTTAATGTTTGAAAATCCAACATTTATGAAGAACACTTCTCAATCCATAAATACAGTACTGTTATGGCCATCGTTGACCCTGATCTTACATACCTTACAAACCCTGATCCCTTACATAAGGGGCGGCAGGTAGCTTAGTGGTTAAGAGCGTTGTGCTAGTAACCAAAAGGTTGCTGGTTCTAATCCCCAAGCTGACTAATTGAAAAATCTGTCGGTGTGCCCTTGAGCAAGGCACTTAACCCTAATTGCTCTGGATAAGAACCTCTGCTAAATGACTAAAATGTAATAAAAAATGTTCCTCGCCTTCTTCTCTGTTTTCAGTAATGGACTGTTGTGAGATAATTGGTGCAATTTGACGAGGAGGAGACACCTACCTTTGTTGTCTCGGAGAGTGAAGTTGGTGTTGCCGGCCACAGACGCAGGTAGGGCAAAGTAGAAGCGATGACCACTGGCAGGCTCATCCTTGTCCACGGCGCTGATAGTCTGGATGACCTGTGGAACACATAACCACTCTGATTGGCTGGACCTTAAAACACACAACCACTATGATTGGCTGGACCTCTAATGACACAACCAAATTGTGAAGCTGATTGATTGATACAATTGCCTAATTTGTTGGGGCTAAGAGTTCATGAATCCATATCCGTAGTTTCTTTGTTTTAGTCCGGCATCTCCATAAGAATTAAATGTGCTGGTTGAACATGGAAAATTACATTGCCTTCACAGGTTTGAATTAATTTACAAAGTAGTATAAATCTCGCTTAACACAACGCCAATGCAATAGTGTAACTAAAATGGTGCAAATAAACCAGATTTAGATTTATAAGAAACATTTATTTTATAACATTGGCTATGATTTTACATCACTTATCACTTGCAGTAAGTGCTTATTTGGCAAGAGGAGCCTACTGCAGCCTTTTAGGGATGAGATTTTCTTTGAAACATAATATATAGTCGGGTTTCTTCTCAATTTACAATGACAACTTAGAAATGCCCTACACTATGACATAAATATTAGCATGAAACCAACATAAATACTGTAAATCCACATATACATCCATAGAACCAATTCATAACACCTAACAAATCAATGTGGATCCAGATCTTGCCCTGAGGATGTAGGCTTACTTTAAAATCCAAACCAATCCAAGTCCAACAGAGTCGGGCATTAATAATATTCAATTTTATTCACAACGTATCGGATGGACATTTCACATACAAAGGGCGTATACTTTCCAAGTTACAGTATTTCCTTTATAACATTTTTAATGACATCACAAAATAACAACCCAATTGACATTAGTGTTCTATAGACGCCTCTGACCATTCCCCATGTTCTATGTTAGAAATGTTGTTACAGTATTCGCTTTAGAACGTGTTAGATTTTCGGCTGGAAAAGTCTGTGGAGACAAAGAACATTCCTTTGTGAATTTGGAGAGGGAGAGAGAGTCTTCTGCTTTAATTTTCGACAGGGCGTGAGGTGTCAAAACCCCACAGTTCCCTCCTCCCCCCTCTGCGGGTGGGAGGGGGTCTGGTTGAAGCTCCCCCTGCAAACCTGATCTGACCATTTGGATCCTCCCAGGACAGTAATTTCGCATGTTAGAGGCAAAACAAAACAACTGTTTAGTTGGATCTTACTTTTAGGAGCTTTTAAAGGAACATCTTTGTATGTTTAATCCTCTCTCTCTTTTGCTTTACCTTAATAGGGAAATGGTGTTATTATCTGCTGTACACTGAATGTTATAAATAAAGCAAAACCTATTGTTCATATCCCCTATACAGTGCATTTGGAAGGTATTCAGACCCCTTGACTTTTTTCTCATTTTGTTACGTTACAGCCTTATTCTGAAATTGATTGAATAGTTTTTTTCCCTCATCAATCTACACACAATAACCCATAACGACAAAGCAAAAACAGGTTTTTAGAAATGTTTGCAAATGGATTAATAATATATAACTGAAATACGACATTTACATAATTTTCAGACCCTTTACTCAGTACTTTGCAATCCCAGGGCCATCATAGTGAATGATATACACAGCCATTCATACATCTACAGTCTAGCATAGTGTTCTGTCACCACTGCTTCAAATCAAGTCGTCCAAATTTGGAGCCAGCTAGAATAATTAAAACCTCAACCTGAAGACATCCCCCAAAAACCATGGACCACATCCAAAATAGCTGTTTTCACATGTTGACCTTAAATTGAACTGTTTAGTTTACATGTTAACATCAAATTTTCACTTGTGAGGAGAATTAGATGTTTTCACCTCATGTGAACTGCAGTTTACAGTTTCACATGTTAAAAACTTTCACATGTGAAAACTGGATATACAGTTTCACGTGAAAAACATTCAAATGTGAAAATCTCACTTTTACATGTGGAATTGCAAGATCACGTGAAAAAAAATCACGTGAAAATCTAATTTGCAGTTTCATATGTGAAAAACTTCCATGTGATTGTTGAACTTGCAATTCCACATGTGAAAGTGAGATATTCACGTGAAAGTTTTCACATATGAAACTGCAAATAAGATTTGTACATTTCATTGTTTTTCACATTTGTAATTGTAGATTCACATGTGGGGTTGAAATAATGTTATTCTCCTCAAATGTGAAAAGATTGTCTTACCATTAGGGATGTGACAAATTGAAAATTGTTCTTAACGTTTAAACGGCAATTTTTTATCCGTTTTCTGTTAAAGAGTAACTTTCATGAAAGAAATCGTTAACAAAATGTTTTAGGTTTAGTTATATTGAAACACGTCAATTATGGTCTTCATTTTGACAGCTTGTAACAAAAGTGATATATTTTGATATTTAGGGAGTGACATCTGACCTCTCTGAACTGAAAATGGTGGCCCCTCCCTTCAGCAAAATATATTTTACCTAAACCCTCCCTGAACGCTTAAAAAAAACAAGTGACCCTCCCCTATACCCAAAATAATAATTTAAACAAAGTGGATAGCAGAGAACATGTCTACCATTTACCCTCACTTGGACAGACTAGAGCCTTAGATATGCAGTTTTAGAAACAGTTTTTCGTCCTGTAAGCATTACATGGCAACGCACACATTTTAATAGTGCACAGGGCTGCAGGCCAGAAGGTTGTGGGTTCGCAGACCACCATGGACAAGAGTAGGGGTGGAAAGATCTCCTTTATAGTAAAAACATTACAGGAATCTATCATCATATTTGCAGGACCGAGAAAAAAATCCCTTTTATAAACATTTCATGCAATTCTACATAATTTTACATATTAGCAGAATATTTTTTTTACACCACAAATATTACTGAAATGACAGGCTAGGAATAGACAGAAAGAAATGCTTATGTGTTCATCGTATCATATTTCTCCAATGCCAAATCAGTGTCTTGTTTGCAACGAAACTGTCCATGTTTGCAATTAATTAAATCTGAGACATAATTAGGAATCTGAGCATGGTACTTTTAAAAGATAGGCCTACCTTTCCACCCCAGACAGAGTAGGCCTACCGATGCAGAAAAATGAAAGCTTTAACTTCTGGCTACTCTTCTTCCATAGCTTAAACCAACCAGAGAAGGTCACAAGTGTTTCCCTAAAAGCTCTCTGGGTTTAAACATATTCTATTGTACAGAAAGTGAATAGCTTAACCAATTGATAGCGACATAAATAGAATACTTCCCAAGCAAAGTCTATTTTTTTGTCTCCTCAGCTATCGAAGGTTGTGGCTCAGTCTCAATGTCAAAGAAATGAAACAATGATATCCCATCGAAGTCACGTCTTTCCCGGGTATTTTACACCTTGTTTCTAGCAAAAACCATTTCGGACCTAAGTTCTATTATAGATCACTTTATATAATCGGATCAGTTTTATTGTCTTCAAAATCTTACGCTAACAATATGTATTCACCCCCTTTGCTATGAAGCCCCTAAATAAGATCTGGTGCAACCAATTACCTTCAGAAGTCACATAATTACTTAAATAAAGTCCACCCGTGTGCAATCTAAGTGTCACATGATCTGTCACATGATCTCAGTATATATATTTACTGTTCTGAAAGGCCCCAGCGTCTGCAACACCACTAAGCAAGAGGCACCACCAAGCAAGCGGCACCATGAAGACCAAGGAGCTCTCCAAACAGGTCAGGGACAAAGTCGTGGAGAAGTACAGATCAGGGTTGGGTTATAAAAAAATATCAGAAACTTTGAACATCCCACGGAGCACCATTAAATCCATTATTTAAAAAAATGGAAAGAATATGGCACCACAACAAACCTACCAAGAGAGGGCCGCCCACCAAAACTCACGGACCAGGCAAGGAGGGCATTAATCAGAAAGGCAACAAAGAGACCAAAGATAACCCTGAAGGAGTTGCAAAGCTCCACAGCGGAGATTGGAGTATCTGTCCATAGGACCACTTTAAGCCGTACACTCCACAAAGCTGGGCTTTACGGAAGAGTGGCCAGAAAAAAGCCATTGTTTAAAGAAAAAAATAAGCAAACACGTTTGGGAGACCCCCCAAACATGTGGAAGAAGGTACTCTGGTGAGATGAAACCAAAATTGAGCTTTTTGGCCATCAAGGAAAATGCTATGTCTGGTGCAAACCCAACACCTCTCATCACCCCGAGAACACCGTCACCACAGTGAAGCATGATGGTGGCAGCCATGCTGTGGGGAAGTTTTTCATCAGCAGGGACTGGGAAACTGGTCAGAATTGAAAGAATGATGGATCGCACCAAATACCGGGATATTCTTGAGGGAAACCTGTTTCAGTCTCCCAGAGATTTGAGACTGGGACTGAGGTTCACCTTCCAGCAGGACAATGAACCCAAAGCATACTGCTAAAGCAACACTCGAGTGGTTTAAGGGGAAACATTTAAATGTCTTGGAGTGGCCTAGTCAAAGCCCAGACCTCAATCCAATTGAGAATCTGTGGTATGACTTAAAGATTGCTGTACACCAGCAGAACCCATCCAACTTGAAGGAGCTGGAGCAGTTTTGCCTTGATGAATGGGCAAATATCCCAGTGGCTAGATATGCCAAGCTTATAGAGACATACCCCAAGAGACTTGCAGCTGTAATTGCTGCAAAAGGTGGCTCTACAAAGTATTGACTTTGGGGGGGTGAATAGTTATGCACGCTCAAGTTCTGTTTTTTTGTCTTGTTTCTTGTTTGTTTCACAATAAAAAATATTTTGTATCTTCAAAGCATGTTGTGTAAATCAAATGATACAATTTTAATTCCAGGTTGTAAGGCAACAAAATAGGAAAAATGCAAAGGGGGGTGAATACTTTCGGCAAGCCACTGTAAATACATCACGGGCAAGAAAAATATTGTTTTTAATAAAATAAATTATAGTAGCTATCAAAGTTGACATCCGGACCTCCTCATCTTTGCGTTCTCCTTCTCCAACTGAACAGAACATTGGCGGCTAGTACGTGTGCAAGATAGTCAGCATATATTGACTAGGCCTAACCCCCCCAAAAAACGGAAGAAGCCTTTGACTCTCTTCCTGAACTGCCACCATAGGCCTACACAGCACAGCCATTGGTTAGGCAGCACACAAAACATTTTTTGATGAGCAAAATCTAAAACTTTCAGGGTTGGCATATCCATTGCAGTGTGTAATGCAGCCTAGTTTTATTTACACCATCCCAGCAGCTATCTTAGCAATATAACTTTGCTCTGTGCTTCTCCGAGCATGCACTTCGTAGTTTATAGCCTATAGGCTATGGATCATTTGATTGAGACCACACTAAATAGCCTATAGGAGCACTTGATATTGTGGAGAAGCAGAGAATCAGAGATGAGGGGCGACATTGGGCACATATCGATATGTAGCCTAATTAGCAACAAATTCTAAAACATTGAGAAATGTTGAAATTTCATAATAGTGAAGATATAAAAACTATGAAATAACACATATGGAATTTAGTAGTAACCAAAAAAGTGTTAAACAAATCAAAACATATTTTATATTTGAGATTCTTCAACGTAGCCACCCTTTGCCTTGATGACAGCTTTGCACACTCTTGACATTCTCTCAACCAGCTTAAGATGGAATGCTTTTCCAACAGTCTGGAAGGAGTTCCCACATATGCTGAGCACTTGTTGGCTGCTTTTCCTTCACTCTGCGGTCCAACTCATCCCAAACCATCTCAATTGGGTTGAGGTCAGGGGATTGTGGAGGCCAGGTCATCTGATGTAGCACTCCATCACTCCACTTTGAAGAATCAAAAATCTAAAATATTTTTTCATTTGTTTAACACCTTTTTGGTTACTACATTATTCCATATGTGTTATTTCATAGTTTTGATGACTTCACTATTATTTTACAATGTAAAAAATAGTAAAAATAAAGAAAAACCCTTGAATGAGTAGGTTTGTCCAAACTTTTGACTGGTACTATATAACTAGGATTGCCATTACAAAAATTACATTTTTGGCAAGCAATTATATTATTTCAGCAAACAATTATTGTGATTCATCCTATATTGTCCCTAACATCATTACCCCATTGCAACAGATGTGGGATACATACACACACACACACACACTCATACACACTCGACCCCTTTCCCCCACAAATAACCACAAGCTCAGATGTTCAACAGTTGTTTCATCCACGAGCCCAACTCAAGAAAGGACTTGATGTGCGAATGCATATGCAGTTGCAGCTGTTTGAGAAGGCATGCAAAATGTAGCAAAAAATTGGGAGATTTTATTAACCAATGTCAATTCCTAGCTGATGGAGATCAGATACACCCCCTTCCCCTGAAACAAACACATGCTGGTTCCCCTTTGTGACCATTTTCCCAAGCATCTCTGTGCATCCTTTTTTTTTTTTTTTTGTGCCACCAGGGCTACAATAATTTGCCCCATCTCTGATTGTCTGAGTGTGACCCCCTCCCCATGGGTTACTGCAGCTAGTGTTGCCAGCATTGCCACTACCTGGGTGGGGGCACCCCACCGGAATCCCCACCGGCTAGGTACAAGGTCGTCAAGGTTTTCATTAGCAGCTTTGAGAAAAATATTGTATATTATGCTCCCCCATCAGGGGGCTTCGGCTTTGTAGGACCAACCCTGCCAGGCAGGCTCAGAATCTTGAGGGGGCGGTGCTGCTTTAGTGGGTCTCTGACCGCATTTATCTTTCTGTTTTGGCTGTGTATAGGCTACTTACAGTAGGCCCATAAAACAGACAAGGACTTCTCCTTAGTGTATGGGTCGCTCAGGTAGGTGTCTAGGGTAAAGGGTTTGGGACCGTTCCATCATGATAGGGCAATAAATAAATAAATAAATTGGTTCTCCATGTTTACTCTCCGTCATGTTTGGGTGTTGATTGTTTTGGTAATATTGGTCGATACATTTCTCTAGCCTTATAATTTGTTTTGTGTTGTTATCAAGATTGAAGGTTATTACCCACGAGTATGTGGAGTGAAGTGCTAATATTTAGTCAAACTTACAGAAATGGAACATTACGTTTTTATCTTGAGGCACCTTAAGCACTAAACCCTCCCCTCGACTGAAATTGAAAAAGCATGACCCTTCCCCATTTTCCTCCAGGTAACCATTCTGTAAATTTCGAACCATCCCTTAGTAACACATCTAGCTCTTTTTGCCACTAACGGTGCAACTCTACCATTGAAATCGTAATGTAGAGAAGGTGCCTCTAAGTCATCTCAAGGGAGGGGTTTGGTATGAAATACACTCCCTTCTAGATGTGCTGGGTGGTACCACTTCAAAGCTTACCATAAAAGCAGGTGACAGCACACCTTATTTGGCAATGGTCTTGGTAAGTGGAGTGTGCCAATACATTTTGTTTCCTTGACTAGACTACTGACGCTAAAACAATTCTAAAGGCAGTAAGGCACCTTTCCGCATTTGACCAAATTCAAAGTTTTTGTTTTCCGTTTCATACATATCTATGTGCTTTTCCGAAGAAAAAAAAACATGTAGGCTATAAGGAATATACGTTTATATTCGTAGCTACATCCATCGTAACACGAAATAGATGACAATGGTTGTCATGTCAACTTGTTCTATTTTTTCCCAACCATTACAACTGATGGGTGGTGCAGTCCACTAAAACAGTTGGCTTATAGTTCAATGGTTGTGAGCTGTAATGCCACATGGCGTAGACAACATTTTTTCCTTCCTTTATTTACAATATTCATCCCGTGCCAACACTTCTAATTCTGAAAAGTGAAAGTATGCCTGTGAGATGGGTCGCCCAGGTAGTAGTTGTAGGTTTTTAATACAGTTCCCAAGACCAATCTGTGAGTTAATTTGACAATTGGAAAGGTGATGATTGCACTTTTCATCCCAGCACAATAGCACTGGACGTTTAAAAGATTTTTCGAAATTACACCATAAGAGGCAATAGATATCAGGAACTCAGCACCTTACCACTGAACTAACTGTCCAAAGCCGTATTTGCTCGTGATGCACATAATTTTATTATCAGAGCGTGCCAGTGGACTTCTGGTAAGTATGCTTTAGTGAGAAAGTGTTGGGATCAGGTACAACTATACTGAACAAAAATATAATCACAACATACAACAATTTCAAAGATTTTACTGAGTTACAGTTCATATGAGGAAATCTGTCAATTGAAATAAATTCATTAGGCCCTTATCTATAGATTTCACATGACTGGGAATACAGATATGCATATGTTAGTCAAAGATACCGTACAAAGAATGGGCCTCACAATGGGCCTCAGGATCTCGTCACGGAATTTCTGTGCATTCAAATTGCCATCGATAAAATGCAACTGTGTTTGTTGTCCGTAGCTTTTGCCTGCCCATACCATAACCCCACCGCCACCATGGGGCACTCTGTTCACAACGTTGACGTCAGCAAACCGCTCGCCCACACGATGCCATACACGTGGTCTGCAGTTGTGAGGCCAGTTGGACATACTGCCAAATTCTCTAAAACGACGGAGGCGGCTTATGGTAGAGAAATTAACATTCAATTCTCTGGCAATAGCTCTGGTGGCATTCCTGCAGTCAGCATGCCAATTGCACGCTCCCTCAAAACTTGAGACATCTGTGGCATTGTGTTGTGTGACAAAACCGCACATTTTAGTTGCCTTTTATTGTCCCCAGCACAATGTGCACCTGTGTAATGATCATGCTTTTTAATCAGCTTCTTGATATGCCACACCTGTCAGGTCGATGGATTATCTGGCAAAGGAGAAATGCTCACTAACAGGGATGTAAAGAAATTTGTGCACAAAATTTGAGAGAAATAAGCTTTTTGTGCATATGGAACATTTCTGGGCTCTTTTATTTCAGCTCATGAAACATGGGACCAACACTTTACATGTTGCGTTTTATTTGAAGGGGTTGGGCAAAGGCTGAAATTGGGGTTGAGAGTTACCCTTTAAACCGATAAGAATATTTTATAGAATTCCACATGAAATCCTATTGCGTGGTATGACGTTATATACTTTCCAAGTACTAGCTGCAGTTTTGGAATAATGGATGTGTCTCATCTATTTAGGCTTTTTTTCTAGGCAAATAGCATTTATTAGTCTAGGGGCCTACTTTGTTTCATGTTTAACAAAAGCCTGCCCACCGAGTCTAAGCTCACAAATCAAATACAGGGCAAAAGAAAACAAATGCCAAATGCAGGTATCTACTGGTTAAAAAGGGAAGACATTTTGCTTTTTAATGCTGTTAAATGTATGTCTCAACTCTCATTTGGGAATAACACCCTGTTGAAACAGTGATATGAGACAAACACACCTGTTTTCTGTAGCGCGAGTCGAGGCTCAAACGGAGCTTGCAGCCCTTCATTTAGCAAATTACCTCGCAACTCAAGTAGACCATAGATACACATGGCGAGGCGTGGCTTAATGTGACCATGCCCCCGAGTAGAGTACAGCAGTAGGGTACTCCCATTACTCCCATGTAATTAGCCAATCTTTGGCGGCATCCTCACTTTTTTGTCGTTTCAATAAACATTTTTAGCAGCCTCACGTATCGTTAACATACTTGGCTGTCACAACAACAAATGATTTGCATGATACTTATTCCACCACTAATTTGCTACCCGAACCTGCTAACACTGACAGTAAAGCTAGCAAAGCTGTCACATTATTCTTACGTCACTGTTTGTTTACCCCTAGCTTTTTTGCAGGTTAACTGACATTATCTGGCTGGCTAGTGAGAAGTTAATCTCAATCAAATTCGCTAGTCTTAGATATGTCGCGTAACTACTTCCAGTCTTTGCCTGCCTTTGAAAGGTCTAGGTATTTAGAACAGTTTATTCTGCTTTGCTTACCTATATGTCCTTTCAACTTGCCGGTGACCAGCTGAGGAGACAACCCTACCAAATGGCCCAAGTAACCTACCTATGGCGATATCTACACCAACTTGATGGAGTCTCCAGCTTTGCATAAATATCCAATAGACGAATACAGCTCACTAGTCCTTACTACAAGCTAACTAGCAAGCTTTGTGCAATACACATAGCTAGTGAGAAACAAACGAGTATTAGCGACTTACCGGTGATTAAGTGCTTCGAACACACATACATTTATAGAGTAAGCGGAGCCCACAGCTTTCCATCATCATCGCGGCATAATAGCCTAAAATCATGAGGTTCTTCTAACCTGGTCCATACAAAATGGTACGCAGTTTATCGGCATCTTAAAAGCAGGGTTAGCTAGCTAGTTAAGGTTGGAATCGTCTCCTTGGCTGATAATCGTGACGTACATTCCATGCGACAGTCTATCTGTTCATGCTAACATTTTTATATTTAGAATGAAAGTGTTTTTAGGTATGATGTACTTTGTTGATTAAGGCGGCAGGGAAGTATGTTAAAAATGACCAACCAAGCATATCCAAAATGTTTATAAAATTAGAATACAGCTGTTGATGGGATATCAGTTGTCATCTGTGATTACGTGCTTGTGGTTAAAAGCTGTCAGGTTGAAGGAACTAGAGGAGGTGGAGAAATACACCCTGCCAGTTAGGACTGGCAGACCCAGGGAGATTTCATAATTAAATGTGATTTCATGAATATTACATTTATACTACTCCCTGGTGCTCAGATTAAAACTACACAAGAAAATAAAAAGCACAGCATGTCTCTTCTGTCTGGTTTCATACCCAGAAGTTGTGAGTTTCATTTCAAAAATTGTTTTTACAGTGGAAACTGGAATCATGCTGATCAAGGTGATCTATTGGCAGAATGTTCACAATCTCAAATTCACTGATTGGTTTTGGATTTGTGTGGTTACAGTAAGTAATAGCTACAATAAAGCACTTCATAGCCTGAACATGGATGCACTGTATATGCACAGCTGTGCAACATGAGACACAAATTCTTCACAGGGTACAATATACAGTGGAGAGAACAAGTATTTGATGCACTCCCGATTTTGCAGGTTTTCCTACTTACAAAGCATGTAGAGGTCTGTAATCTTTATCATAGATACACTTCAACTGTGAGAGACGGAATCTAAAACAAAAATCCAGAAAATCACATTGTATGATTTTTAAGTAATTAATGTGCATTTTATTGCATGACATAAGTATTTGATCACCTACCAACCAGTAAGAATTCCGGCTCTCACAGACCTGTTAGTTTTTCTTTAAGAAGCCCTCCTGTTCTCCACTCATTACCTCTATTAACTGCACCTGTTTGAACTCGTTACCTGTATAAAAGACACCTGTCCACACACTCAATCAAACAGACTCCAACCTCTCCACAATGGCCAAGACCAGAGAGCTGTGTAAGGACATCAGGGATAAAATTGTAGACCTGCACAAGGCTGGGATGGGCTACAGGAAAATAGGCAAGCAGCTTGGTGAGAAGGCAACAATTGTTCGCGCAATAATTAGAAGATCTCACCTCGTGGGGCATCAATGATCATGAGGAAGGTGAGGGATCAGCCCAGAACTAGATGGCAGGACCTGGTCAATGACCTGAAGAGAGCTGGGACCACAGTCTCAAAGAAAACCATTAGTAACACACTACGCCGTCATGGATTAAAATCCTGCAGCGCACGCAAGGTCCCCCTGCTCAAGCCAGCGCATGTCCAGGCCCGTCTGAAGTTTGCTAATGACCATCTGGATGATTCAGAGGAGGAATGGGAGAAGGTCATGTGGTCTGATGAGACAAAAAATAGAGCTTTTTGGTCTAAACTCCACTCGCCGTGTTTGGAGGAAGAAGAAGGATGAGTACAACCCCAAGAACACCATCCCAACCGTGAAGCATGGAGGTGGAAACATCATTCTTTGGGGATGCTTTTCTGCAAAGGGGACAGGACGACTGCACCGTATTGAGGGGAGGATGGATGGGGCCATGTATCACGAGATCTTGGCCAACAACCTCCTTCCCTCAGTAAGAGCATTGAAGATGGGTCGTGGCTGGGTCTTCCAGCATGACAACGACCCGAAACACACAGCCAGAGCAACTAAGGAGTGGCTCCGTAAGAAGCATCTCAAGGTCCTGGAGTGGCCTAGCCAGTCTCCAGACCTGAACCCAATAGAAAATCTTTGGAGGGAGCTGAAAGTCCGTATTGCCCAGCGACAGCCCCGAAACCTGAAGGATCTGGAGAAGGTCTGTATGGAGGAGTGTGCCAAAATCCCTACTGCAGTGTGTGCAAACCTGGTCAAGACCTACAGGAAACTTATGATCTCTGTAATTGCAAACAAAGGTTTCTGTACCAAATATTATGTTCTGCTTTTCTGATGTATCAAATACTTATGGCATGCAATAAAATGCAAATTAATTACTTAAAAATCATACAATGTGATTTTCTTGATTTTTGTTTTAGATTCCGTCTCTCACAGTTGAAGTGTACCTATGATAAAAATTACAGACCTCTACATGCTTTATAAGTAGGAAAACCTGCAAAATCGGCAGTGTATCAAATACTTGTTCTCCCCACTGTATATATATTCTTTCATATAACATGCCTGTGTAGTGAAATATACATTTCAATACAAATACAGACATCTCTCTATGGTACTTGCCTTATTCCCCAACGATTAAACAGATGGGAACTCTTTGATGTTCTTTGAATATTGCAATGAGCTTATCTCGAGAAAGGTATGAATTCCACTCCTTGCCCGCCGGGAGAGTGACGGTAAATCAACGTTATATCAACCCATTTTGTAATAAATAATGACTTTCATTAGCGGGCCTCTGATGCAAACCATTTTGGAGGCTCTTCAGCGACGAATCCTCTAATGTTTCAAGTAGGAGACCGAAGGGGAAAGACATGGATGTAGACATAAATTCCCACAGAGAGACTTTATCAGCCTCAGTCAAACGGTGCCTGTCAGAGGCAAGACTGAGGAGTCAGATTTTTAGTTTACACGCGGCTGGGTGTCAGATCCATTTGTGCCTTTACAGCACGCCGGATAAACACAGAGGCAGGCAGGGAATGTTTGCTCATTCAGAGTAACGTGCATGCACTCACACACATGCTTGCGCTCGCACACACACACATATACCCCCCTTGCAGGTCCTATTGTTACACAAGCTAATTAGAGATAAATGAAAGATATATTGTCCCTGTATAAAGTTAGAAGGGCTCCTAACTTGTCTGAGCCAACACAAGATAAGGCAAAAGAAAGACTAACAAATGTGTCTGGGATTAGGCAGAGCTACATTATATATCTCACCATTTGTTCTTTTAACTGAGACAACGTGATTACTGCCTATTTTTTAAAGGCCATACAGCAACTATACACATAGCTCTAGTCAGGGTTTCATTATCATCACATCTCTAGAGCATAAAGGACCCTTTCAAAAGTTTTATTATACGTGAATGAAGTTACACATTTGCAGCACGTCAGCACGGACAGACAATCAGGCTCATTAATTTGATTGGCCCACATTTACATCACTCAGGCTCTCCATTTACAGATGATGAGGATGTTTTCACACGACAAGATAACGGGTGGTAATTGAAAGTTGAATCCAGAGTATAAATAATCGGCCTTCAAATGGGCGACGACACGGACTGTTACCATGGCGATGGGAGACGGGGGTAGATGGCTGGTTGTCACCATGGGGTGGTGATGACACCGGGAGGGGGCAGGGCCCGTCGATTTCACACCCCTCTCTTATTGTGGTTTATCTTCTGCCCCCTCCACTGAATCAACACCCAAAACAACACCCATATCAGTGACACGTGGCACACACAGCTCACCCCAAAATTAACAAGACCTCCAGCACCCCACGCCGCCTCACCATCCACCTACCCACCGCTGGTGCTAACACCCCAACTGAGGCACTACTTCTGACTGCTAGGGTTTGATTGATACTCACAATGCTCAACAAATGCCATCTTTCAATCTCCGTTAATCTCTATAAATCAGCCAGCTCAACTCTGGACTGTTGTGTATTAAAACTGGTGTCGTCCAGCCAAAAAACATGGAATGAGCACATATGGAATGAAGGCTTAAGTTGGAAAATGTAGTCCCCTACGGTCATTTTAAGACTGATAAATTACTTTATTTGACTGATTTGATTATTTGATTGTGTGTATTTTGCATTTAATATGTGTATTTTTGTATATTACACGCCTCATTTGAAAAAGACACCTGGGTCTAAGTGATTCAATGAAAGTATAGAATAAAAAAAAATTGGGATTCGACTGAACTCAGTCCCTGTTTCTCTCTCTACCGACACGTGTGCCATGACATTGTTGTTTCCGACTCCCACCTTCAATTACATTTGTTGTTCCTGACTCTCACCTGAAAGAAACACCTATAATGAACTGCTAATTGGAACAGGAACAATATGTGATACACAGTTAATATATTAATAGCAGAGATCCTTAGAAAATAATAATACATATTTACACTTATGAACAACAGATTTCAATAATCATAAAAAAATTTGCCACCTCACTATGGTAGCTATGAGTAACTTCTGTTAGTTTTCCTTCTTTAATCAACAGAGGAACCCAACAAAAAACGAAAATGAACACACTGTCAAGTAAGGGGATGCTTGATGGGACTAGTTCTATTGGGGGCAGGGTGGAAGATTGGGGGCAGCGGAATGCCAAGAAAGTCCACTCATGTATGTAATGGCTACACTGATGGAGATGATTGTAAGCGTGTGACCTCCCCGCTTTCCCCCTCCGCTCCATCATAATATCAATAAATTTTATGGCAGAAGACAGACGCACCGATGATCCGTAACAAGTGGCGTCTCTGGAGAGAGCTAGTGCCATGAGACTTTCCCTAATTAAGCCTGAACAATGGCAGGTTATTGCAACCACCACGCTTCCGGCTAATCTGCGCTAAAGAGCCACGGTGCTTGAACTACTGCCAAACGTTATTATTCTGTCTTTCAGGCCAATGGGGGAGACGTCTTCCAGTGGGCGGCTGTGGGTTTTTAACTAAACACTAAGCTTGTTGGGAAGGAGGCGGCCGCTCATGTGCAGATAGAGTCTATAGGAGTTTTTTTGTGTGCTCTCTGCTGTTCCATCTCCAAGGGTGGACGTATAGAGAGAAACATGTTAATTAAAATGTAGGAAGGCTCTGCCTTGCCTTGTACAGCTGAGATGTCCACCCATCCTGATAGCAAACAGACAGCTTGACTGCTCCTTGTTATTCAAATAGTGTTCAAATGTCAACCTTTTCCCGTTCTTTTCTTTTCTTTTTTTTAGGTGTACATTTGCATAATACCACAGGCAGTAACCACTCAAAAACAAGATGGAGCTTCTGAACTTCAAGTTCTATCTGGAAAACACGTGTGGTACATGTGTTTCAACAGGTCAACCATGAAACATTGGGCTGGCCATTCTACAGGAGTTAGGGAGGGCATATAAGGCAGGCCATTCCTTTGACCAAACCTGGGTTCAAATAGAATTGGTTTTATTTTAAATGTCTTCTGCCATAATGTTTACATACTGTTTTACCCACTTCATATGTACAGCATACTGTATACTGTATTCGAGTCAAGGCTGATCCTATATAACTACAGCTTTACACACCTTTTCTATTCATATACTGTCCATAATGTCTATACACACCATCGTATACAGTACATTTATTTATATTTTTTATTTTACCTTTATTTAACTAGGCAAGTCAGTTAAGAACAAATTCTTATTTACAATGACGGCCTACACCGGCCAAACCCATACATACGATTAGCTGGCGAGTTGCTATTAGCAACGGTTGCAACTAAAAACAATATCCTTTTAGCCAGCTACATTCGTTCGCAGCGACGCCGTTTTTCAAACAAAGTCAACACAGTAGCCATTGCTAGCCAGCCAACACTACCAGCAGGCTGTGGTAGCTAAATACAATATCTTTGTGCTAGCTACCCAACGTTTAATCGTTGCTGCGTTATGAAAGGTAAGCTTGGCTTCTTATATGGTGTTGAGTTAAGCTTAAACCATGTATTTAGATTGTAGGTAGGTATTGTAGTTTGGTATTATAGGTAGCTTACTCAGGTAGTTATTGAAGGTTATTGTAGGTAATTATTGTAGGTAAGGACTGTATTCGGCGGACTCCGGCGAAGCACGAGGCTAGCCTACCCCACTACGTGGACCAACAAAGCTAGCTAGCTAGCGGGTAGCTACTGGTAACTTTTTGCAACTATGGTTAATTGTTTCCAATGTTATTTCATGCTTAAGAGTACCTGTGATTGAGCCAGCTAGCTGCTACCATTCAGCTGTTTTTCTAACCTCATCCGAGGCATTAACGTTAGGTGGTTGGTAGCTGCTGTACTTAATTACAGCTACTGATAACAGTCTGCTGTAGTTTACAACAATTCTAATTTCTAAAGTGGAAGTTGGGAGAGTTTTACTCGGGTGGTTCAGTGAAACAATTATAGTTTCTGAGGTGGAAGTTGGGAGAGTTATATATATATATTTTTTTTGGTGAGGGAGGCCTGCTCTCTCCTTTCCCTGATGTTTAGTTCATTTCATCCCGATCTCCTCTGCATTATTCTAGCCATCTGCTGCAGCCTGTCAACTATGCCTCTGCCTATCCCTGTTCTCTCCTCTCCGCACAGGCTACACAAACGCCTCACACCGCGTGGCTGCTGCCTCTCTAACCTGGTGGTCCCTGCACGCACCACACACCTGGAGTTCCAGGTCTCAGGCAGCCTCTGGAACTGCCGTTATGCCGCCAACAAGGCTGACTTCATCCCAGCCTATGCCACCCTCCAGTCCCTCGACTTCCTGGCACTGACGGAAACATGGATTACCACTGAAAACACTGCTACTCCTACTGCTCTCTCCTCGTCTGACCATGTGTTCTCGCATACCCCGAGAGCATCTGGTCAGAGGGGTGGTGGCACAGGAATCCTCATCTCTCCCAAGTGGTCATTCTCAATTTTTCCCCTAACCCATCTGTCTATCTCCTCATTTGAATTCCACGCTGTCACAGTCACTAGCCCATTTAAGCTTAATATCCTTGTCATCTATCGCCCTCCAGGTTCCCTTGGAGAGTTCATCAATGAGCTTGACGCCTTGATAAGTTCCTTTCCTGAGGATGGCTCACCCTTCACAGTCTTGGGGGATTTCAACCTCCCCACGTCTACATTTGACTCATTTCTCTCTGCCTCCTTCTTTCCACTCCTCTCCTCTTTTGACCTCACCCTCTCACCATCCCCCCACTCACAAGGCAGGCAATACGCTTGACTTCATCTTTACTAGATGTTGCTCTTCTACTAATCTCACTGCAACTCCCCTCCATGTCTCCGACCACTACTTTGTATCCTTTTCTCTCTCGCTCTCCTCCAACACTACTCACTCTGCCCCTACACAGATGGTAACGCGACGCCGCAACCTTCGCTCTCTCTCTCCCACTACTCTCTCCTCTTCCATCCTATCATCTCTTCCCTCTGCTCAATCCTTCTCCCTCCAATCTCCTGATTCTGCCTCCTCAACCCTCCTCTCCTCCCTTTCTGCATCCTTTGACTCCCTGTGTCCCCTATCCTCCCGGCCGGCTCGGTCCTCCCCTCCAGCTCTGTGGCTTGATGACTCATTGCGAGCTCACAGAACAGAGCTCCGGGCAGCTGAGCGGAAATGGAAGAAAACTAAACTCCCTGCCGACCTGGCATCTTTTCACTCCCTCCTCTCTACATTTTCTTCATCTGTCTCTGCTGCTAAGGGCACTTTCTACCACTCTAAATTCCAAGCATCTGCCTCTAACCCTAGGAAGCTCTTTGCCACATTCTCCTCACTGCTGAATCCTCCCCCCCTCCTCCCTCTCTGTGGATGACTTTGTCAACCACTTTGAAAAGAAGGTTGACGACATCCGATCCTCGTTTGTTAAGTCTAATGACACTGCTGGTCCTGCTCACACTGCCCTACCCTATGCTTTGACTTCTTTCTCCCCTCTCTCTCCAGATAAAATCTTGCGACTAGTGACTGCAGGCCGCCCAACAACCTGCCCGCTTGACCCCATCCCCTCCTCTCTTCTCCAGACCATCTCCGGTGACCTTCTCCCCTACCTCACCTCGCTGATCAACTCATCCTTGACCGCTGGCCATGTCCCTTCCGTCTTCAAGAGAGCGAGAGTTGCACCCCTTCTCAAAAAAACCAACACTCGATCCCACTGATGTCAACAACTACAGACCAGTATCCCTTCTTTCTTTTTCTTTCCAAAACTATTGAGCGTGCCGTCTTTAGCCAACTCTCTTGCTATCTCTCTCAGAATGACCTTCTTGATCCAAACCAGTCAGGTTTCAGGACTGGTCATTCAACTGAGACTGCTCTTCTCTGTGTCACGGAGGCTCTCCGCACTGCTAAAGCTAACTCTCTCTCCTCTGCTCTTGTCCTTCTAGACCTGTCTGCTGCCTTTGATACAGTGAACCATCAGATCCTCCTCTCCACCCTCTCCGAGCTGGGCATCTCCGGCGCGGCTCACTCTTGGATTGCGTCCTACCTGACCGGTCGCTCCTACCAAGTGGCGTGGCGAGAAGCTGTCTCCGCACCACGTGCTCTCACCACTGGTGTCCCCCAGGGCTCAGTTCTAGGCCCTCTCCTTTTCTCCCTATACACCAAGTCACTTGGCTCTGTTATATCCTCACATGGCCTCTCCTATCATTGCTACGCTGACGATACACAACTAATCTTCTCCTTTCCCCCTTCTGATAACCAGGTGGCGAATCGCATCTCTGCATGTCTGGCAGACATATCAGTATGGATGACGGATCACCACCTCAAGCTGAACCCCTGGCAAGACGGAGCTGCTCTTCCTCCCGGGGAAGGACTGCCCGTTCCATGATCTCGCCATCACGGTTGACAACTCCGTTGTGTCCTCCTCCCAGAGTGCGAAGAGCCTTGGCGTGACCCTGGACAACACCCTGTCGTTCTCCGCTAACATCAAGGCGGTGACCCGATCTTGCAGGTTCATGCTCTACAACATTCGGAGAGTACGACCCTGCCTTACACAGGAAGCGGCACAGGTCCTAATCCAGGCACTTGTCATCTCCCGTCTGGATTACTGCAACTCGCTGTTGGCTGGGCTCCCTGCCTGTGCCATTAAACCCCTACAACTCATCCAGAATGCCGCAGCCCGTCTGGTGTTCAACCTTCCCAAGTTCTCTCACGTCACCCCCCTCCTCCGCACACTCCACTGGCTTCCAGTTGAAGCTCGCATCCGTTACAAGACCATGGTGCTTGCCTATGGAGCAGTGAGGGGAACGGCACCTCCGTACCTTCAGGCTCTGATCAGTCCCTACACCCAGGCGAGGGCATTGCGTTCATCCACCTCTGGCCTGCTGGCTCCCCTTCCTCTGCGGAAGCATAGTTCCCGCTCAGCCCAGTCAAAGCTGTTCGCTGCTCTGGCACCCCAATGGTGGAACAAGCTCCCTCACGACGCCAGGACAGCGGAGTCACTCACCACCTTCCGGAGACATTTGAAACCCCACCTCTTTAAGGAACACCTGGGATAGGATAAAGTAATCCTTCTACCCCCAAACAAAAAAAGTATAATTGTAAAGTGGTTATCCCACTGGCTATAGGGTGAATGCACCAATTTGTAGTCGCTCTGGATAAGAGCGTCTGCTAAATGACGTAAATGTGCCCTTGAGCAAGGCACTTAACCCTAATTGCTCCTGTAAGTCGCTCTGGATAAGAGCGTCTGCTAAATGACTAAAATGTAAAATGTAAAAATATACAGTGCCTTGCAAAATTATTAATTCCCCTTGCATTACAACGTCTAATTTAAATTGATTTTTATTCGGATTTCATGTAATGGCCATACACAAAATAGTCCAAATTAGTGAAGTGAAATGAAAAAAATAACTTGTTTCAAATAATTCAAAAAAATATATAACAGAGATGTGGTGCGTGCATATGTATTCACCCCCTTTGCTATGAAGCCCCTAAATAAGATCTGGTGCAACCAATTACCTTCAGAAGTCACATAATTAGTTAAATAAAGTCCACATGTGTGCAATCTAAGTGTCACATGATCTCAGTATATATACACCAGTTCTGAAAGGCCCCAGAGTCTGCAACACCACTAAGCAAGGGGCACCACCAAGCAAGCGGCACCATGAAGACCAAGGAGCTCTCCAAACAGGTCAGGGACAAAGTTGTGGAGAAGTACAGATCAGGGTTGGGTTATCAAAAAAGATCAGAAACTTTGAACATCCCACGGAGCACCATTAAATCCATTATTCAAAAATGGGAAGAATATGGCACCACAACAAACCTGGCAAGAGAGGGCCGCCCACTAAAACTCACGGACCAGGCAAGGAGGGCATTAATCAGAGAGGCAACAAAGAGACCAAAGATAACCCTAAAGGAGCTGCAAAGCTCCACAGCAGAGATTGGAGTATCTGTCCATAGGACCACTTTAAGCCGTACACTCCAAAGAGCTGGGCTTTACGGAGGAGTGGCCAGAAAAAAGCCATTGCTTAAAGAAAAAAATAAGCAAACACGTTTGGTGTTCGCCAAAAGGCATGTGGGAGACTCCCCAAACATATGGAAGAAGGTACTCTGGTCAGATGAGACTAAACTTGAGCTTTTCGGCCATCAAGGAAAACGCTCTGTGTGGCGCAAACCCAACACCTCTCATCACCCCGAGAACACCATCACCACAGTGAAGCATGGTGGTGGCAACATCATGCTGTGGGGATATTTTTCATTCGCAGGGACTGAGAAACTGGTCAGAATTGAAGGAATGATGGATGGCGCTAAATACAGGGAAATTCTTGAGGGAAACCTGTTTCAGTCTTCCAGAGATTTGAGACTGGGACGGAGGTTCACCTTCCAGCAGGACAATGACCCTAAGCATACTACTAAAGCAACACTTGAGTGGTTTAAGGAGAAACATTTAAATGTCTTGGAGTGGCCTAGTCAAAGCCCAGACCTCAACCCAATTGAGAATTTGTGGTATGACTTAAAGATTGCTGTACACCAGCGGAACCCATCCAACTTGAAGGAGCTGGAGCGGTTTTGCCTTGAAGAATGGGCAAAAATCCCAGTGGCTAGATATGCCAAGCTTATAGAGACATACCCCAAGAGACTTGCAGCTGTAATTGCTGCAAAAGGTGGCTCTACAAAGTAGTGAATAGTTATGCACGCTCAAGTTTTCTGTTTTTTTGTCTTATTTCTTGTTTGTTTCACAATAAAAAATATTTTGCATCTTCAAAGTGGTAGGCATGTTGTGTAAATCAAATGATACAACCCCCCCAAGTACTAGTACTAGTACTCAGATAAAACAAGTATTATAATGCAAGGTTTTCGATTCAGCTGATTGAATGGCACCATTCAGGTTAGAGGAAAATAGAAAAGAAAATAGAGCATGAACTCCACAAGGCAGTTATAATCCACAACAGGTAAGCCTTTGAGGACCTGCGACTTCGAGGAAGAGAAATCTTGCAGTGTAAGAAATTGCTACAGAAGACAGAAGTGTCTAAGGATCTCGTTTACTCCAAGTTATTCCTTCAGTTTGGAGCCAAAGGGTCTACCAAACGACCAATATCAAAAATAGCCCTTAGCGATCCTACCGAGTTAAAGGCAAGTCTTCACCAAACCAAATAGTTTTACTGGCTCCCATTGCGGAACATATTTATACCATACTGTGGTCATACCGACTGCACAAAGGACGAATGTGTAGGCTACATAAAACTGTTTTCATTTTCCAGATCAAATCATATTTTGCTATTCTTGTACACCCCCCTGTGAACACGATGACAAACAACACAAAAAGGTAAATGCAAATAACATATTTAAAAGGGCCTAATAGCAATTCCCAAATCAATGCATCATTTTGATTAACTGTACTTATTCAGTTTTACATGCTCTCCTCCCCCTCCCCATCTGATGGTATTTTCCAAATGCCAGGTGTAGACGAATCGCCATTACCGAAGCACAAGTCATTTAGCAATATTGTGGCCAAACTAAATTCCAGCCTTCCCGTTTCGTTTACATGATGTTATGATTCATTTTTTGCTCTAGTGCCTGCCACACTGATCCTATAATTATACACGCACGCACATACACACACACACACACACACACACACACACACACACACACACACACACACACACACACACACACACAAACAAACACGCCGAATGGGAAATCAGACCCGGGCAGACACCCACTCTGCCCCGGCATGAAATATCATGTTAGTGTGTGATATCATTGTATAGCCAAGCCACTGCAAATTCATACAATTTCATTATTCAGCTGGCAGCAGCAGCGGAAATGACTGTAACATCTCTAATGAAGGATACAAACACGAACAATACCTGCAATTTGATCTAAAAGTGTGGATCTGACAAATGTGTCTCCCTGGATTGACCTCAAGCTTTGAAAAGGGATGATGCACACAGTCTGAGGCTGATGCAGATTTTATTTATATTTGTTTCTCAGGTTGCCATTGGGAATCAAACAGTGTGTGGGTGAGGCAATATCTTAAATGTTAAAAGTTATCTCATCTAATGGGATGCTTAAGTGCAAATAAGTAGTGGGTAAATCTGAATGTGAACTGAATCAACAATGTTGGTGAATGCAGTACCAATAATTTCCTTCCCCATCAGATAATTTATCTCACCTGTCCAGGAGCTGCATTCTCGCATAGGAGGGTCTCATACTCGATGGCAAACACTGGAGCGTTGTCATTGATGTCCAGAACTGTGATGGCCACAAAACCTTTTCCAATCTGTGTTGAATCCTCTGAAAGAGAAAGAGGACGAGAGAGAATGAGGGATAGAGAGAGAGAGAGAGAGAGAGAGAGAGAGAGAGAGAGAGAGAGAGAGAGAGAGAGAGAGAGAGAGAGAGAGAGAAGAAGAAGACAGACAGGAGAGAGAGAGAAAACAAGGTTTTATAATCATAGCTGGTTCCCGTCAATTCTTTACTCTGACTTAACTTTGTGTTTACCCTCATCCACTTACCCTACTATCGATCTTTCTCATGTCTTTTTAATTAATCACAAAGGTCGAGCAAAATGAACAAAATGCGGCATGACGACATATGCAAGGCATTCACTATCAGCTGACAGCCTTAGTTGCTCTGGTGGGGATCAGCCAACATGATCAGGCAGCTAATTACGATTGGAGCGGAGCTTAGGTGGTAAAGGGATGCGTACGACATGGCATCCTATACCCTTTATAGTGCACTATATAGAGCAGTGGCGGTCGGTGCCGTTTAAGATGAGGGAGGATGATATTTTTTTTAATGAGCATGGCCTTATTTCTATTACAGCATATTGGATGCTCAATGTAACATTGATAGGTTTAGGTTACTACATTATATTTTCTCTATACCCATCATGAGGTTGTTACAACCTAGCCCCAGACACAGCCTAAGTGACTGTGTAGTAGCACAGGCCATCCTGTACCACAGGCTCAATCCCTGCTCTGACACCAATGCAGCACTGAATAAAAGGCTGGCTTCTGAAAGCCTGGATGGACAATGATTTAGCCTGGCGTCAGCAGCCACGCCGACAGGAGAGATTACGTGTTGGCTGACATTCGGGGGCGGCTGATTTAACGGTAATAAAAAGGACACGTGGCACCCCGGGGCACAGACTTGTTGTCATTGGCGTGTTCAGAGCAAAGTCTGGGCGCGGATGAAATGTGAGCACTGTCCGTCCATGGCTCAAATGCCTGAAGAAGTGCTTCTCTGCCCTCTTTCGTTACAAAAAGCCCATTTACTATAAAAAGCGTAATAAGGCATCCTGGGCTCTGAGAGAGACTGCCTGGACTTCTGATTCTACAGCTGCTGCTTTCCACTGTAAAGAGAATAGAAGTCTGACTGTGTGTCAGAGGCCAACGTCTCCTCAGTGTAGGGCTGTTGTGAAATTGTTCAGTTATTATTAATGATGTTAACTCCCTATGTGTTACTCCATTGAGACAAGAGGACGAGGAATCATTTGAGCATTCGTCTTAGGCCTATATGTGTGGTTGAACCACAAGGCATCTACTTGAGCGATGAAGATTACGATGTTTGAGTTTGTGACTATTTGTGCATTGAGTGCAAAACTGATAAAATGTACATCAAATTGTCACTGTATCTTCATTAAGTGGTTTTAAACTCATACTGATTATAGGTACTTAGTAGAGTAACTAGTATGTCATTTAATGGAGCTTGTGAGATGATTCCTGCCCATTGTGTCTGCGTGGGCAGAGTGGGCCAGGGGAAATGCGTGAGCCACTTTGTCCTTGAAGCCGTGGAGGGATGAGTCAAAGGCATCACAGCACCTCTCCTCACATTAGCATAGTTCACCAGCGGGTGAACCATTGCCTGCACCTGCCCTTAGTCAGCAGCTCGCCCCTCACACACGCCACGACTCACAGAGACCCGGAGGTCGCAGTGACCTCCATACGTCAGAATTAACATTCAGTGACAGCCCCGCTGCAACCCACACACCTCGTCACGTTAATGCAGGAGGCACAACGCAGTGGCAATGAGGTGAGTATGACAAGACAGAAGGGACTACTATACTTTATGCAGGGCCTTTATAAAACACTGACTAGTCTGACTTTGAGACCTGATGTGGAGAGTCGTTGTTGAAACCTGTGTGTGGGTGTGTTTGAGTGTGTGTGTGCATACGTGCGTGTGCGCATGTACGTGTGTGTATGTGTGCTCTTACGGATCTCCATGGCGAGGATGGTGAGGTTGTGGACAGAGTTGACCTCTCTGTCCAGGGACTTGGCCGTACTGATGACCCCACTCAGAGCATCCACATTGAAGAAACGCTCCAGGTCTGTGTTTCTGTCTATGGAGTACCTGGAGACAGACCGATCCACAGCCAGTAAGTCAGACAGACACAGACAGACAGACAGACAGACAGACAGACAGACAGACAGACAGACAGACAGACAGACAGACATAGCTATGTCTTTTCCTTTTGTAGAAAGTTCTTATTGATTTTACATGTAATAATTTATCTCTGAAACACTTTTGGAGGAATAAGAACTTTTTGAGTGCTTTTCAGTCCATCTTCAACTTTTAGATTTTGACGAGAACTGCTCTCAATCAAAGTTTTTTAAGTAAGAAGTTAGAAGCTGGACAGCGATGGGTTAACTCTGAACACAGAACAAACACTATGAAGTCCTGTACAGCAGCTCATATTTCTGGACAAAATGACAACTTCAATAAGCCTATATCCAAAGGGAATTATTCAATGTAATTTGACTCAATGTAATTGGTTGCATTAGTTCCACAATAATTCTAATTTCACCAGAAGTAGGGCCATATTATGCCATATTATTAAAGACGCTGAGAGCCGCCACACCCACAATGGCTGAGTAATTAGATTTTCTGTTTAACATTACTAACAATCCTAACCGCCCGAGCATGAATACCACCACACAACACTTTTTATTTTCAATTAATGCATAATGGGAGGGAGTCTCATGAGTGACATGGGGCAGATTGCGTTTCTGTGGTTGCCATAAAAAATAAAATAGAACAAAAAAAAGGCCATGGAGCTGGTACAGACTGTTGACCCTTCTGGGGGATTGCCCTTCGCTTGTTGAAGATGACATTTCACTTTTGCAAATGTTGCGTTCCCTCGAAAAGCACAACACCATCTGGCTTCAGTGCATGTCACACAGTCACAGAGGGAGTTTAGAACTCATGGTGTTAGTGGTTTAAGTGTGTTGTGTAGGTGGTGCTTAAATGTGTCACTACTGAGATGTTAGAAGGTATTTACAGTCCTACTCTAAAGGTGTTTGGACCTCCTGTCAACCTGACGGTGTAGCAACATGTTGAAAGAAACAGGTGAAATCGCTTGGAATTCACCACTCTGTTGAATAGGGCCAAGCTGGGTGAAGTTGTTTTAAGAAACAGGTGCCACATCAGAAAATGGCTGGGACAACAGAGAGATTGGCTGTAATGGTGTGTAATAACTGGAGAGCTGGGCTCTACCTGATGGCACTGTTGGAGGAGTCAGGATCGTGCGCAGAGACCCTCCCAATGGAGGTGCCCACTCTGGCGTCCTCAGAGACCACCATCCTGCTGAGCTGAGTGGAGAACACAGGCGGTTCGTTCACGTCCTCCACCGCCACCTTGACCGACGTTGTGTCGCTGAACGAACCCAGGTGCACGAACGCAGGGTCAATGTTCCGATTGGTGGCTTCGATTCGCACATTAAAGCTGTTCTTGGTCTCAAAGTCTAACGACTGAACAAGTAAGACCAATAAAGACAAATAAAGACAGACAAATAAAGACAGACAAATAAAGATTAAAAGGAAGAAAATAAAAAGCTATTTCATATTTCTTTACAAAACAGAGCTTGAGAGTATAGGTCAGCCGGATCCCAGAAATCGACAGAGTGACCTTCCAATCAAGGTAAAGCATGTCCTGATTTATAAACACTGGCCACATTTTCTGTAAATGGTGAGGGCAAAGCCATAAAGATACTGTATTTGTATGTGCATCGCTCATGCCAACATGGCCTCGTAGTACACCAGTATACTGAAGAAATGCAGGTGCTAGAGTCCAATGACCCTATGCAACCTTGCACATAATCAGACTCTCACAAATACATCTTTCATCCAGACATTTTTATATTGACTTACTATGTAGTGTGAAGCAAACTATTGATTGCGAGAAAAGGCATACAACACATCACGGTGAAAGACATTTCAAAATGTGAGTGTTTAGAAGATATGTTGTCATATGTTTGGCTTATTGGACTCACAGTTGTAGCCCTATAACATAGGACATTGATGTGACACATTTATTGTCTGTGTTTATTGTCGGTATGACTTTCCACTCTGTGGTACTCGTCTATGACTGCTGATGGTGAAAACAAACAAAAGATCAGATTGGACCCTGTGACAAAACTGGCTTGGGGCCAACAATAGCTCTCATAGCTACAAAGTATCATGGCGTCCAGAGACTGTCTCAAATTCTTGAGTGGCCTGGGGATACCCTTTTAAACCCAAAAAAAACACTAAAATAGCCTACAAGTAAATAAACTATTGACATAGCAATAACGTTCTATATTTTGACCACTAAGTAAAAAGTAAGTAAAGTTTATGAGTGCTATAGGCTGAAAAAAAGCATGCCTATAATGCAATTGAAGCAAGACATCAAAGCATTAATATTACACAACTCTACTTCACCATAGCATCCCATCATATTCTCAGAGTGAGTCATCATCAGCTTTGGACAGTGTAAGGCCATGGCCAGACAGAGATGGATGGAAACGGATGAAAAATATGCATTCGTCACTATTTGTTTTTGACGGCCAAAAGTTTGACGGACAAAGTCGGAAGTGTTGCATGCGTAAAAACAATAGTGTCCATCAATGTATGAGCTCCATAGAAAAAGATTTGTCTCATCCATTTTGGACGGATACAAAATCTCTGCATGTGTACCTTTTGAAGGATGATGACGCCATCTTGCGTGTCCTCGTCTGTAGTGATGTTGAACACCCCAGGTCCATCCTCCATGATCCTATACTCCATCTCTGCGTTAGGGCCTATGTCTGCATCCGCAGCCTTGACCCTGGCCACCACGGATGCCACAGGCAAGGACTCCAGCACCGTGTACTGATAGTTCTCTGGTGGAGAGAGTAGAGGTTAGAGATGAGGTGGTTTCCTTACTCCTTAGCAGCTCAGATTTATAGTACCCCCCAGCTGCTTGTGATTTCCCTCTCTCACAATGACTGGTCAAACAGCAAATTCATGGATTCGTTTTTTTTCTTCATTTTTAAAGAGGAAATAGTGACAATTTATATTTAATGAGTAGTTTTACATTTTAATAAATTTATGATCGAATGGGCAAATATTTTTTTCTTGAACCTTACAACTTTTAAAACAATGGAGTTGTTTGTATTCACATGACAATGTATTACACATTCTGACCACTCCACGCTACATGAAACATAATATCTCTTGACCAAAGTGAATGGAAGAGTCCCGATCCCTGCGTAATATGTTTTGGTGGGATGAAATGTCCACTGGAAGATTCTATTACATGCAAACCCTCCCATTGTGTTCCCAAAGTATTTGTCTGAACTTCCCTGACTTAAAGCATAAGAATAAAAGGAGGGAATCAACTTCATAATCATAATCTTCCCAATCACTATGGCAGAGCTTATTACCAGACCTTTCTGTGTTCCTCACCCCAGTGGTTCCCGACATTGCGCTCCTGACATTGTTTGCTACACAATGGCTTTTTAATTCGCCATGGAATAGCGGCTCCATAAAATAAAAAATAAAAATGATTTCCTCCCCTCCCCTCATACTGTGTACGCTCCTCTTTGCCCCCTGGCAACCGCCTCTCCCCTCTGTCCTTGTGCCTCCCTCCAGCCTCCTCTTCCTTCCTATCCTCCAAGGGCTAGTGTTTCTAGACTCTATAAGCTGTGGTGCTGTGTAATACTCTATTAATTCTGACCCATGCCTGGTCCCAAAGCATCTTTCTTCCTAGCACAACAGTGGTGGGTTAAAACGGCCGGTCGTAGGACTATCAGCGGTAAAGCAATTGCGGAGGCCACAGATTATCATGAGAAGCACCTCACGCCTTTGAATCCCAACGCCTGGCCTGGAACTAATTAGCGGGCCGTGAAATAGGCTGATGACAACAAAACAATGTTAGCCTGATCCTGGTATCCACGTTCTCCCCTCATTCCCTGCTCTGATGTGGAGTGAGGGGAGAAGGAAAAAGGTTTATACCTCCTAGGGCAACCTTCATTTGAAGCCTTTGACCATAAAAGTCATACATGTGCTGTGAACAGCCTGATGAACAGATGGAGAGATACACAATGTTGAGCAAAATTACACATACACATGAAAGGGGTACTGTGGTTAAATGAATCTGCAATATCAAGTATAGCCTACATTTTCACTCAAAACTTTCTCCCCTAAACTGTCATTGTGAATGAGAGTGATTTTAGAGATTCATGTCAAACCTCCACTATAGTGAGACTGAGATGACAGTGAATGGAGGGGTTCAGGGCTTTGTCTGAGAGGGAGAGAGACACAGTAGATTGCATGTTGTCAGTGTCAGTGACGCACAGAGCATAAAGGACTCAGTCTTACTACGAGAGAAGCGTGGCGGGTTGTCGTTGACGTCGGTAAGAGTGATCGTGACAGAGGTGGTGCCTGAGAGGCCACCCATCTGGCCCACCATGTCTTTGGCCTGGATGACCAAAATGTACTGGTCTTTCACCTCTCGGTCCATGTTGGGCAGCGCCGTCCGGATGACGCCTGGAGAGGAGAAAGAGGGAGATTCAGAGATAGAGAGAGGAATGACAGGAAAGAAGAGAAAGGGATGATAAGAGTGGAGAGAGAGAGGGGGAGGACAGGAGCGGATAGAGAGAGGGGTGACAAGAGAGGATAGAGAGAGGGGATGATGGGACATTTTTGTACAGAGAGCTGAGGGCTGAAAGCATAGTTTGCTCACCTGTTCCTGTGTTGTCAAGGAATGTATTACCTGTCTGTTCTACTCTCTCATAATATATTAATCATACAGAAAGTACATGGACTCAAAGTGTCAAACAATCCTGACACTAGAGTGAAAACACTACTGTGGTCAACTTTATACAGTATTTCTGCAAGGTGCTGAGTAAAATGTAGTCTGCAGCAAAGGCCCGTGGCCCTGTGCAGTTGCTTTTCTTTTGAACGAATACACCAACTAATGAAATTGAAATCAGCATTTTATCTCCTGACTGTAAAGATGAAAATCGGAATAATCCCACAAAATTACCACAAATCTTTCATGGAAAAAAAGTCCTAATCCTTCTAAGGCAATTACTGTTGCATTCATAGTTAATGACTTACAGCACGCAACTCAGTTTCATTTATTAAGAGGCACTTATTGTGGATTCCGACGGAACATGGAAGATTACTCATTAAGTAGCTCAGGAACCCGAGAAACACGCTTCCTGAAAAATTGGATCATGTACGTTTGCTTGCTCTAACTCTCTTTCTTCGAGCTTGCTACAGAATGAACCGATCAAAGATTAATCACAGGGCTGAAGTCAGCCTGAGTTAAGGTTGGTTTATTGTAATACTTTAATTGAAAATACATAGCATTTGTCATGTAAGTGTCACGATTCAGACAGACGACCAGAGGACCACAATTGCGTCACACCAGAAAGTTTATTAAACTTAAGGGAAAAGGGAAGTAGGGAGTGAATGAAGGCTCCAGGGGTAACAGGGATCCCGTCCAATGCGCTGGGTCTGTGCCCCCCCCAGTGGCAGCGATGCGTCCTATGAAGCCGGTGGTGGGTGGTCCAGAAGTCCTGGGGGGGGGGAGACACAGACACAACAGGGCGGAATGAAACCAGGCAGCAGTACAGTTCAAGGGAATCCAAAATACGTAGTAGCAAGGCAGAAGGCTGGTCAGAGTTACCGGGATTGAAGAGTAGTCAGGAGTCGTAATGGCAGAAGCAGGTCTGGATCTCCTAAGGCAGAAGAGTATCCAATAAACAGGCAGGTCCGGGGTCACAAAACCAGGGTGAGCCAGAAGCGCGAGCAAACAGGTTCCGGGTGTGAGCTTTGCAGACGATCTGACACCGGAGAGCTGAAAGACAGGGCCTTAAATACTGGGAGAGGTTAGTGGGTAATGCAGCGCAGCTGGCAGAGTAATTAGAGCCGAGCAGAGCAGGGACAGGTGGAGCTAGTTAGGCTGAGTAGAGAGAGGGAGGTGAGCAGAGTGGAAGATAGTGGAAACCAATTAAGGTGGTAACCCGGTGGAGTGAGAGGGCTCATGACAGAACCCCCCAAGGGACGGCCCCAGAAGTCCCAAGAGCAACACCACGCCGGGCGGGAGGAGGGGAGCCGGAGGAGGGCTAGAACTCCTCCGAACGGTCCGAGTGAACGTCCTCATCCTCGGAGGAAGCCGGAGGGCCGTGGTCGGGAGATGGGACAGGTCCCGAGACAGGATCAGGCACAGGACAGGAAGCCGAGCGGGCCGGACGGTTAGGGACCCCTCTGGGGCGGCCCCTACGGATTGCAGGTTGATCAGGATGCCGTTGGTGGAAAGCGGTGATGAGAGTCCTATCCACAATCCGACTAGCTGGCACCCAGGTCCTTTCCTCAGGTCCATAGCCCTCCCAGTCAATGAGGTACTGGAGACCCCTACCCCTCCGTCTGGACCGAAGCAGGCGGCGGACGGTGTAAACCAGACCACCATCGACGAGCCGTGGAGGAGGAGGACCAGGCGCAGCAGGGACCAGCGGACTCTCATGGATGGGCTTAATCTTAGACACATGGAAAGTGGGGTGCACCCTCAGGGAATTAGGCAGTTGGAGCCGGACAGCAGTTGGGCTAATCACTCTTATGATAGGGAATGGGCCAATGAACCGAGGTGCCAGCTTCTGCGACTCCACCCTGAGTGGCAGGTTCTTCGATGACAACCACACCCTTTGACCAACATGGTAGGTGGGAGCAGGAATTCTCCGACGGTTGGCCCCGGTAGTGTAGCTGGCAACGGACCTGAGGAGTGTGGCTCGGGCTTGTGACCAGGTGCGGCGACATCGACGGGCAAAAGCAAGTGCAGATGGGCAAGTAACCTCCTCCTCCTGGCTGGCAAAAAGAGGAGGCTGGTATCCATAAACACATTGGAAAGGGGACATACCGATGGCAGAGCAGGTCAGAGAATTGTGTGCGTACTCCACCCATGTCAATTGCTGCGACCAGGAGTGGGGGGTTGCGTGAAGTCATGCATCGCAGTGCCTTCTCGAGCTCCTGATTAGCCCGCTCTGACTGCCCATTGGATTGGGGATGGAATCCGGAAGTCAGACTGACTGTGGCTCCCAGCAGGTGACAGAACTCCTTCCAAAAAGCGGAGGAGAATTGTGGACCACGGTCAGAAACAACATCCCTTGGCAGTCCGTGGATCCGGAAGACGTGTTCCAGGACCACCTGGGCGGTCTCCTTGGCGGTTGGGAGCTTGGGGAGGGGAATGAAGTGTGCCATCTTGCTGAAACGGTCAACGATGGTGAGAATGACGGTCATGCCACCTGAAGGGGGCAGCCCCGTGACAAAGTCAAGGGCGATGTGAGACCAGGGACGTCTGGGCACAGGCAGGGGCTGCAGCAATCCGGCTGGGGGCTGGCAGGACGACTTGTGTTGGTTGCAGATGGGGCAGGCTTGGACGAATTCCCGTACATCCTTCCTCAGAGAGGGCCACCAGAACCTCTGGGCGAGCAGGTTGTAAGTGCGGGTGGAGCCAGGGTGACAAGCTAGGCGGGAGTCATGTCCCCACTGAATGACCTGGGACCTCAGGTCTTCGGGGACAAAAAGGCGGTCAGCTGGGCAAGTGCTGGGACCTGGCTGGTTACGGAGAGCCTCCAGCACCTGTTCCTCAACAGCCCAGGTCAGAGCTGCAACGATGCAGGGACTTGGCAGAATCGACACAGGGTCCTTGGAGGGGGTGTCATCCTTCTGGAATTGACGGGAGAGGGCGTCTGGCTTGGTGTTGCGTGATCCAGGCCGGTATGACAGAGTGAAATTAAACCTGGTGAAGAACAGGGCCCAGCGGGACTGCCTGGAGTTCAACCGTTTGGCCGTGCGGATGTACTCCAAGTTCTTATGATCGGTCCAAACGAGAAATGGAATGGTGGACCCCTCCAGCCAGTGACGCCACTCCTCCAAGGCAAGCTTCACAGCCAGCAGCTCACGGTTCCCTATGTCGTAATTGCACTCAGAGGGGGACAACCGACGTGAGAAAAAGGCACAGGGATGGAGCTTCCTATCCTCCGCAGCCCACTGAGAAATCACAGCACCAACTCCCACATCCGAGGCGTCCACCTCCACAATGAATTGCCGGTCCACATCAGGCATCTGGAGGATGGGAGCGGAGGTGAACCTCACCTTGAGGGTACTGAAGGCTTTGTCGGCTGCTGGGGTCCAGGTGAAGGGTTGCTTGGTGCTGGTTAGAGCAGTGAGAGGGGCAGCAACGGTACTGTAGTTCCGGATAAACTTCCTATAGAAGTTAGCAAACCCCAGAAACTGTTGCAGCTTCTTTCTGTTCTCCGGAACTGGCCACGAAGTGACTGCTGATACTTTGGCAGGATCCATTTGGATACTTCCTTCTGCCACTATGTACCCCAGGAAGGCCACTGTCTTGACGTGAAACTCACATTTCTCTGCCTTGGCGTAGAGGGAATTCTCCAGAAGACGATGAAGGACTTGCTGGACATGGCGGGTGTGTTCAGACAGGTTTCTGGAGTAAATTAAGATGTCATCCAGGTAAACGAAGACAAACTTGTTTAACATGTCCCGCAGTACATCATTCACTAGAGCCTGGAACACAGCAGGAGCATTGGTGAGGCCAAAAGGCATAACCAGATACTCGTAGTGGCCTGTTGGTGTATTGAATGCGGTTTTCCATTCATCTCCCTCCCGGATCCGCACTAGGTGGTAAGCGTTTCTGAGATCCAACTTGGTAAAAACAGTGGCTCCCTGGAGCAACTCAAAAGCAGAGGTGAGCAGAGGCAGAGGGTAACGGTTTTTCACTGTGATGTCGTTGAGTCCCCTGTAGTCGATGCAGGGGCGAAGAGATCCGTCCTTCTTCCCCACAAAGAAGAAGCCAGCACCAGCAGGAGATGAAGATGAACGGATTAATCCTGCGGACAGAGAGCCATTGATGTAGTCCTCCATGGACTTTCTTTCGGGAGCAGACAACGAATAAAGACGACCCCTTGGAGGAGCTGTTCCAGGGAGGAGGTCGATGGCACAGTCGTACGGTCGGTGAGGGGCAGAGATGTGGCTCTTGCTTTGTTAAACACCTCTCTGAGACCATGGTAGCATTCTGGGACATTGGAGAGGTCCGGAGCGGAGTTAGTAGGTACTGGCCGAGGGGGTAGTGCGGCAGCAAGCAGGCAGGTTCGGTGGCAGTCCTCTCCCCACTCCCTGATCACCCCGGTCACCCAGTCGAGCTGAGGGTTGTGCCGGGCGGAGCCATGGGTAACCCAGGATGAGGGGTTGGCCTGGAGAGGGGAGCAGGTGAAACTGGATAGTTTCTTGATGGTTTCCGGACAGACCCATCGAGACCGGGGCCGTGACATGAGTGACCGATCCGAGTAAGTGTCCGTCCAGTGCCCGGGCAGGAATAGGAGGTGTCAAACGGAGGTTCTCCAGTCCCAGTTGGCGTGCCAGCTTGACGTCCATTATGTTGGCTTCGGCGCCAGAATCCACCAGAGCAGCCAGGGTGTGAGTTGAGTCAGAGAGGCGGAGGTGAACTTGCAGCAGGGGTTTGCGGTCGGAGGACTGGATGGTCATTGAACTCGACCGGACTCCCCCTACGCCCGGTGAGCTTCGGCCCTTTAAAGGGCAGGTTACCACACGATGTCCATCACCTCCACAATAGAGGCAGAGGTTTGAGGTGAAGCGGCGCTGGCGCTCTGCAGGAGTGAGGGAGGCTCGCCCAATCTCCATAGGCTCAGACTGATCAAGCTGACCTGGGTGAGTGGCAGTAGATGACAGGAGCCCAGTCGGATCTCTCCGAATGCCGGTAGTAGGTGGACCTTGGCGCCCCCTCTCACGACGACGGGTCTGTATCCTTCTGTCGATCCTGACAGTCAGTGCGATGGCTTCATCAAGAGTGGAAGGCAGTTCATGGGAGACCAACTCGTCCTTGATATAGTCAGCCAAACTATGGAAGAACGCGTCCACCAACGGTGGTGTGTTCCAAGAACTTCGTCTAGCCAGGGTTCGGAAGTCGATGGAATGGTCTGCGACTGTACGTCTGCCTTGTCGAATACTGAACAGTTCACGAGACGCCTCTGCGGTGGGTGAATCCAGGTCAAACACCTTCAGCATCTCCTCAGCAAACAGGTCGAAGGTTGCACATGCGGGGGTTTGACGTTCGAACTCTGCTGTTCCCCAGAGTCGAGCTCGGCCCGTCAGGTGAGTGATGGCATACCCAACTTTAGCCCCCTCCGTGGCGAAGGTCCTTGGCTGCAAGGAGAACTGAAGTCGGCAGCTAGTCAGGAATGGCCGGACCTGGGTTGAATCGCCGTTGAACCGCTCGGGGTTTCCAATCTTGGGTTCCGGAGCAGCGGCTGCAATGACCGGGGCAGGTAACTCGGGGGCTGGGCTGGTGGGCAGACTGGCTGGGGTAAGGTTGGTGAGGAGTTGAATGAGCATGGCGAGTTGTTGTTGCTGCTGCTGGAACTGCTGCTCATGCTCATCGGTTTCCATGTCGGGGAAAGTGTGCGCTGAGTCCATAATGGTCAGATCGTACTGTCACGATTCAGACAGACGACCAGAGGACCACAATTGCGTCACACCAGAAAGTTTATTAAACTTAAGGGAAAAGGGAAGTAGGGAGTGAATGAAGGCTCCAGGGGTAACAGGGATCCCGTCCAATGCGCTGGGTCTGTGCCCCCCCAGTGGCAGCGATGCGTCCTATGAAGCCGGTGGTGGGTGGTCCAGAAGTCCTGGGGGGAGACACAGACACAACAGGGCGGAATGAAACCAGGCAGCAGTACAGTTCAAGGGAATCCAAAATACGTAGTAGCAAGGCAGAAGGCTGGTCAGAGTTACCGGGGATTGAAGAGTAGTCAGGAGTCGTAATGGCAGAAGCAGGTCTGGATCTCCTAAGGCAGAAGAGTATCCAATAAACAGGCAGGTCCGGGGTCACAAAACCAGGGTGAGCCAGAAGCGCGAGCAAACAGGTTCCGGGTGTGAGCTTTGCAGACGATCTGACACCGGAGAGCTGAAAGACAGGGCCTTAAATACTGGGAGAGGTTAGTGGGTAATGCAGCGCAGCTGGCAGAGTAATTAGAGCCGAGCAGAGCAGGGACAGGTGGAGCTAGTTAGGCTGAGTAGAGAGAGGGAGGTGAGCAGAGTGGAAGATAGTGGAAACCAATTAAGGTGGTAACCCGGTGGAGTGAGAGGGCTCATGACAGTAAGTGTGATACACTCTCACATAAAAGAAGAAAAACTGGGTACCCTTTTCAACCCCTCTTCAGTTTTCATTCCCAAAACATGAGTTTTTAATTACTTTGGTGAATATTGAATAATCAAACGGATTGGTTATGGGCTGAATCAATCTCCCACTTAATCCAACATTGATATCAATGGGAGATTAGCGAGAAAACTCAAATTAACACAAGCATATCTCAGGTCGGGACTTGACCTTAAGAGACATTCATAAAATAAAGGACCAGAGGATGACAATGTTGAAAAAACTGTTGCTGTGTGTTCTGGACCAAATTTTATTATAACTACTCAAGAACTCTACAGCAAGCTATTGTAGTGGATTTTGACATGTATGGTCCGGACATTGATTTGGTTAAATAATGCTAATAAATTGGTATTTTACTTATTTGGAAACTAAACTTTCTAATCTCTCTTTTGAAGTAAAAAAAAAATACAACAGCAATCAATGAGGTTAAGTAGGCTAAGTATGTATGCATTGGTTAGAAGACATGCATAGAGGTCCACTTGTCTCTAATGTAAAGAATAGGAAATTATTGCCATTGTCTTTGAAAAAAAATGCTTTAGAAGCTTATTGCACAAACCACATTGCTACAGTACTGTTTTTAATTGGTTAATGTTGCATAGGCTTATGTTTATTAAGTTGTGTAAAAAAAAAAATCTGAGCGGTAGATCTCGGCTTGCATTTTGACTCAGAAAGTGATCTTGACTCAGAAAAGGTTAATGGCCACTGTTCTAGAGTTTTCCCTGTTAACACTATCAACATTTCCCTTTACTCTGGCAATTGTGATCGAATCAATGCAATATTAGCCACTTTTAATGCAACATACCGAAACAAAACAAACTATGCAAGAGATTTTATTGTAGGCAGAACGCATCGGAGTTGGATTCTATTGCATTGACATGCACTACTCAGCCCGTACTCTACACAGACCGGTGCTGCATAAACAGTCACAGCTGCAGTAGGCCTATATGCAAATAGACCATTGCCATATATGGATCTGTGCCATTAACTTTGAACTTCACTGTGTTGACAGCATGAGGTAGCATCATTTGTCTGATTCTCTGTAATAATGGTATGGGAATAATAATGCATTTTATTTTGTAGAGTGGTTTCTTGAATCAAACAACACAAAAACATTTTCAGTCGCCTCCTTGTATGAAGGAGTCTTATAGAATGTAGGCCTACATTGAACACCACACATTGGCTGCTACTGTAGGCTGAAAGATAGAACAGCTATTTCCATGTTAAAATGTTATGTGATGCATTTTCTCCATTGTTTTTGATGGTAGGCCACTCTGGTAGGCAAGAGTGGCCTACATTATAATCAAAAAGCCACAGCAGCCTACATGGCCACTATTAAAACTGTAATTTAAAGCGGCTACAGCCTAAGTGTTCACAGTAAACGCACGCTGGAAGTTGCACAGAATTTTCACAACGTTCAAGTTTGCGCTCAGCAGACCTGAAATTTGCTCAGTGCCGAAAGAAATTAGAGGGAACATTGACGCTGACTACCCACAAGCATACTCTCGCTACGCCATAATGATTGGTCAATAAAGCGTCAATTGCCATACAGAACAAACTAATGAATAGTGGGTGAAGTTTTCCTACTGGGAGAAATGCTCTTCTTCAATGCTTTGGTTCCATGTTTAAGGGACGAGGAGTCAGAACATGTCATTCGAGAAGCTGGTTTATTTTTAACGCCTGATGCCTTCATGTTCATCAAAGTATCTGTCTATGGATCTACTGTATGTGTGTATGTGTGGATCGGATCCATCCATTTGCTCCTGTATCCTAGCTGTATCCCCCTTTCCTCCATCCATCCATTCATCGATTCATCAGGTTTGCTGCTAGTTTCTCCCACTGTGTAACCTTGTAGCCAATTAAAGAGCATCAACATCGCTCCAGTGTCAGCTGTTGTGACACCTGTGAACCCTGTTTGCTGACATGCATGAGAGAGCTAGCTTCAAGCCATCAATCCAACAGAGGTCCCTCAAACCAGGCGAGGTACAAAATGTTCTCTCAACTCTATCCAGCACTGCCACTACAGGGACAAAAAAACAATAGTTCTAACTTGAAAGAACAAAACAGTCTTAAAGCATTCTGGAGAAGAAGAAGTTGGCTGTTTGAAAAAGTTGGCTAATGGCTAACAAAAAATATAAATAAAACAACAACAAAAACAATGTCTTCCCAAAATACTTGAAATGAAGCCCATAAGAAAATATGTTAAGTGTGTGCAGCCGGCAGTAAACCAAGTGAATGATCTTACTAAGCAAAGAAAGGCTTCACATCTCTGTTACCCCCGCGCCACAACCGTGTCATTCCTGGGGAGAGGCGATGATTAAAATCCTTCTATGGCTATCTGTCACGCCCTGACTCAAGGGACTCGTATATGTTGAATCAGGGTGTGTATGTTCTATGTTGTATATTTCTAGGTTGATGTTCTAGTATGTCTATTTCTATGTTGGCCAGTGTGGTTCCCAATCAGAGGCAGCTGTCGCTCGTTGTCTCTGATTGGGGACCATACTTAGGCAGCCTTTTGGCACTAGTTAGTTGTGGGATCTTGTTCCGTGTGAGGTACGTTGTTTGTCTACCTTGGACTTCACGTTTCGTTTCATTTGTTGTTTTGTCGTGGTGTTTATTCAATATAAATAAACATGAATGCATATCACGCTGCGCCTTGGTCCGTCTCGTTCCTCAACGATCGTGACACTATCACGGCATGGCCCCGCATCGGCATCGCGCCGTGTGTCCCTCTTTCGCCGGTGCTGCTGGAAAATACACATTGTAGCAGCCGCACATTTCCTCTACCCAGCGCTGGCGGCAGAGGGGTAGGCCACTCTCCCTGCAAAAAGCCTAGGATCCTTGATATTTGTCTAGGGAAGAGGAAATAAAAGTGTGGGGACAGGATCGCTTTGCTAGGATAGGAACCCCTCTGGCCTACCATCCGTGTGGCTATGAGAGGTAACGAAGAAGGTGATGGACACAAGAGTGGTGTGATTTCCTCAACCTCCGGGCGGTCCACTTATACCCAATTGATCCATGTAAGATGAAAACAGGCCTTATACAGTACACTGGGAATAGTACAACCTCCAAGCCAGGTGGTTGAATTTTAGTTTGTCCATGAAAAGCTACCTTCTAAGCATACTCTACATCTAACTTATCTTTTGAAAGATTCCAACCCAGAGTACAGATACGTATTTGAATAACAATTGATCTCACTCAAACTGTGAAAGATACACAGACGGAACTTGTATCAGCTGAGGTCTCCTGGTCCTCATTCTCCACCTTGACTCTACGTGATACGTTAAATGTCCCATCTCTTGGTGTTCTGGATGTGGTGGAACATTAAACGATTATGTAACATTACAAGATGTAGATAATTGTGACTCATCTTCAGTAACATTACTATTACATTTGAAATACAGGAGGAAATGCTACTGTATATGCAAAATGTGATGAGGGGGATGAGATAATGGATTTTTTGCCAAGCTATAGTATTGCACATTACGTGGCATAACGATGGGAGGCCATATGTATATCTACCCTGAGCTGTAATGTCCTCCAGTCACTGGAGTGGATAGTACAAGGATCTCCCTCAGAGGCGATGCACAATTTTGTGTGTGTGCGTGGGTGAGAGTCATGATTTGAACAGATTAGAGAACACCCACAGTAGAAAGCTCCCAAAAGGCCATGCCAATATCTTAATCAGAACGGAATTACCGGGTTTTGGAACCATCTCCCAGGCTCTGTATTTGATATCTTAGCGCTGAGAGAACAGGTGGGGAGCAGCTAGACTGGCCTTTCCCTTATTTGAGCATTTTACATTTAATTAAATTATCTCCTTCCTCATGACCGGAGGAGCTGAAAAAGATGACGGTGAAGCTCTAAACGCTGTCATTGCAGAAGAAGCACGTAGATCAAATTGTAATGCATGCAGGCCCCCTCTTAAATACCCCCTTTAAACATAATGAATCCTCGCACAGACACCTGGCCTTTCCGCTCTCACCCGTCGTTAGGACAGAGGACAGAGGTCAAGCAGACATGTCTGGCATTGCCGATGTGCTTGAATTCTCATCTCTGCCTCTAAGGTGTATAAAACTGAGTGTGTGTGTATGTGTGTGTGTGTTTGTTTGTGCGTGCATTTGTGTGTGTGTGTGTGTTTTGCAGAGAGGTGTGCATTATTAATCCCTGTTAGTCATTGTCCATTTCTACTAATGCCTTTCGAAAATGCCTAATGAGTATCACAACAAACAGTAGACAGACTAGACACTCATTCATAGCTATATTTAGACATTGAGTCTTTCACACGCAGGCCTTAACTCATAGCAGCGCACCACATTTCGATTTCACCTTCAAACTCAATTGCCCTATTTCCTGAGCTACAGTGGCTTGCGAAAGTATTCACACCCCTTGGCATTCTTCCTATTTTGTTGCCTTACAACCTGGAATTAAAAATGATTTTTTTGGGGGTTTGTATCATTTGATTTACACAACATGCCTACCACTTTGAAGATGCAAAATACTTTTTATTGTGAAACAAGCAAGAAATAAGACAAAAAAAACAGAAAACTTGAGCGTGCATAACTATTCACCCCTCCAAAGTCAATACTTTGTAGAGCCACCTTTTGCAGCAATTACAGCTGAAAGTCTCTTGGGGTATGTCTCTATAAGCTTGGCACATCTAGCCACTGGGATTTTTGCCCATTCTTCAAGGCAAAACTGCTCCAGCTCCTTCAAGTTGGATGGGTTCCGCTGGTGTACAGCAATCTTTAAGTCATACCACAGATTCTCAATTGGATTGAGGTCTGGGCTTTGACTAGGCCATTCTAAGACATTTAAATGTTTCCCCTTAAACCACTCAAGTGTTGCTTTAGCAATATGCTTAGGGTCATTGTCCTGCTGGAAGGTGAACCTCTGTCCCAGTCTCAAATCTCTGGAAGAGTGAAACAGGTTTCCCTCAAAAATGTCCCTATATTTAGCGCCATCCATCATTCCTTCAATTCTGACCAGTTTCCCAGTCCCTGCCGATGAAAAACATCCCCCAGCATGATGCTGCCACCACCATGCTTCACTGTGGGGATGGTGTTCTCGGTGTTGGGTTTGCGCCAGACATAGCATTTTCCTTGATGGCCAAAAAGCTCAATTTTAGTCTCATCTGACCAGAGTACCTTCTTCCATATGTTTGGGGAGTCTCCCACATGCCTTTTGGCAAACACCAACCGTGTTTGCTTATTTTTTCTTTAAGCAATGGCTTTTTTCTGGCCACTCTTCCGTAAAGCCCAGCTCTGTGGAGTGTATGACTTAAAGTGGTCCTATGGACAGATGCTCCAATCTCCGCTGTGGAGCTTTGCAGCTCCTTCAGGGTTATCTTTGGTCTCTTTGTTGGCTCTCTGATTAATGCCCTCCTTGCCTGGTCCGTGAGTTTTGGTGGGCGGCCCTCTCTTGGCAGGTTTGTTATGGTGCCATATTCTTTACATTTTTTAATAATGGACTTAATGGTGCTCCGTAGGATGTCCAACCCTGATCTGTACTTCTCCAAAACCTTGTACCTGACCTGTTTGGAGAGCTCCTTGTTCTTCATGGTGCCGCTTGCTTGGTGGTGCCCCTTGCTTAGTAGTGTTGCAGACTCTGGGGCATTTCAGAACAGGTGTATATATACTGAGATCATGTGACAGATCATGTGACAGTTAGATTGCACACAGGTGGACTTTATTTAATTAATTATGTGACTTCTGAAGGTAATTGGTTGCACCAGATCTTATTTAGGGGCTTCATAGCAAAGGGGGTGAATACATTTGCACGGACCACTTTTCTGTTTTTTATTTTGTATATATATTTTTTAAACAAGTTATTTTTTTCATTTCACTTCACCAATTTGGACTATTTTGTGTATGTCCATTACATGAAATCCAAATAAAAATCCATTTAAATTACAGGTTGTAATGCAACAAAATAGGAAAAACGCCAAGGGGGATGAATACTTTTGCAAGGCACAGTACATTACAAAATGGAGGCTTAATAGGCCACCGTCACCCACAGCAACTTCTGTATTTTGACGACATTATGCATTACATTTACAGCTTGAAAATTATTGGAGCTATTCAGGATGAAGCACTTTTTTCCCAAAGGGACTTGCTGGACCTAAGTGAGCCAGGATTCAAACCCACCAAGTCACATTTGACATTGTCCACCTCCCTGACCACTATTCTTCAACCACTTAATCGCTGATGATGCAATATTACTGTGTAGCTCGAGCTTAAGGAGTGCATTTCAGCATGAGCACTTTGTCAAAGTCACCCCTTCGCTAAGGCACAGCCTTTTTTAATGAATTAGTCTAATTAGTAGTTTGCAGAGACATAGAAACAGCATTCACCTCTGGTCTTTTCTTCACAGGTAGCAACATTTAAACGTATTCATATTATGGTAAAACTGAGAACATTTCCTGTGATTCCATATGCCCTCTCTTAACCTGGAAAGGAAATCAATTTTCTAGTTTCCTGCGCCAGACACAATTTGTTTGATTTAGCTTTGCAGTATATACTGTATTTCCTCCATGTTGTGTCTGCACATGTAAAGTGCATACAAATCTGTTCAAACATGCTAAAGTTAAGGTGCCACTCAAAATAGATTTTCACAGAACAATCCACAGCAAAAACATAAAACATAGTCTGTTCTGCCTTTCCAGGAAGTCCTCCTAAAGAGTACTCTTTCTTCATTGCACTTTGTACACTATGTAGCCACTTCAGTAATCACAACCTCTTAAAACAATAAGAAAGATCACATTTAATGATTTAAAGAGCCTTCTTAGGTAATGAAACACACGTCATAGTTTGCGTGTGGGCTCCATTCCTTGAATTGGATAGGTCTTTAGTAAAAATAACTATGCAGACAGATTAATGAGCCTTTATGGGGTAGACATGCTGCTTAAACATCACTTAAGCAAATGTCGGCTCTCGCTCTGATTGGTATTGATGTCACAAAGTTTCAGTTGAGACTAATTGCGGGGCTGAAGTAGTCTCGCTAACTTTGTTAAAGTTCATTTTGAGGACGCATTCAAGTAGCCAAATTTCCATCAATCTTGTTCCCCACACAGACTAATGTGCTAGTCTGCACTTCCTGAAACGCATATAGTATTGAATCAGGGGACTGGCTGGATGCTACTTGCCCACCCAGTCACATGGACTCTGTAATAAGATGACTCTGTTTTCAAGACATAGATAAGTTAACTTTAATATGTCTGTGAGTTCACTTATTGTCTATAAGTATGTCTGACTAATAAAACCTCAGCATGTAAGCAGATCTCCCCTGGATGTGTTGCTGGAAGAAAAAGATGGTGATAAGCCAAAAATTATGGAGCTACACACAATTTTCTGTTTTCTTCCCAGAGTGCTTTGCATGAGGCCAGCATCCCCCACAGCGGGGCGGTGGCTAATGAGCCAACTAGCTAGCTGTAGCCGAGGACAACAGCTGTCCCCTCCAACGTAGCACCCCAAAAGTCAGAACAACCATTTCACATCCCAGCATTGTTATGCAGTTCCATTGCTTTATATTTATTGAATGCAACAACAAATATATATTCTTGAGTTTAGAGAATGTACACAGCAAATTCTCCAGAGTTGAATCAACACTGCCAGTATTAAATTTAACACTGGGTCAGTGTATATATGGGTCCACACTTTTCAGTGTTAAATTAACACTGTGCTTAGTGCTGACGCTATTACACTTCAACAGTGTTAGGGAATTAACACTTTTAGCGTTACGCAATAAAACCCTATAAAGTTTTTTTAACGCTAGAAAGTGTGTATAGTTTGCCCCAATGGGGTTATACAACAACGCCTGATAATCAATCAAATGTATTTATAAAGCCCTTTTTACATCAGCAGATGTCACAAAGTCCTATACAAAAACCCAACCTAAAACCCCAAACAGCAAACAATGTAGAAGCATAGACCACTTAAACTGGTACAACACATCCACTCACAAAAGGCCAAAAATAACTATCTGAAAGCTACGCCCCCACTAAGCCACATCAGGCCTGCAAGTCACATTATGTTGACTTGCGAAATGTAGTTCTTAATGGAATCCAGCCAGAGTTAGGATCTCCAACAGCTGGAATTTTCATTCACCCACAACCTGCATTCAGAATGGCTGTCAAGATTGTAAACATTGATAAAGGAGACTACCCAATCCATTTAAACTGAAACAACCATTTCAGTAATGGGTGCAATAAATCTAACTAACTGATTGGATTAGTTTAGAAAAATGTACAGTTGAAGTCGGAAGTTTACATACACATACATTTAAACTCAGCTTTTCACAATTCCTGACATTTAATCCTAGTAAAAATACCCTGTCTTAGGTCAGATAGGATCACCACTTTATTTTAAGAATGTGAAATGTCAGAATAATAGTAGAGAGAATTATTTATATTTGGCTTTTATTTCTTTCATCACATTCCCAGTGGGTCAGAAGTTTACGTACACTCAATTAGTATTTGGTAACATTGCCTTTAAATTGTTTAACTTGGGTAAAACGTTTCGGGTAGCCTTCCACAAGCTTCCCACCATACGTTGGGTGAATTTTGGCCCATTCCTCCTGACAGAGCTGGTGTAACTGAGTCAGGTTTGTAGGGCTCCTTGCTCGCACACGCTTTTTCAGTTCTGCCCACAGATTTTCTATAGGATTGAGGTCAGGGCTTTGTGATGGCCACTCCAATACCTTGACTTTGTTGTCCTTAAGCCATTTTGCCACAACTTTGGAAGTATGCTTGGGGTCATTGTCCATTTGGAAGACCCATTTGCGACCAAGCTTTAACTTCCTGACCGATGTCTTGAGATGTTGCTTCAATATATCCACTTAATTTTCCTTCCTCATGATGCCATCTATTTTGTGAAGTGCACCAGTCCCTCCTGCAGCAAAGCACCCCCACTGCATGATGCTGCCACCCCCGTGCTTCACGGTTGGGATGGTGTTCTTCGGCTTGCAATCCACCTTATTTTTCCTCCAAACATAACGATGGTCATTATGGCCAAACAGTTCTATTTTTGTTTCATCAGACCAGAGGACATTTCTCCAAAAAGTACGATCTTTGTCCCATTGCTCCCAAGGATGAACCAAACTTGTGGAGGTCTACCATTTTTTTCTGAGGTCTTGGCTTATTTCTTTTGATTTTCCCATGATGTCAAGCAAAGAGGCACTGAGTTTGAAGGTAGGCCTTGAAATATATCCACAGGTACACCTCCAATTGACTCAAATGATGTCAATTAGCCTATCAGAAGCTTCTAAATCCATGACATAGTTTTCTGGAATTATCCAAGCTGTTTAAAGGCACAGTCAACTTAGTGTATGTAAACTTCTGACCCACTAGAATTGTGATACAGTGAATTATAAGTGAAATAATCTGTCTGTAAACAATTGTTGGAAGAATTACTTATCAAATTATATAACCCCCCCAAAAATCCATTTAAATTCCAGGATGTAAGGCAACAAAATAGGAAGAATGCCAAGGGGGGTGAATACTTTCGCAAGCCACTGTTTAGTGTAGAGAATCATTGTACCATCTAAATCGCTGTGAAATATCGTATCCAAAAATATAGCATTTTCGCTGTTTGAAGCTGGTGTACAAAACCAAAAGTAAAAGACAAGAAAATGAAACGTAAGAAAGGGAGGCATAGATATAGCGCAATAGAACATTTCTACCGCTTCTTAGACTTGCTTCAATGAGAATGACAGATCTATAACATGTGAATATGGTCGGTCGCCAAAAAAGTTACATATTGCAGCTTATATTCTTACAGAGTTAATTTAACACCTGAATCAACACTAGAAATGTTACACTGGAAAATCAACACTACGTAACACTGGTCAATTTTCTGTGTATGATAGCATACATACTGCTACAATGTGTATCTGATACAATCTAAACTGACTTTGGCATAGCAAGCAAACCGCTACAACATTTTCATGTGAGGCATTTGAGCAGTTTGACAGTATAGCACGTTTTTTGAAAAAATACATAAAAAATCCTTAAGAGTATATTTATGCACATGTGCGTCAATCTAAGTGACATAATAAAATCTGTCAGTTTAAAATAGAGATATCAGTTTTTGCATGGGCTGCATCTTAATCCACTGCATCCGCCTATGTCTGTCTTCCGCATCTGCGGTGGAAGGTGGCCAAGCTACAGTGGTATTTGTTAGACTAATGGCTTAGACTTTTAGTTAATAACATTTAGTCATACAGTATGTCTGGGGTCCAGACTGCATGGTCAATTATTTTCCCAACAGTCAGCAGCCTACCTGTTTTTGGGTCCACTGAGAAGTAAGGCTGTCCGCTGATGATGCTGTAGACCACCCTGGCACTGTTCCCATATGTGGGGTCATCTGCGTCTGTGGCTGCCACTTGGACCACCGTTGTTCCTGTAGACAGACAACATCCAATTAGTTATCAAGACAACATCAGCCATTTTTGTCCACCAGAGCTATTTGTAGACACACAGCTCTCAAATCAACAGTATGTGTGACAACATTTCCACAAAGCTTACAAATGTCAATGTTCTTCTCAGTAAAAATCACACCTTATTCTATATGGGCTACAATCAGGGATGTACTATACATTCCTAATAATACATACTGTAATAACACATTTCTGATGTATTTATATTCCTGCCCAGTATCCTAGGTGGTTGTTTTTGAGTTCAGAGGAAATGTCTTACCCATGGCATTTAACATTTAGAGTTTTGATTTCAAGTGTTTATCTAAATCTTCCCAGGCGCCAAATGTTCTAGCATAAACTGTGCTCTGACTTCTTCCACAGACGCTGCTGCACAACACTCTAACCTATAAATACCATATACCGTTACTAGTGTTTCTACTGTACACTGAAACAAATTAAGGTTCTTAAATGGTTGAAGCTGAGCCATTTGCTCGTGCTTTGCTGAGCAGTACAGTCATATCTGACTAAGATCATAACATGGTGTCAGAAGTACTTCAACCTCGTCAAATATAAAACAGGAGAGATTATTTCACAGAAAATAATAATGTTCCTTGAGTTTTGAGTGACAAAAAGTAGCCAACACCTGACTGCTTTCTCATTGAGCCGAGCAGCCCAAGCGGAGTCATTGGTATGGATACTCACAGAGACAGAGCTACCATGAGCAGAGTCCATGCAGAGCGAGCAGCGCTCAGGGAGCGAGAGACAGACAGAGAGGAGCAGCTAATGGATTTATTAATGGAGGAAGTTATTTCTGATATTGGGTTTCGGGCAAAGCCGGGCTGGGCCTTAAATTAGGCAGAAGCAATCAGGCATGGGTAGGTCTCGGGCTTAAAATTCATGCCTGTGCAGGGCTCTAATCTACGGTTCTTCAGAATTCTAAAAGGTTCTTGAAATGTATGGAAGCCTGATGATGTGTCCCTTTCATAGCACACATCAAATTGGCCAGTGTTAACTAGTGTTGATTTTTTAGTGTAATATTTCTAGTGTTGATTCAAGAGTTAAATTAACAGTCAGCGGTGTAAAAGAACACCGGTGTTATCATATTTCCCAGAATGCTCCATTGCAGGTTGCAATATCTATGTTTTTACATTAACATTGATTGACGTATATACCCCAACCAGAAGCCATGGATTACAGGCAACATCCGCACTGAGCTAAAGGGTAGAGCTGCCGCTTTCAAGGAGCGGGACTCTAACCCAGATGCTTATGAGAAATCCCGCTATGCCCTCCGACGAACCATCAAACAGGCAAAGCGTCAATATAGGACTAAGATTGAATCGTACTACACCGGCTCCGACGCTCGTCGGATGTGGCAGGGCTTGCAAACTATTACGGACTACAAAGGGAAATACAGCCGCAAACTGCCCAGTGACACGAGCCTACCAGACGAGCTAAATTACTTATATGCTCGATTCGAGGCAAGCAACACTGAAGAGTGCATGAGAGCATCAGCTGTTCCTGACGACTGTGTGATCACGCTCTCCGTAGCCGATGTGAATAAACAGGTCAACATTAACAAGGCCGCAGGGCCAGACGGATTACCAGGATGTGTATTCCGAGCATGCGCTGACCAAGTGTCTTCACTGACCTTTTCAACCTGTCCTTGACTGTGTGTAATACCAACATGTTTCAAGCAGACAACCATAGTCCCTGTGCCAAAGAACACTAAGGTAACCTGCCAAAATTTGACTACCGACCCATAGCACTCACGTCTGTAGCCATGAAGTGCTTTGAAAGGCTGGTAATGGCTCACATCAACACCATTATCACAGAAACCCTAGACCCACTCCAATTTTCATACTGCCCCAACAGTTCCACAGATGATGCAATCTCTATTGCACTCCACACTGCCCTTTCCCACCTGGACAAAAGGAACACCTACGTGAGAATGCTATTAATTGACTACAGCTCAGCGTTCAACACCATAGTGCCCTCAAAGCTCATCACTAAGCTAAGGATCCTGGGACTAAACACCTCCCTCTGCAACTGGATCCTGGACTTCCTGATGGGCCACCCCCAGGTGGTAAGGGTAGGTAACAACACATCTGCCATGATGATCTTCAACACGGGTGCCCCTCAGGGGTGCATGCTCAGTCCCCTCCTGTACTCCCTGTTCACCCATGACTGCATGGCCAGGCACTACTCCAACACCATCATTAAGTTTTCCAACAACACAACAGTGGTAGGCCTGATCACCAACAACGATGAGACAGCATATAAGGAGGAGGTCAGAGACCTGTCCATGTGGTGCCAGGATAACAATCTCTCCCTCAACGTGATTAAGACAAAGGAGATGTTTGTGGACTACAGGAAAAGGAGGACAGAGGATGCCCCCATTCTCATTGACGGGGCTGTAGTGGAGCAAGTTGAGAGCTTCAAGTTTCTTGGTGTCCACATCACCAACAAACACATCAAGATGTGAAGAGGGCACGACAAAGCCTATTTCCCCTCAGGAGACTGAAAAGATTTGGCATGGGTCCTCAGATCCTCAAAAAGTTATTTAGCTGCACCATCGAGAGCATCCTGACTGGTTGCATCACCTCCTGGTATGGCAACTGCTTGACCTCCGACCGCAAGGCACTACAGAGGGTAGTGCGTACAACCCAGTACATCCCTGGGGCCAAGCATCCTGCCATCCAGGACCTCTATACCAGGCGGTGTCAGAGGAAGGCCCTAAAAATTGTCAAAGACTCCAGCCACCCTAGTCATAGACTTTTCTCTCTGCTACCGCACAGCAAGCGGTACCGGAGCGCCAAGTCTAGGTCCAAAAGGTTTCTTAACAGCTTCTACCCCCAAGCCATAAGACTCCTGAACAGGTAATCAAATGGCTACCCCCCATCTTTTATGCTGCTGCTACTCTCTGTTTATTTTCTATGCATAGTAACTTTAACTCTACCTACATGTACATATGACCTAAATTACGTCGACTAACCTGTGCCCCCGCACATTGACTCTGTACCGGTACCGCTGTATATAGCTTCGCTACTGTTATTTTACTGCTGCGCTTTAATTATTTGTGATTTTGTTATTTTTCTTCTTTTTTTTATTTTTACTTATCCATTTTTTACTGAACACTTATTTTTCTTAAAACTGCATTGTTGGTTAAGGGCTTGTAAGTAAGCATTTCACTGTAAGGTCTAGATAAAAATTGATTTGATTTGATTAATTAATCTTATGCTGCTCAAATATAAATAATATACATTTTTCTAAACAATTCCAATCTGTTATTTGGACTTATTGCACCCATTACTGAAATGGTTGTTCCAGTTTAGATGTTTAAGGTAGTCTCATTCCTTAGTCTTCCCAACCCTGGCAGTAATTCTGAATGCAGGTTGCGGGTGAATAATATTCAATTGTTGGATATCCCCACTTTGGATACCAATAGGAATTATACAGAACGTTGTGAGCCAGCATACTGTGACTTGCAGGCCTGATGTTGCCTGTAAACTATGAGTTTCAGGCCACTGTATTAGGGTAAAACCAGGCCCTACATATTGTCTTAAATAATTTAATGACAACATATTAACTTAAAAGGTCACTTGCTAAAGGCCACAGGCCTGAAAATGAATGAATGTCTCTGTCACTAGCAAACACAGTCATGGGTGGTACTTGTAACAAAAAAATATAACTCGAAAGGCATCCTGGGAAAAATGTGACTCATTTCAGGAAACTAGGCGTATGTCGCAGGTCACTACTTCACAGGAGAGGCATTTGAACGTAAACATATATTTTTTTATCAAAATGCATTTTTTTTGGCAGAAATGCCTTCTGGAACATGTGAACTTTCAAATGCCTTAATATCAAACTTGTATTCTTTCCATAAATACGAATAAAATGGTTAAATTACGAGCCTAGTTGGTTTAGCCACGGAAAAAGACAGGAACCTTCTCACTAGCCATGATTGGCTGAGATAATGGATGGGCTGGACATGCCGGGAGAAGAGTTTGGATTGGTCTGCCATGTAGCATGCTTCTGTCTGTAACGTGAGCTGTTTAGTATGTGTTGATAGTCCTTTCTACCGTGCCGTTTTTGAAAGATATAACGTTAGCCATCAAGAACTACAAAAGTTGTCCTACTTTTCTCAACAACATTGATGCCCCGAATTTAGCAGGCGCTATCGACAGATCGGTTGGAAAAAGTGATGGGCTACTTTCTGCACACCCCACGGTCAGTGTGTGAACCGAAGTGACTTGATACAACGCTGGCCAAACAAGATGTAAGTTAGCTACAAACAAAACTGAGTTAAATGGTTTCAGTCTGCCGTGAAGCATTAATACATGTATAAGGGTAAGAGTCTAGCTACACTTTCAGATATAAGTTTCTAATTTTGTCAGAAAGTCGTTTTTATTGCAAGTTAAAACATACCGTTAGTTAGCTAGCAAAATTTAGCTTGCTGGCTCGCTAGCTAATGTTACATGTATGATCTGTGTAGTAATATTATTCGAATCAGAAAACCATTTGCATTACCAGTTATAGCCTAATATTAGCTAGATAACATTGAACCTAGTTTGATTAACTTTAGCTACCTGCAGATTCATACTACAGCGATGACAATGTTTGTATTGGTAGTAGTATGAGTTGGAATTATGCCGGTTCATTGTTTAGCTAGCTAGCTACCTAGCTAGCTACATGTCTAAACAAAACACTCCACTTCGGCCGGATTATTATATGACCCATCAAATTAGCCATGTGTGCCTGATGGTGATTACGGCCATCTATTGTGTTTCATGAACATGTGTACATGTCTAGACAATAGTGACCCATCCACTTAGCTAGATGTGGCTGGGGGGTGGTTATATAATTTCCTTCACATGACCCATCAATTTAGACAAGTGTCATCTAATAATTATAAAATATATATACAATATTTTTAATTGGACACTTTCTGTTTTTGATATTGCAAGTAACCATTTCAAAGAACCGTTTACACCTTCTGTATCATGTGCATGTGACAAATACACTTAGGTTTTATTTGATATAGTGTGTGTTTACCACATGGTCTCACATGTGAATCTGTAAAGAGATGGGTGGGGCTAAGGCTTAAGAGGGTGTGAATGGGTGTAGACAAAAAAGAGCTCTCAAGTACAGTGCCTTGCAAAAGTATTCACCCCCCTTGGCATTTTTCCTATTTTGTTGCATTACAACCTGTAAATTAAATGGATTTTTATTTGGATTTAATGTAATGGACATAACCAAAATAGTCCAAATTGGTGTAGTGAAATGAAAAAAATTACTTGTTTCATAAAATTCAAAAAAATAAATACCGGAAAAGTGGTGCATGAATATGTATTCACCCCCAATGCTATGAAGCCCCTAAATAAGATCTGGTGCAACCAATTACCTTCAGAAGTCACATAATTAGTTAAATAAAGTCCACCTGTGTGCAATCTAAGTCTGTCACATGATCTGTCACATGATCCAGTATATATACACCAGTTCTGAAAGGCCCCAGAGTCTGCAGCACCACTAAGCAAGGGGCACCACCAAGCAAGCGGCACCATGAAGACCAAGGAGATCTCCAAACAGGTCAGGGACAAAGTTGTGGAGAAGTACAGATCAGGGTTGGGTTATCAAAAAATATCCGTAACTTTGAACATCCCACGGAGCACCATTAAATCCATTATTAAAAAATGTAAAGAATATGGCACCATAACAAACCTGCCAAGAGAGGGCCGCCCACCAAAACTCACGGACCAGGCAAGGAGGGCATTATTCAGAGAGCCAACAAAGAGACCAAAGATAACCCTGAAGGAGCTGCAAAGCTCCACAGCGGAGATTGGAGCATCTGTCCATAGGACCACTTTAAGTCATACACTCCACAGAGCAGGGCTTTGAGTGGCCAGAAAAAAGCCATTGCTTAAAGAAAAAATAAGCAAACACGTTTGGTGTTTGCCAAAAGGCATGTGGGAGACTCCCCAAACATATGGAAGAAGGTACTCTGGTCAGATGAGACTAAAATTGAGCTTTTTGGCCATCAAGGAAAACGCTATGTCTGGCGCAAACCCAACACCGAGAACACCATCCCCACAGTGAAGCATGGTGGTGGCAGCATCATGCTGGGGGATGTTTTTCATCGGCAGGGACTGGGAAACTGGTCAGAATTGAAGGAATGATGGATGGCGCTAAATATAGGGACATTTTTGAGGGAAACCTGTTTCACTCTTCCAGAGATTTGAGACTGGGACAGAGGTTCACCTTCCAGCAGGACAATGACCCTAAGCATATTGCTAAAGCAACACTTGAGTGTTTTAAGGGGAAACATTTAAATGTCTTAGAATGGCCTAGTCAAAGCCCAGACCTCAATCCAATTGAGAATCTGTGGTATGACTTAAAGATTGCTGTACACCAGCGGAACCCATCCAACTTGAAGGAGCTGGAGCAGTTTTTCCTTGAAGAATGGGCAAAAATCCCAGTGGCTAGATGTGCCAAGCTTATAGAGACATACCCCAAGAGACTTGCAGCTGTAATTGCTGCAAAAGGTGGCTCTACAATGTATTGACTTTGGAGGGGTGAATAGTTATGCACGCTCAAGTTTTCTGTTTTTTTGTCTTATTTCTTGTTTGTTTCACAATAAAAAATATTTTGCATCTTCAAAGTGGTAGGCATGTTGTGTAAATCAAATTATACAAACCCCCCAAAAATCAATTCCAGGTTGTAAGGCAACAAAATAGTAAGAATGCCAAGGGGGGTGAATACTTTCGCAAGCTGCTGTAGGTGTACCAAAACATTCAAGGGTCATTTTCTCAAAAGTTGGGTTACAAGTTTATCATCTTTCAAAGCAGAATTACTTTCCCATTGTTCCTCAATTGCAGTGTATAATATAAAATGTTCTAGCTCTGAGTCTCTACTTTTATCCAATGTAAAAAACACAATTTCAAATTTTGCTACATAAGACCGAATTGAGGTGTTCGGTCACATTTGCAAATAAGTCTTAAAGCCCTACAGCATGTCTATTCAATTCCGGTCCTCAAGGGACATTTCTGGTTTGGGATTTTTGTATGGTTCTTCAACGAATCATCCAATTTCTGTGTTGTCAGAGACCCTATAATGGCTCCCCTATGGCATCGCTCTCAATAACCTTTTTTGGTTCCAACTTGCACCTTCATTTTTAAATGTGTACCATTCTACAAGTTCATATGGTTGCTACTCATTATCAGGATAGTTTGTTACATTTAACGTGCAACTTTTGTTTGTAGAAACCTGCGAAAGGTATTGGTTAGAAACCGCATGGTTATTTATGTGAATGTGAATGTACTGTGATGACTATGATTAAAATACCTATGAATAATGCTTGAATAAACTTGCAATAGAGGTTGAAAAATACATATAGCCATTCTTAGAACTAACACAATGCATTTGATTTTAAAGTGATTGTAATGACACTGTTAGCATGTTGATATTCCATATTTCCTAAAGCAGTTTGCCTCTTCCTTACTGGTCAAGGGACCAGAGGCAGGGACGCCACCTGAGTTTCAAAACAAGAAGGTCCAGTAATCTCCGCTACCAGTAATCATTATTTACCTCTATTGTTCTGTTGTGAACTATGGTCTGGCCCCTGATTGAGACCAGAGTTTTATCTGTAACATACAAAACCAAGTGTACTGAGCCAGTAATCTAAACAACTTGGCCTCAATTGAGAACTACTAGGAGAGCCACTGCCATTCTTTATTTTTGCATTTATTACAAATAATAATACACACAGAATAAAATTGTACATTAAATTCAATTATTTGTGTGAGGATCAAGGAAATAAAGGCTCAGACTTTGCGTCATTGGTGATCTTGAAGCTGACGCCTCGTTTCAGCCTTGACAATTATCAACTGTCTTCTACAAGTGTGCCCTGTTGCCGTTGAGCATGGTCAGATGAATAGGCTGCTTTATGTTTATATATTTAATTCTAATAGCCACGCAGCTCTGGCGGTATTTTAGGCCCATATTGTAGCACATAAAGGAAAGTGGTGTCTTACAAAGCAGGTTATATTTTACTTAGCAGCAAAACGCCCTTATAAAAAGCCCACTTTCTAGCATGAGCCGTATTTTACAGGCTCTTATTAAATGAAGTGATCATGGAAATTGAAGATTAGACCGCCCTATTTCCAGTCATAAACCAGAATTAACAGGCGCTGTCCCTGAATCTGAGCAACATAATAGAAAATGTTGAGAAGTTCTATGAGGACCCCCAAGATTATATCATCACCTCTTATTCATGGCAGGTTATATTACAACATTAAAACAACCAAGGTCAATCAATGCCACTACGTTAAAGAGTTCTGTGCTATGGTATATGGTATTCAAAACTCTGATCACTGCACAATAGCAGTAGGCTAAAACTGATTTAGGTTATCCTTCAATAATGGTTCTAATGTGTAAAAGGGGTCTCTCAGATTTCTATTTTGTGTTTTCTGTGGTGTATCTTCAGTGATACCCAGGATAGAGGAAGTTCGTTGCGAAACTCTGTATTTACATGAATATTTACTGCTGTCAAGGTCACAAATAACAACAGCTAGCCTTCAAGAGTGGTTGTACAAAACGGATACACAACTTCACATCGGAATATATTACATGGTTCCACTCGGTGCAGCTGTCTTCTGTCACTTCACCATTTGTCCGTCTTCATTTGTGTGATTGATCAAATTCTCATATTTTCATTTATTTTCAGTGAATCCAGACAAAACAGGGCTTCCTAATCAATTCTGCGTTTCAGGGTGAGCGATTGTCATCTGACAGTAATGAAAATAAATATAGCATGTCTAATTTGGATGGGCGACAGGTATTCATCAAAACTTTACAGACACAAGACTGGATCCAACTGCCACCATGAATACTCATCTCCAAGTAAACATGATTCCAATGTTCAAACTGTAAGCTTTTTGTTTTGCATTGCTTTGGCTTGGCTTGCAACTTGTAGACTTAGAAGATAAGTATTGACTTCTCTGATGGCTCTACTTAACATAACATATACTGAGGAATTACCATTAAAGCTAACTTTAACCAACAAAGCGTATCCCTTTCCACCCACAGCCCCTGTCATCCCCTATACAGGTTGAAAATGGCAGATTTTGGCATTGATAAGGGCCTACATTGGAATGCAGTGGCTGTACGGTAACATGCTATACATGACGTCAGAGCTCAGGTTCCCCACTTCACAGCGCTGTATGGGTTTTGATTGACAGCCGATATAAACCTGAGCACCGCGCGCAACAAGAAGATACCCCCATCCCTCCTGCTAATTGGGATACTTTGCACATTTGTTGTTGTCTGAGTGAGGGAAATACTGTAACTCAAGAGGAGTCGATGTGTTCTAAAAGATGAGACGTTGAGGGTTATAATAAACATCGCTATTTATTATAAATAGGTGCAACATCATCAGACTTCTGGGAATGCTTGTGAAACAGCCCAAACAGACCAGGACGAGGTTCGGGGTTTGAGAAGTCAACGAGGGAAGTGACACATATTTCCTTAGTTGTTCATTTTCTCGAAATCTAAAGGCACAACCTAGATTCAAGGCAAAGCCTTAGGTAGTTGAACATGTTATTACGCCAACCTCATCAAAGTGACAAACTGACACGTTTTAATTTTTGTCAAAAACAACTTTATATCGAAGGAGTGCCTTTGATTTGAGGGCCTGCACATGCGCAGTTCGGCACGAGACGACCATTAGACCCAATTACATGTTTCTACGCATGAGCTTAGCTAGCCAACGTTGAAATGACATCGCCTACAAGTGTGACCAGGGATTTCTATTGGAGAAGCAGTTTCTACCTATCTTCATACTGTACTGTCTTTGATGAGTCTGTTTGTCGTATTGTGAATAAATTTTGCAGCGGAACACGCACTTGAATGGACTCATGACTCCATTCTATGCACACCAAAAGTACAATCTGTTTGTCTGAAGTGCCTCTTGAAAGCCTAACACTGTAAGATCATATTTTATAACTTACCTAGCCATTTTGGCAATAGAATAAGCTTTCAAATTCAACAGTATGTTAGGCCTACTGCTGCTAGGTAGCTCTCTCTCTCTGCTCTCCCCCTCCCCTCTGTCTGTTCTTAATTGCAGGAGTGAAGTCTGGTGTAAGGGAGTCAGGGTTCCAGCTGCAGCTCATTCACCATAATCACCTCAGCCTTAAAGACCCGGTCAAACTTGCCACTCATCGTCAGATCATAGTCAAGACGACCATGTTAGTCTCGCTGCTGACTCAACCTGGTTGTTTTCGCTCTTTGTGTTTTTGGCCGGTTCTATTTATATTTCTCCTGTGCCACAGATTATTGGAACCTGACTCCTGCCTCCGCTTCACTCCTGCCACCACCATCCTGCTTTCCACTACTGGACCTCACATTTGGACTCACCACGGACACTAGGACGTTACGGTACCACTCCTGCTCAGAACCCTGGATCTGTTACCCTCCCTGTAGACCTGGACTTGCTCTTCCCCTATTTTTGGAAACCTGGACAATTTAACTTTGAAATAAACCTGTTAAACCTTCTCTGGCTCGGTGTAGTTGTCTTCATTTGGGTTCATATTCAGTTTAAATCGTGACACAGTAACAACAACAGTAATTGTGTGATGGTGGGGACGTAGGGCTATGTTCCAAACATAAAACTAGTGTTCATGCTTCAGTTCCTCAATGGCAAAGCTATGAGAGCTCAAAAAAGCACCTTATAGTGGAAGGCTCTTTCCTTGAGTCATAAAAGTGCATTGAAATTACTTAGGAACTGTGCACAGTTTGGAAAGGTGTGTGTCCATTTGGAGACACCAGTTAGACCTCACTCAAACCCTTGTAATCGTTTTTTCTTATCTTGCACCTAATTCAACATTTGTATATACTTATTATGTTACTGAATGTATCCAGAGTATTTTCAGATTTCATTATTGACAAATGCTGTGAAAAGTACAGTAAATGTAAAATGCACATAAAATCAACATGTTTGGATTCAGTCTTTTGTCAGGTGAACTGTTGTGTCCTCACCTTTGTTCTGATAATTTCTCCATAATCTCCAAAGTGTTGTCTTTGTCACGATCGTCGAAAGGAGGAGACCAAAGCGCAGCGTGTTGAGCGAACATCGTAGACTTTATTTAATTAAAGAAACCACGATCAAAAACAACAAACCAAATAGGACGAAAGTGAAGTCCAAATACTGATATACACTAACAGCAACAAGGAAACAAAAACCCACAAAACCAAGGTGAAACCACACCGTATAAATATGGCTCCCAATCAGAGATAACGAGCCGACAGCTGACACTCGTTACCTCCGATTGGGAGTCATATGACTAATCAACATAAAGAACAATTAACCCAAACATAGAAATGCACAACCAGAAATCCCCAGCATAGCAATACACCCAACCAATGAAAATAAACAACCCTGGCTCAAATATCAAGGTCCGTGGAGCCAGAGTGTCACAGTCTTTCAGTTGCTGCCATGGTAATGCATATGCTTTTTATAGTTATACTGTTAGAAACATTTACATTTGGCCCTATCCATACAGGCCAATTTTCACGAGTATGAAAATTAAAAAGTAAAAAAGTTCTACAGGTAAGCGTATTGTACGTCAGTGTAACATGCTGACAAATGTAACATAAATTGAAAAGTACGACAGTGGCAAGAAACATTTGTAGCAATTCTGTTCCTCTCTTATACAAAATGGATTTGAGTGTGGGTCTCACTGATGATCACATAAAAAACGCAATATTCAAACCTGCCGTTTAAGCTCACCTACTTTGCATTCAACATTGGAACACATGATTAAGTTGATAATATTCATGCACGTTCACACCTGCTCTCCTCCATTTGAGATAAGCAGGGATTATTGCTTGGAGACGAGTTTGACTTTATTTGTAATTGGCATGTGAATATGAATGACAAAATTCAAACAAAGACAAACCCATAGTTGCCCTGCTGTGCCCAGGATGTGCTTTGAGGCCCATAGGTAGGTGGCAATGCTCTGAGCTATACAATCCCACTGAGCCACATTGGTACTGTAATTAATGTTTCAGTTTACATTCCCTTTGGTGTTCCCTCATCTCAAATCATAGGGAAATAATCATTTGAAAGCAATTGTCTTCCTAGAGTTGTTATCCTAGTCACCTGAAACCAAAGCACCCCTTTCCTTTTCTCTTTCAGAATGAACTGAAATGAATTAGAAAGGAACACTAGCTAGGTTTCCATCCAATTGGCGACAGATTTTCATGTGAATGTTCAGAATTCCGCTTAAAATCAATATGCACATTTTCCCACCAGAGATGTGTTTCCATCAAATTGACTTAAAAATAACTTTTGCGGTTAAATTCCCATGTACAAAATATGGGTTTCCATCACATTTTCAACTCTACTGATGGTTTTGTCACAAAGAATGTTATATAGCGAATGTTCCAACTCTGGTATTGGCACATGTGCTCTATCCAAAAGCTTGCATATACAGTGCGGGTATTACCTACATCCCTCAAACTCAACTCTAGACCTCGAAGCCAGTTTCACTGCATTTTTTCATTGCGCACAGTTACATGCACACAATAATATGATTATGGTGGATAGTCAGATTAATGCAATGCTTTGCAAGAAGAACAATTTCCCTAATAATCCTGTTTACACATCAAATCAGGCTACTTGATGGGACTTTTGATGAAGGCAGAAAATCGGCAATGAAAATAAACATTCTATCACAGTGACTATGTTATTGTTGCGAAGTCTATTTGATTCTGAGTTAGGACATTTAAAGTTTGTATGTGAAAACTATTTATAAGATGCATGCTTTCAGTTTTTCTGAACTCACTTCACTCGCGCATAAGAGGGAGGCTTGCGCTGTTGGTGCAGGCACATGCACAAATCAAATACACCACTGGAATGCCGATTAAGCTGTTTACATGTCCTAATAATTATACAGTTGAAGTTTACATACACTTAGGTTGGAGTCATTAAAACTCATTTTTCAACCACTCCACACATTTCTTGTTAACAAACTATAGTTTTGGCAAGTCGGTTAGGACATCTACTTTGTGCATGACACAAGTAATTTTTCCAACAATTGTTTACAGACAGATTATTTCACTTATAATTCACTGTATCACAATTCCAGTGGGTCAGAAGTTTACATACACTAAGTTGACTGTGCCTTTAAACAGCTTGGAAAATTCCAGAAAATGATGTCATGGCTTTAGAAGCTTCTGATAGGCTAATTGACATCATTTGAGTCAATTGGAGGTGTACCTGGGGATGTATTTCAAGGCCTACCTTCAAACTCAGTGCCTCTTTGCTTGACATCATGGGAAAATCAAAAGAAGACCTCAGAAAAACAATAGTAGACCTCCACAAGTCTGTTTCATCCTTGGGAGCAATTTCCAAACGCCTGAACGTACCACGTTCATCTGTACAAACAATGGTACGCAAGTATAAACACCATGGGACCACGCAGTCGTCATACTGCTCAGGAAGGAGACGCATTCTGTCTCCTAGAGATGAATGTACTTTGGTGCGAAAAGTGCAAATCAATCCCAGAACAACAGCAAAGGACCTTGTGAATATGCTGGAGGAAACAGGTACAAAAGTATCTATATCCACAGTAAAACGAGTCCTATATCGACATAACCTGAAAGGCCGCTCAGCAAGGAAGAAGCCACTGCTCCAAAATCGCCATAAAAAAGCCAGACTAAGGTTTGCAACTGCACATGGGGACAAAGATCGTACTTTTTGGAGAAATGTCCTCTGGTCTGATGAAACAAAAATAGAACTGTTTGGCCATAATGACCATCGTTATGTTTGGAGGAAAAAGGGGAGTCTTGCAAGCCGAAGAACACCATCCCAACCGTGAAGCACGGGGGTGGCAGCATCATGCTGTGGAGATGCTTTGCTGCACTTCACAAAATAGATGGCATCATGAGGAAGGAAAATTATGTGGATATATTGAAGCAACATCTCAAGACATCAGTCAGGAAGTTAAAGCCTGGTCGCAAATGGGTCTTCCAAATGGACAATGACCCCAAGCATACTTTCAAAGTTGTGGCAAAATGGCTTAAGGACAACAAAGACAAGGTATTGGAGTGGCCATCACAAAGCCCTGACCTCAATCCTATAGAAAATGTGTGGGCAGAACTGAAAAAGCGTGTGAGAGCAAGGAGGCCTACAAACCTGACTCAGTTACACCAGCTCTGTCAGGAGGAATGGGCCAGAATTCACCCAACTTATTGTGGGAAGCTTGTGGAAGTCTACCCGAAATGTTTGACCCAAGTTAAACAATTTAAAGGCAATGCTACCAAGTTCTAATTGAGTGTATGTAAACTTCTGACCCACTGGGAATGTGATGAAATAAATAAAAGCCGAAATAAATCTTTCTCTCTACTATTATTCTGACATTTCACATTCTTAAAATAAAGTGGTGATCTTAACTGACCTAAGACAGGGAATTTTTACTAGGATTAAATGTCAGGAATTGTGAAAAACAGAGTTTAAATGTATTTGGCTAAGGTGTATGTAAACTTCCGACTTCAACTGTAGATATTGCTCAGAAAACCAGGTGTTTTAAACGCCGTATGCTTACTTAGATTTTGACCTTACACCGATTAAGATAAGCAGAGTAAGGTGTTTAAATGACTATTTCCATACTCTGCCTACTGCCATAATCAGTTTAATATCAAATTATTAGTGTGTATACTCATTGTTCCCCTCTGATTTAGAACTGGGACACCAGGTGGGTGCAATTAATTATCAGGTAGAACAGAAAACCAGCAGGCTCCGGACCTCATAGGGTAAGAGTTGAATAATGATGAGTTTATTATGGACATTAAAAGCAAATTTATTTTTATTTGTCAAACGGCAGCCAAGCATCAATCATCACGTCACCTGAATAAGACCCTCTATATTTATTGGAATGGAGCATCAAGCTCATAACCTTGCACTTTCACCACCCTGTGAAGTTCATTATAATTTATTTAATCTGTAGCCTAATAACATTTTTACGAAGAGGTGGCCTTGGTCTAGCCTCTGCCATGTCCCCAACAACCGGATGTTTTGGTTTACAAGGGAAATGGAAGGAGAGCCTGCGACGTTAACAAGGCGACACTCAATCTTAACCCACATTTACTGGATTGGTTGAACAGTGCAGAAGAGGACCTCCCGACAGTTTGTAGGGGATCTAGTTTCAGGCATTTATTTTACGCCTGCTACGTTAGGTTAGCCTTGGTCTGACATTACATTCCCTATGCCTTGTAATGAGCTCTCCATCTGCTCCTTGGGCACCTCTGTCTGCCGTGTAGACCTGGGACCTGTGCCTTGTCACATGGCCAACTGTTCTCAAGCCCCTCTTGTCTTTTATTTGACATCCCAGAGGCGTGATTAAGACAAAGTCTTCCCAGATTCCCGGGCCATAAGGTCTACCATATGTAAGGACTAGCAACCGCAGCCTAATTACTTTAATTAATTAAATTCATGATTTCCTCTAAATTGAACCCATTCATCACGGGTAGACGGTCTATGCCCATTAATGATTTAAACTCATCTATAAAGGAGTTATGGAGGACAAGAGGTGCTTGGCCCGCTCCATTATTTTACTGCACTGTAAATTGCCATGAGCAGCTATTTACAAAGAGCGGGATGCATTATTCATATGATGTTCTAACTTCAGATGAAGACATTGGCGAGACCCTGCAATATAAATAAACCAGAGAGTGTGACTTGGTGTGCTCGTGTTCAATGTGTGTGTGTGTGTGTGAACTGGGAGCTCATCCTTTACTGCAGATGATGATGATGATGCAGCTAAGCTGCTCTATCTCTCTTATTTCCCGTTGGACACGAGACACCAAGCCCTTGTAGTGTAAGCCCTCTACTTCCTTAAGCCAGAGCCCCGTACTTTACCCCCGTTGACTCAGGGCTGCCTAATCCTAAGGCGATCTCACTGCCTATATTATGAATGTTATGAGCAAAGCACTGCATTGGCCTGGAAAATACTCTTACCACTGCCAGTAGACTCCTAGCATAGGCTCCAATTTGATTTTATTCACACCACATTGTACTATACCTCCATGTCTCCACTTGTTTGCATCTATGCCTATCAGCCTGAGGAAGATAAGACACGTAGATGCAATGTTCTCCTGTTTCTGGATCTGCATGATGAGAATATTGCGGCTGGATGTGCTTGCGGCTGTCATATCACTTAACCCTGAAGATTGGAAGACATTGTCTGCCACTTCGTGTTTGGTGCCTGTTAGTCCTCTCCCTGGCAGATTGTCACATGAATTTTAAATGGAGGCTTAATCCATATTTTCCATTCAGACAGGATTTGCTCATGGTGTCCCCAAGCGGCGTGTGGTAAGCTTTTGTTTCCGTGGCAAAACACCTCGGGAGGTGCTCCGTTACATGTCCCGTTGGATTTGAATAATATGCCATCTCTGAACTCGCTAGATTCATTGCTCTACATTGGGGTTCCGGGTCTTTGTTTGTCTAAGCAGGTATTTCATCACTTTCAGCGTTCAAACTGCAGGGTCAGATTAGATATTGGAGCTTTTCAAACCACAGTGTTTTGAAACCACAACAGTTAATAAAAACACTGGAGAGACAACCTCTGTGTGTGAATAAGGACCCTCTTCAGCACTTATCTACCTCACAACTTGCTAATACAATTGTGTCTATGAATATCATGCACAGCCTGACAGAGAAATGAATGCCACAGATTCAGTTTCATGTTTATAATAAAGCATAGGCTGTGTTCATTAATATCTGAAGAGAGAGCGGGAGAGAGATAAATTAAGGATATTGAAGATTGTGGTGGGTAGATGCAAGAGGTATAGAGCGAGATAAAGAGACAGCCGACAGACAGACAGACAGACCGACAACATAAAGAGACGAGGACAGAGGACAAACAAACAAAGAGAGAGAAGTAGAGAAAGAGGCTTACCCATTGCTGACATCTCCGGTACCCCGGCCTTGTAGGGCCCGTCCAGGAACTTGGGCTCATTATCATTGATGTCCTGGACCTTGACCACAAACTCTGACCTGGGCTCCACAGGGATGTTGGTGAGCCGGTCCACGGCCTGGGCCTGAAGCGTGTAGTAGGCCTGCTCCTCCCGGTCCAGACGCTTGGTGGCGTGGATGTCCCCCGTGTTCTCGTCGATGGTGAAGATGGAGGTGGAGCCCTCCCCTGAGAGCACGTATTTCACCTTGCCGTCCCCTTTGTCCACGTCCGAGTGGAGCTGTTATTGGAGACCAGAGACCAGAGACCAGTCAGTGGATAGGAGACATTCAGAAGGATTGGTGACTTATAATAACATATCCAATTATATACTTTACCATTATGATCGATCCATTATGTTCATCTGTATTATTTTAACATAGGTTCAAGGTTGGGTTTTCATGTGCAGAAACATGGTGCCGAAAAAATTAACAACTCTTTGAACAAGTGAACAAAATGCACATTGTTTGTAAAACAGGAGACCAGATGTCTCAAAGCTCTGTGAGCATGGCTGTATGTCTGCTATAAAAATGCATTCTTATAAGCAGTCTGGCAGGAATAAGGAGCGTTGCGTTGAGTGTTAACACAATTCTGTAGGATGTGAAGCCCAGAGCTGCCCAGGGATTACAGTGTGCTACATTTGAAGCAGGGTTATTTCTCAACCACTTCACTTTCAGAAAACCAAGGGCTGTGTCGAAAATGGCAACATTATTCCCTATATAGTGCACTACTTTTGACCATGACTGATAGGGCCATGTCGAAAGTAATGCACAATGTTACGAATAATGGTGCCATTTGGGATGCAACCAAGCGGGCTTCTGGCAGTATCATTTTTGTTTCCAAGTCAGTAGGTGTATCAAATGATTGCCTGGTTATCGCTGCGGGCTTAGTGTATGTTTTATATATCCAATAGAGCCTCAGCCGGACACCAAATGTATTTTATTCATGGATTCCATCAGGCTGTTGATGAATGGCATGTAGGGGGAATATTGATGGTATTGGTTGCATGGGCATGCCTCAGCGTGCGTCTCCTGACACTCCAATAGGGAGGCCATATGTTTATTCACCATCCCCTGCTGTCAGGGGCAAACTTGAGGTAAATTGTCAACCGCAGTGGAGAGTCAACATTTAATCTTGAGAAAGCCATCCATGGCAGTGTGTTCGGGTAAATACCACGGACAGGGAGGACAAAGCTGACAGCCCACAAAGCATGCAACTGGAGGTCAGGGGTCAACTGAATGCAGTATGTAATCTCTCTCTCTCCAAACTTGAGTTGTTAGCTTTACGCTTGTTTTTTTTTCACACTTTCTTCAATACCTACTGTAGAAGTGGAAAGGACCCTATGGGCTTCAAGTGTTTCACTTTAAATCTATTCAGAAGTTAGTATATTACATAAAATATGTGTGCCACAGTAGGTCCTATTAAGAAGTGTATCCCTGTAGAATACCGCCTCCTTCAGTTAATCTAACTCGTTTTTAAACCGTCACTGCTCATTTTCAGGTGCTATTTCAAACTTCTACTGTTATTATGTGCAACTTTCATCAAGCACCATAGTTGCTTCTCTTTCATCAAGCACCATAATACAGCTTTTATAATTATTCTCTTTGCCTCCCTTGATGTGAGCCCAGCACAGCCCAGCACATCATCGTAACTTAAAGATACTGCCGGCAGCGACGCAGCGAGAGTACGAATGGGTGAGTGGAACAGAACAGAAAAGCTCCAGTGAAATCAATGCTGACACGTATCGCCACTTTGTATGCAGACAGTCCTCCTGGGACAATCATGTTTGCTTTGTGTTTACTTGTTTACCTCAAGAGTGTGAAAAGACTGCGAACGGTAAAACTTTAAGGAGAAACAGCGTCACCAAGGCCATCTCTCAGCTGTTATTATCCACATTACGATGTATGGCACATTTCCATCACAATCACTGAGAGGCCGTTCGGTTTTTAATGGTTCTGGAGTCGCTTAATGGGGTTTTAATCTTTGATGTAATGTTCAGTCACAGTGTGTTAGCGCTGTTATTATTGCTGTTATTGCTGCACTGTCCATGTCTCTTTTCCTCCTCCCTGTTTGGCTGACATACTTTGTAGAAAACGGCAAAGACGACTGGAGGCCTTGGAAGCAAACAATGAGATTTTTAAAATAAATTATCAATAAATATATACAATCAGAGATGCATGTTTCAAGCTTTGTATTTCCCCTAATCTCTTAGGAGGAGAGAGAGAAAGAGAGAGAGAGAGAGAGTTTTCTTCTATTCAATGGACTGTGTACACACAGTTTTGAGCCAAGCGCAAATATAAAGTCCATACCCAGAAGCGTCCTGTGAGCAACACTGGCTCTGGTACACTCAAACAGCCTATTGGCTACAGCTACTGCTCAGGAGCGCCTTAATCAACAATCGCCCTGCAGAAACGTTTCGCAGAGCACTGCGGTTTGAACGCTTGAGTGTAATGGGTTTTCCACGAGGTTGATGACATGGTTCACAAACAATTCAAAATAAAATCCTTAAAGAAACAGCATTGGTTGATCTGACTGTGTTTTGTACTTGTGGGGTACTGTAATACACTTCTTTATGTTGTTGGGAAAATAAAAGGAACTATATGCTGTGAAGAAATTCTGCCTTAGTTATAGACCATTAAGTCAAACTAGGTACTGGAATGACTACACTTAGAAATAAAGGTGCTTTCTATAACCTAAAAGGGTTCTTCGGCTGTCCCCATAGGATAACCCTTTGAAGAACCCTTTTTGGTTCCAGGTAGAACCGTTTTGGTTCCAGGTAGAACAGTTTTGGGTTAAGTGTACAACCCTTTCCACAGATGGTTCTAATGGAACCCAAATGGGTTTTACCTGAAACCAAAAAGGGTTATATCTGGAACCAACAAGGGTTATCCTTTTGGGACAGCCTAAGAACTGTTTTGGAACCAAAATAGATACTGTATAATTATCAGGGGGCAGTCCTTATTTGGAGCATTATTGATCACCATCCTCTCCAGTTCCCTTTGTTCGTAGCTACAGTTGCTTTGCGAAAGTATGCACCCCCCTTGGCATTTTTCCTATTTTGTTGCATTACAACCTGGAATTAAAATGGATTTTTGGGGGGTTTGTATCATTTGATTTACACAACATGCCTACCACTTTGAAGATGCCAAATATTATTTATTATGAAACAAACAAGAAATAAGACAAAAAAACTATAACTATTCACCCCACCCCCCAATACTTTGTAGAGACACCTTTTGCAGCAATTACAGCTGTAAGTCTCTTGGGGTATGTCTCTATAAGCTTGGCACATCTAGCTACTGGGATTTTTGCCCAATCTTCAAGGCAAAACTGCTCCAGCTCCTTCAAGTTGGATAGGTTCCGCTGGTGTACAGCAATCTTTAAGTCATACCACCGATTCTCAATTCGATTGAGGTCTGGGCTTTGACTAGGCCAATCCAAGACATTTAAATGTTTCCCCTTAAACCACTCAAGTGTTGCTTTAGCAGTATGCTTACGGTCATTGTCCTGCTGGAAGGTGAACCTCCGTCCCAGTCTCAAATCTCTGGAAGACTGAAACAGGTTTCCCTCAAGAATTTCCCTGTATTTAGTGCCATCCATCATTCCTTCAATTCTGACCAGTTTCCCAGTCCCTGCCGATGAAAAACATCCCCACAGCATGATGCTGCCACCACCATGCTTCACTGTGGGGATGGTGTTCTTGGGGTGATGAGAGGTGTTGTGTTTGCACCAGACATAGCGTTTTCCTTGATGGCCAAAAAGCTCAATTTTAGTCTCATCTGACCAGAGTACCTGCTTCCATATGTTTGGGAAGTCTCCCATATGCCTTTTGGCGAACAACAAACGTGTTTGCTTATTTTTTTCTTTAAGCAATTGCTTTTTTCTGGCCACTCTTCCGTAAAGCCCAGCACTGTGGAGGGTACGACTTAAAGTGGTTCTATGGACAATTACTCCAATCTCCGCTGTGGAGCTTTGCTTGACTTCATTAAAACAAACTTTATTTTTTAAACTAAACTTTTAACTCTTTTCCCCCTGACCCATCTGTCTATCTCCTCATTTGAATTCCATGCTGTCACAGTCACTAGCCCATTCAAGCTTAACATCCTTATAATTTATCGCCCTCCAGGTTCCCTTGGAGAGTTCATCAATGAGCTTGACGCCTTGATAAGTTCCTTTCCTGAGGATGGCTCACCCCTTACAGTTATGGGTGACTTCAACCTCCCTACGTCTGCCTTTGACTAATTTCTCTCTGCCTCCTTCTTTCCACTCCTTTCCTCTTTTGACCTCACCCTCTCACCCCCCCCACTCACAAGGCAGGCAATATGCTTGACCTCATCTTTACTAGATGCTGTTCTTCTACTAATCTCACTGCAACTCCCCTCCAAGTCTCTGACCACTACATTGTATCCTTTTCTCTCTCGCTCTCCTCCAACACTACTCACTCTGCCCCTACTCAGATGGTAATGTGCCGTCGCAACCTTCGCTCTCGCTCTCTGGATAAGAGGGTCTGCTAAATGACGTAAATGTAAATGGATGGGTATAGAATATGAACCTGGTTTATGGTAAGGATTTGGTTTGTGGGGAGGGTTGGGGATGGGATATGGACCCGATTTAGGGTCAGGGTTTTTGGTTGGGGGAGGGGATAAACAACTTAATTAAAAATAGAAAGAAAAGGTATGGATGACTCTGCTCTTCTAGATGCAGAACGGGGGGAGTGCTTTGTGGCTGTGAGTGAAATGTTGTATGAGTGGTTATTGTTGTAATGAGCTTATTTTCTTTTTTGTCCAGCAGGAGCGGGAAGGTAGGATTATGCACTGCACAGGTCAGGTCTTTTCCAGAACAGGTAAGTATTGGTTGAGGTTAAGACCATTCCAGGTAAGTTTACTGAACAAAAATATAAACACAACTTGTAAAGTGTTGGTCCCATGTTTCATAAGCTGAAATAAAAGATCCCAGAAATGGTCCATATGCACAAATTTGCTTACATCCCTGTTAGTGAACATTTGTCCTTTGCCAAGATAATCCATCCATCTGACAGGTGTGGCATATCAAGCAGCTCATTAAACAGCATGGTCATTACACAGGTGTACATTGTGCTGGGGACAATAAAAGGCCACTCTAAAAGGTGCAGTTTTGTCACACAACACAATGCCACCGATGTCTCAAGTTTTGAGGGTGCATGCAATTGGCATGAATGTCAGAGCTGTTGCCAGAATGTTTTTTTCTCTACCATAAGCCGCCTCCAACGTCGTTTTAGAGAATTTGGCAGTACGTCCAACCGGCCTCACAACCGCAGACCACGTGTAACCACACCAGCCCAGGACCTCTACATCCGGCTTCTTCACCTGCGGGATTGTCTGAGACAAGCCACCCGGACATCTGATGAAACTGTGGGTGTGCACAACCGAAGAACTGTCAGAAATCGTCTCAGGGAAGCTCATCTGCGTGCTCGTAGTCCTCACCAGGGTCTTAACCTGACTGCAGTTCGGCGTCGTAACCGACTTCAGTGGGCAAATGCTCACCTTCGATGGCCACTGGCACGCTGGAGAAGTGTGCTCTTCACGGATGAATCCCCGTTTCAACTGTACCGGGCAGATGGCAATTAGCTTGTATGGCGTCATGTGGGTGAGTGGTTTGCTGGTATGGGCAGGCATAAGCTACGGACAACGAACACAATTGCATTTTATCAATGGCAATTTGATTGCACAGAGATAGCGTGATGAGATCCTGTGGCCCATTGTCGTGCTATTCATTCGCCGCCATCACCTCATGTTTCAACATGAGAATGCATGGCCCCATGTCGCAAGGATCTGTACATAATTCCTGGAAGCTGAAAATGTTGCTGTTCTTCCGTGGCCTACATACTCAGCAGTTTGGGATGCTTTGGATCGACGTGTATGACAGCATGTTCCAGTTCCCGCCAATAACCAGCAACTTCGAAGGAGGAGTGTAGCGCTGCATGAGGCAAATGGAGGTCACACCAGACACTTACTGGTTTTCTGATCACATCCCTACCTTTTTTTTAAGGTACTGTATCTGTGACCAACAGATGCATATCTGAATTTATTTCAATTTACTGATTTCCTTATATGAACTGTAACTCAGTAAAATCTTTGAAATTGTTGCATGTGGCATTTATATTTTTGTTCAGTATTTATATTTTAAAAGCCTTTAATGTTTCTAAAAGTTCATTGCAGGTAAGTATACATGTTGAAAAGTCAAGCATGTCTTTAAAATGCCACTCTGGATAAGTATAAGGTAAGTAACTGTTTTTAAAGGGATTGGTTAAGGGTTAAAAAAAGGTGTGTATCCGTTTCCATGTTAAAATGTCCTAAAATCTGCCTCAGCCATGCTGTTCCTCCATAGGAAAGAAACAATGGTTTAAAACAGATACAGTATGAGCAAGTAAAATGTGAGCATCCAGCGCATTAAAAAAACAATGGCAAAAAATGTCAGCTTTCAGTGCAGTTTAAAAATTGTCAATGGCTAAAAAAGGGTGGCCTCCGGTGTAGTGCCCCACTCTGCATAGGTGGGTTAAAAAGGTTGTACATGTTTTTCAAATGATTTGGGGTTAAAACCATGATTAACCAAAGTTAAAATATCAGCGGGAGAAAAAGTGGATAAAATCTGGTTAAAATACAAGACTTCCATGGTTGAAATTGCGGTTTAAAAGGGTTAAAATGCTAAATATTTAAGAAACACAGAGACAGGGGTGCTGGATAAAATCTGTGTGGGTCAGCTTGTTCCTCCTGAATCATGGGCTTCAGAGATGGATTGTCCACTGACCTGAGGGTAAACCTGCACCCCAGAACAGCCATCCTCTCCTCTATTGTCCTCAGTTCTGACAGTTTGTGTACATATTGTGTGTTTGTGGACGTGGGGAGTCTGTATGCCATCTTGATGGCCAGATTCTGGATGGTCTGAAGTTTCTTGATGTGAGACTTCCTCACATTACACCAGGCCGGTGTCACGTACTCAAAGAGTGGCCGGATGTAGCTCTGGTACACTCGGATGGTTGTTCCTGGGGAGGCTTCCCCTTTTTCTTCTGCATAGTACTCTCAGGTGGTTCCTTCTCCAAACACGCTGTATGGGCACTCCAGGACATGTTCTCCTGGAATGTGACTCCAAGGAACTTGGCTGTCGGGGTTGTCTGGAGGGCCCATAAAGCTCCAGGTTCCCTTGCCTGCTACTTATGGGGTGCATGGAGAAGAGGACGCACTGGTCTTTAGTGGGTTAAGCTTGACCAGCCACACATTGGCCCAGTTCTCTCATTAGCATTGTACTGTATATGAAACATTTATATTAGCCAGTGAAGAGTTAGACTTTTTACAGAGGGATAGGGTTCTACCTACCAACTCTTTTTCATCCTAAGAACCGTTTTTAGAAGAAAGGGTTCTTTGACAATAGGTGTGATTATGTTTTAAACTGTACCTATATTAAGGGAATATTTGCGCATGTATCTGTTATTCTCTTAATAATTGTACATATACAGTACTGACATAGTTGATATCTTTGCCATGATTTCTGTCTGTCAAATTAGCAGGAGAATAGAAGAGAGTCTGAGTGAACCAGCAGTGTATTGTATGGTACACAGCAAATTGGCCAGAGTTACCTAGTGTTTTTCAGTGTAACATTTCTAGTTTTCATTCAGGAGTTAAATTAACACTCAGTAACTGAGTGGTGTTAAAGAACCCCAGTGTTGGTGTTAATAACCAGTGTGATTAGTGTGGTTTTGTCATTTTTACTCTAAATAGAGTAAGAAACTCAAGACCACACCCATCATTATCACATTTCCCAGCTTGAGAGCTTCAAGGAGCGGGACTCTAACCTGGAAGCTTATAAGAAATCCAGCTATGCCCTCCGACGAACCATCAAACAGGCAAAGCGTCAATACAGAACTAAGATCGAATCCTACTACACCGGCTCCGACGCTCGTCGGATGTGGCAGAGCTTGCAAACTATTACAGACTACAAAGGGAAGCAGAGCCGCGAGCTGCCCAGTGACACCAGCCTACCAGACGAGCTAAATTACTTCTATGCTCGCTTCGAGGTAAGTAACACTGAAACATGGATGAGAGCATCAGCTGTTCTGGATGACTGTGTCACGAATTCCGCCGAGACTGCTCCTCCTCCTTGTTCGGGCAGGCTTCGTCGTTCGTCGTCCCCGGAGTACTAGCTACTACCGCTTGATGTCTCGATGTTTGTTTGGTCTTGTCTTGTTAGTGCACCTGTTTCATGTTATGTATTGATTAGGTCACCTATAAGTTTCCTTTAGTTCTGTTTGCAGTTGTGAGTGATTGTCCGCCTGTCCGTTGGTGTCTCTGTACGTTCTTATTGTGGAACAAGTATTTTACGCACTGTGTTGCGTAATCGTTTTGCCTCCTGTGTTTTCGAGGCCGTTTGATTTTGTTCTCTATTCAGTCTGAGTAAAGTCGTTTTGACTGAGCCTCTGTGTCCTGCGCCTGACTCCTACACCGCATCCACATCAGCTATTGTGACAGACTGTGTGATCACGCTTTTCGTAGCCGATGTGAGTAAGACCTTTAAACAGGTCAACATTCAGACGGATTACCAGGACGTGTACTCCGAGCATGTGCTGACCAACTGGCAAGTGTCTACACTGACATTTTCAACCTCTCCCTGTCTGAGTCTGTAATACCAACATGTTTCAAGCAGACCACCATAGTCCCTGTGCCCAAGAAAACTAAGGTAACCTGCCTAAATGACTACCGACCCGTAGCACTCACGTTTGTAGCCATGAAATGTTTTCAAAGGCTGGTAATGGCTCACATCAACACCATTATCCCAGAAACACTAGACCCACTCCAATTTGTTAATCGCCCCAACAGATCCACAGATGATGCAATCTCTATTGCGCTCCACACTGCCCTTTCACACCTGGCCAAAAGGAACACCTACAGTATGTGAGAATGCTATTCATTGACTACAGCTCAGCGTTCAACACCATAGTGCCCTCAAAGCTCATCACTAAGCTAAGGATCCTGGGACTAAACACCTCCCTCTGCAACTGGATCCTGGACTTCCTGACGGGCCGCCCCCAGGTGGTAAGGGTAGGTAACAACACATCCGCCATGCTGATCCTCAACACGGGGGCCCATCAGGGATGCGTGCTCAGTCCCCTCCTGTACTCCCTGTTCACTCATGGCTGCATGGCCAGGCACGACTCCAACACCATCATTAAGTTTGCCGATGACACAACAGTGGTAGGCCTGATCACAGACAACGACGAGACAGCCTATAGGGAGGAGGTCAGAGACCTGGCCGTGGGGTGCCAGGACAACAACCTCTCCCTCAACGTGATCAAGACAAAGGAGATGATTGTGGACTACAGGAAAAAGAAGAGGACCGAGCATGCCCCCATTCTCATCGACGGGGCTGTAGTGGAGCAGGTTGAGAGCTTCAAGTTCCTTGGTGTCCACATCACCAACAAACTAACATGGTCCAAGCACACCAAGGCAGTCGTGAAGAGTGCAAGACAAAACCTATTCCCCCTAAGGAGACTGAAAAGATTTGGCATGGGTACTCAGATCTTCAAAAGGTTCTACAGCTGCACCATCGAGAGCATCCTGACTGGTTGCATCACTGCCTGGTATGGCAACTGCTCAGGCTCCAACCGCAAGGCACTACATAGGGTAGTGCGTACGGCCCAGTACATTACTTTACATATTACCACAATTACCTCGGCTAACTGGTGCCCCCGCACATTGACTCGGTACCGGTACCCCCTGTATATAGCCTCGCTATTGTTATTTTTACTGCTGCTCTTTAATTATTTGTTACTTTTATTTCGTATTATTTTATATTGTATTTTTTTGTGATTTCTTTTATCTTTTTGTCTTTTTGTTTTGGTATTCTTTCTTAAAACTGAATTGTTGGTTAAGGGCTTTTAAGTAAGCATTTCACTGTTGTATTCTGTAGCTCAGCTGGTAGAGCACGGCGCTTGTAACGCCAAGGTAGTGGGTTCGATCCCCAGGACCACCCATACACAAAAAAAAAAATGCACGCATGACTGTAAGTCGCTTTGGATAAAAGCGTCTGCTAAATGGCTTATTATTTATTCGGCACATGTGACATATACAATTTGATTTGATTTGATTTGCTCTATTGCATGTTGATTTTAAGAATTATTTGTTTCAATATCTGCATTTTTGCATCAACTTTGAATGGTTGATTAATCTTATGCTACACAAAGATAAATAACAAACATTTTTCTGAACTAATCCAATCTGTAGGATTTATTGCACCCCTTACTGATATGATTGTTCCAGTTTTGATGATTTAGGTAGTCTAATCTTCACTAACCTGGCAGTCATTCTGAATGGAGGTTGCGGGTGATTAAAAGTTCCAATTGCTATCCTCACTTTGTCTGGATTCCAATAGGAACTACACATCACTTTGCAAGCCAGCATAATGTGACCTGCAGGCCTGATGTTACCTGCAAACCAGGAGTTTTCTAACAACTGTGTTAGGGTATACAGTGGGGAAAAAAGTATTTAGTCAGCCACCAATTGTGCAAGTTCTCCCACTTAAAAAGATGAGAGAGGCCTGTAATTTTCATCATAGGTACACGTCAACAATGACAGACAAAATGAGGAAAAAAAATCCAGAAAATCACATTGTAGGATTTTTAATGAATTTATTTGCAAATTATGTTGGAAAATAAGTATTTGGTCAATAACAAAAGTTTCTCAATACATTGTTATATACCCTTTGTTGGCAATGACACAGGTCAAACGTTTTCTGTAAGTCTTCACAAGGTTTTCACACACTGTTGCTGGTATTTTGGCCCATTCCTCCATGCAGATCTCCTCTAAAGCAGTGATGTTTTGGGGCTGTCGCTGGGCAACATGGACTTTCAACTCCCTCCAAAGATTTTCTATGGGGTTGAGATCTGGAGACTGGCTAGGCCACTCCAGGACCTTGAAATGCTACTTACGAAGCCACTCCTTCGTTTCCCGGGCGGTGTGTTTGGGATTGTTGTCATGCTGAAAGACCCAGCCACGTTTCATCTTCAATGCCCTTGCTGATGGAAGGAGGTTTTCACTCAAAATCTCACGATACATGGCCTCATTCATTCTTTCCTTTACACAGATCAGTCGTCCTGGTCCCTTTGCAGAAAAACAGCCCCAAAGCATGATGTTTCCACCCCCATGATTCACAGTAGGTATGGTGTTCTTTGGATGCAACTCAACATTCTTTGTCCTCCAAACATGACGAGTTGAGTTTTTACCAAAAAGTTATATTTTGGTTTCATCTGACCATATGACATTCTCCCAATCCTCTTCTGGATCATCCAAATGCACTCTAGCAAACTTCAGACGGGCCTGGACATGTACTGGCTTAAGCAGGGGAACACGTCTTGCACTGCAGGATTTGAGTCCCTGGCGGCGTAGTGTGTTACTGATGGTAGGCTTTGTTACTTTGGTCCCAGCTCTCTGCAGGTCATTCACTAGGTCCCCCCGTGTGGTTCTGGGATTTTTGCTCACCGTTCTTGTGATCATTTTGACCCCACGGGGTGAGATCTTGCGTGGAGCCCCAGATCGAGGGAGATTATCAGTGGTCTTGTATGTCTTCCATTTCCTAATAATTGCTCCCACAGTTGATTTCTTTAAACCAAGCTGCTTACCTATTGCAGATTCAGTCTTCCCAGCCTGGTGCAGGTCTACAATTTTGTTTCTGGTGTCCTTTGACAGCTCTTTGGTCTTGGCCATAGTGGAGTTTGGAGTGTGACTGTTTGAGGTTGTGGACAGGTGTCTTTTATACTGATAACAAGTTCAAACAGGTGCCATTAATACAGGTAATGAGTGGAGGACAGAGGAGCCTCTTAAAGAAGAAGTTACAGGTCTGTGAGAGCCAGAAATCTTGCTTGTTTGTAGATGACCAAATAGTTATTTTCCACCATAATTTGCAAATAAATTCATTAAAATTCCTACAATGTGATTTTCTGGATTTCTTTCCCTCAATTTGTCTGTCATAGTTGACATGTACCTATGATGAACATTACAGGCCTCTCTCATCTTTTTAAGTGGGAGAACTTGCACAATTGGTGGCTGACTAAATACTTTTTTTCCCCACTGTAACTAGGCCCTCAGAAAGGCCTTATGATATATGTAATGTATTGTCATAAAATAAAAACATAAGATAAAGGGTTCTTTGTAAAACTGTTCATAGAGGATTCTACGAAGAACCTTTAGGTCCCTCAAAATTGACCCTGGACCTCCAAGCCAGTTCCACTGTTTGTTTTTTTATTGTTCCCCTCTAATCAGGGACTGATTTAGACCTGGGACACCAGGTGGATGCAATTACTTATCAGGTAAAACAGAAAACCAGCAGGCTCCTGACCTCGTAGGGTAAGAGTTGAATGCCCCTGCTTTAGATTACAAAACGTTTCTTGGTAGAACCATTTACAGTATAGAGGGTTCTAGGACGAACCATTCATAGAGGGTTCTAGGTAGAACCATTTCCAGAGGGTTCTAGGAAGAACCCTTCATAGAGGGTTCTAGGTAGAACCCTCTTTAAATGGTTCTACCTAGCACCAAAAAGGGTTCCCCTATTGGGACAAGCCGAAGAACCCTATATTGTTCTACTTAGCACCTTTTTTTTCTAAGAGTGTATGGAATGTAATTAATGTAGCTTGTCACACTAGCATTGATTTAAAAGATAGACTATGCATTCATTTAGGTACCATTCTGGGTCTTTAGACTTGAATGTGTAATGAAGGAGCACTGAGCGCACCAATGATCTCTGGGAAAAGGGAAGCCGATACTGAAATTAGTGTTTTCATTCTAATTTCTTATTTACTCTGTGCCAAATCGTTAGATGTAATTGTCATTCATGTGTAAGTACACATTGCATTGTTTGTGCAATAGATGTGGCACTAATTAGCTTTAACCGTGTTAAAAAAACTACAACATAAAAAGCTACTCAAAAACCCTAGAAAAAGAAAGCTATCAACTAGGGGTAATGGGTTAGTTAGAGCATCTTCTAACAACAGCAAGCTGGTGTAAATTGTAAATAAACAGCATGGAGCATACCACGGTGACGGTGTGACCGTATTTACACATCAATATCCAGGTGCCAGTGAGAAACGCAGCCTTTCTCTATAAGGTTGACTGATCATCCGATTGAATCTCACGGTAAATTAGCTTAATACCATAATAAAAGGGCCTGTCATAGGAGACAATCAGATCAGGTTAGGTTATACGAGATGCCACAATGTGCCAGGATGGTAGGGCGAGGTGCCGGCCATATCCATCTCGGTGGTAACATCAAGGTTATCATGGGCAACATATTGCCTCGTGATATACAAAGCAAATTAAAGTAAGTGCTATTAGGTCCCTGTTTCAGAGACGTGTCATTTGTCTTAAGCTCTTTGAGACGTCTACCAACCAAACCTGGGTTCAAATACTATTTGAAATAATTTCACATACTTCATCTGGGCTTGATTGAGCTTGCCTGGCGCAATGGAACCAATGAATAGTCACAAAAGTGCAAACTCTGCTTATCTGTCACTGCAGGCAGACTAGAGCAAACAATAAACATATTTAAAAATGTCAAATAGTATTTGAAACCAGGTCTGCCGCCAACACTACACTCTTAGAAAAAATGGGTACTAAAAGTGTTCTTTGCGGAGGGATAGGGTTCTACCAAGAACCGTTTTAATCTGAAGATCCCTTTTTGGAAGACAAGGGTTCTTTGTAAAAAATGGTTCTAACTGGAACCTTTAACATCCTAAGAATAATTTTAGGAAGAAAGGGTTATTTGATGATTCTTTGGGAGGGGTTGTGTGGTTTTTTATTGGGCACAGGGGAGGGTAGTGCATTTTTTCCCTGGTTTATATTCGCTCTTTTGCAGGTTTTACCATAGAATTTATTCCATTCTAGCCAAATTTCCTTATCTGCTTGCATGTGCCTCCCCTATATCAAGGTGTTTTGGTACTTCCCTTATGCACTACACTTTTCCCTACGCTAACTTTTTCTATACCACAGGTCAATATAGTCTACCGGTGTAACTGATCCTGCCCTCTGTCCACCATGCATAGTGACAATAGTGGTAGGTGGATCGTTTGTCCAGATCTGCAATACGTTAACTAGCAATCATATCATACATAAAAGCATTCAAAGCTGCATAAATGTTCAATATGAATCCGCAAGAACACATTAGAATAGCTCATAGGCAGCGGAGAGGCCAGGTACATGATTGTGCGTGAAAGAACAGTGAAGTCATGAGACACGCCGCTCAAAAAGCTTCCCTATTGATCTTGCTTAGTGAGAATACAATTATCCTACCTAGACTAGCCTACAAAACCACAATGCAATGAATAATTGCATTATTGTTTTCAAGTGAGTACAAAATTACGTGAAAATGTCATTTGAATCCCTGCGCAAAAGCCCTGTAATTTGAACGTTTCTGTAACGATCCCGGCAGTCTGAGTCGGGTCCTGTCTGTGGACTAGTTTTTTCTGCTCGTGATCTCCAGTTTCCCGAGGGTTCTGGAACGCTCCGGGGAGCTCTCTTGATTTCCGCACCTGCATCCCATCAGCAATCTGCACACCTGGTCCTGATCATCACCCTTCTTAGGCTCTGGCCTAACATCCATTCCCTGCCGGATCGTTAGCCATGAACAGTAGGTTTACCAGAGTATCAGTCTTAGAGCCTAGCGTTAGTTTTGTTGTTTTTGCACCTTGTTGTTTACTTACCTCCGTTTTGTTCCATCTGCAGTCACCCGTCCGGAACCTTCATCCAACCTCTGCCTGGTGGTCGGCGGCTGCCGACCCATGATGGGATCAACCACTGCACCCCCAACAACTAATCAACGCCTTCCGCTCTGTTCCCTGGATTATTCAGCATCACTCTTGAATTGTAAATAAACACTCACCTTCGTTTCAACTTACCTTGTCCTGGTCTGCTTCTGGGTTCTGGCTTTGCAACTCGTGACAGTTTCATTCCATTTGGATCAGTTGTGGGTCTACTCTCGACAGTTTATAAGGTCTAGAAAGCCACAGTAGCAGGCCAGTCTGGCTGTATTTTTACTTCTGATACTGAGATTTTGTAGATCATCATTCTCCCAAGTCTCCTATAATAATGTTGCCCCATATGCTCCCAGCAGGCCCTGTTATTCAGGATAGTTTAACATGGGCTCTGCCTCTCCAATCCGAGTGGTTATTCCTCCCGTGCCTAAAACCTACCGCTTCAATATAGCCTAAATATTTATAATTTAACTTTGAAAATGTATTACCTTTTATACAGTGCCTTGCAAAAGTATTCATCCCACTTGGCGTTTTTCCTATTTTGTTGCATTACAACCTGTCATTTAAATGTATTCTTATTTGTATTTCATGTAATGGACATACACAAAATAGTCAAAATTGGTGAAGTGAAAAAATTAATTAATAAATAAAGTCCACCTGAGTACAATCTAAGTGTCACATGATCTGAGTATATATACACATGTTTTGAAAGGCCCCAGAGTCTGCAACACCACTAAGAAGGCGGCACCACCAAGCCAGTGGCACCATGAAGACCAAGGAGCTCTCCAAACAGGTCAGGGACAAAGTTGTGGAGAAGTACAGATCAGTGTTGGGTTATAAAAAAATATTTGAAACTTTGAACATCCCACGGAGCACCATTAAATTCATTATTAAAAAATGGAAAGAATATGGCACCACAACAAACCTGCCAAGAGAGGGCCGCCCACCAAAACTCACGGACCAGGCAAGGAGGGCATTAATCAGAGAGGCAACAAAGAGACCAAAGATAACCCTGAAGGAGCTGCAAAGCTCCACAGTGGAGATTGGAGTATCTGTCCATAGGACCACTTTAAGCCGTACACTCCACAGAGCTGGGCTTTACGGAAGAGTGGCCAGAAAAAAAGCCATTGCTTGATGAAAAAAAAAAGCTAACATGTTTGGTGCTCGCCAAAAGGCATGTGGGAGACTCCCCAAACATATGGAAGAAGGTACTCTGGTCAGATGAGACTAAAATTGAGCTTTTTGGCCATCATGGAAAACGCTATGTCTGGCGCAAACCCAACACCTCTCATCACCCCGAGAACACCATCCCCACAGTGAAGCATGGTGGTGGCAGCATCATGCTGTGGGGATGTTTTTCATCGGCAGGGACTGGGAAACTGGTCAGAATTGAAGGAATGATGGATGGCGATAAATACAGGGAAAGTCTTGAGGGAAACCTGTTTCAGTCTTCCAGAGATTTGAGACTGGGACGGAGGTTCACCTTCCAGCAGGACAATGACCCTAAGTATACTGCTAATGCAACACTCGAGTGGTTTAAGGGAAACATTTAAACGTCTTGGAATGGCCTAGTCAAAGCCCAGACCTTACAGATTGCTGTACACCAGTGGAACCCATCCAACTTGAAGGAGCTGGAGCAGTTTTGCCTTGAAGAATGGGCAAATATCCCAGTGGCTAGATGTGCCAAGCTTATAGAGACATACCCCCAAGAGACTTGCAGCTGTAATTGCTGCAAAAGGTGGCTCTACAAAGTATTGACTTTGGGGGGGTGAATAGTTATGCACACTAAAGTTTTCAGTTTTTTTGGTCTTATTTCTTGTTTGTTTCACAATAAAACATATTTAGCATCTTCAAAGTGGTATTCATGTTGTGTAAATCAAATGATACAAACCCACCAAAAAATCTATTTTAATTTGTAAGGCAGCAAAATAGGAAAAATGCCAAGGGTGGTGAATACTATCCCAAGCCACTGTATGTGTCATCAACACAACCAGTCACACATTTTATCTGATTAGGCTACTTCAAAGTCTCCTGTAGGCATGCGCACGTTTGTCCAAAATATAATTACAGCATCCTCAAAATTACATTAACTAGTTTTCCATTCAACCTTTTTATGTGAGTCAAGTATGTTGGATAAAAAAATGTCATGGCATCATGGGAAAGCATGCAGTTTGTTAGGCTGAATTTAACCGCAAAAGTTATTTTTATGTGCACTACGTATTTACGCACAGACTTTTATCAGCAACAAGTCAATTTGATGGAAACACAACTCTGATGGGAAAATGTACATATTGTTTTTATGCAGATTTTAGAATATTCACAAGAAAAATTGGTCGCCAATTGGAAGGAAACCTAGCTATAGACACCTTAAAGACTCATGCAAGTGCGCTAGTCCATTTTCACTTTGATTATGCCTGCACACCATGGTTCACCAGCAGTCCCAAACATCTAAAGAATAAGTTACAGACCAGCCAAAACAAGCTTGTAAGAATTATACTCAAACTCCCCCCTCATACGCATCTGGTGGTTAAGCTTTATTTTTCTCTGTATGTAATGTGTCTGTATCTATGTAATTGTACGTGTATTTATGTAAAAAATAGGGACCACAATGGATCCACAAAAATCCCAGACTTTATTGTGCAATCTGGTTTATTGTTTAAATCTTTGTACTGTGTGTATAGACACTGAGTATACAAATCATTAAGAACACCTGCTCTTTCCATGACATAGACTGACCAGGTGAATCCAGGTGAAAGCTATGATCCCTTATTGAAGCCACTTGTTAAATCCACTTCAATCCGTATAGCTGAAGGGGAGGAGACAGGTTAAAGAAGGATTTTTAAGCCTTAAGACAACTGAGACATGGATTGTGTATCAAATAAAATTGTATTTGTCACATGAGTCGAATACAACTGGTGTAAACTGTACAGTGAAATGCTTGCTTACAAACCTTTCCCAACGATGCAGAAAAAAATAGAAAGATAAAAAAAAAATTACTAACACAAGATGAATAAAATAAAATACATAAGAATGGAGCTATATACAGGGAGTACTTGTAGCAGATCAATGTGAAGAGGGACGAGGTACTTCAGGTAGATATGTACATGAAGGCAGGGTAAAGTGACTAGGCATCCGGATAGATAATAATACGAGTAAAATAAAGAACAGAGTAGCAGCAGCAAATGATGAGTGTGCGTGTGCGTGTGTGTGTATATATGTGTGATTGTTTGTGTTGTGTCTGTATGTGTCTGTGTGTTATGAGTGTGTTTGTGTATGTAGTGTGTGTGAGTGAGTATTCAGAGCCCTTGACTTTTTCCACATTTGATTACGTTACAGCCTTATTCTAAAATTGATTAAATAAATAAAAACACTCAGCAATCTACACACAATACCCAATAATGACAAAGTGAAAACTGGTTTTTAGATTTTTTTGTAAATGTATTAAAAATAAAAAAACTGAAATACCTTGTTTACATAAGTATTCAGACCTTTGCTATGAGATTCGAAATTGAGCTCAGGTGCATCCTGCTTTCATTTGTATTTGTATTTATTATGGATCCCCATTAGCTGATGCCAAGGCAGTTTATACAATTGTTTTAACATTACAATACATTCACAGATTTCACAACACACTGTGTGCCCTCAGGCCCCTAATACACCATTACCACATATCTACAGTACAACATCCATGTGTACGTGTGTGTATAGTGCGTATGTTATCGTGTGTGTGTGCGTATGCATGTGTCTGTGCCTATGTTTGTGTTGCTTCACAGTCCCCGCTGTTCCATAAGGTGTATTTTAATCTGTTTTTAAATCTAATTTTACTGCTTGAATCAGTTACTCGATGTGGAATAGAGTTCCATGTAGTCATGGATCCATGTAGTACTGTGCGCCTCCCATAGTCTGTTCTGGACTTGGGCACTGTGAAGAGACCTCTTGTGGCATGTCTTGTGGCGTATGCATGGGTGTCCGAGCTGTGCGCCAGTAGTTCAAACAGACAGCTCGGTGCATTCAACATGTCAATACCTAGTAGTGATGAAGTCAATCGCTCCTCCACTTTGAGCCAGGAGAGATTGACATGCATATTATTAATATTAGCTCTATGTGTACGTCCAAAGGACAGCCGTGCTGCTCTGTTCTGAGCCAATTGCAATTTTCCCAAGTCCCTTTTTGTGGCACCTGACCACACGACTGAACAGTAGTCCAGATGCGACAAAACTAGGGCCTGTAGGACCTGCCTTGTTGATAGTGACGTTAAGAAGGTAGAGCAGCGCTTCGTTATGGACATACTTCTCCCCATTTTAGCTACTGTTGTATCAATATGTTTTGACCATGACAGTTTACAATCCAGGGTTACTCCAAGCAGTTTAGTCACCTCAACTTGCTCAATTTCCACATTATTTATTACAAGATTTAGTTGAGGTTTAGGGTTTAGTAAATTATTTGTCCCAAATACAATGCTTTTAGTTTTAGAAATATTTAGGACTAACTTATTCCTTGCCACCCACTCTGAAACTAACTGCAACTCTTTGTTAAGTGTTACAGTCATTTCAGTCGCTGTAGTAGCTGACATGTATAGTGTTGAGTCATCCGCATACATAGACACACTGGCTTTACTCAAAACCAGTGGCATGTCATTAGTAAAGATTGAAACAAGTAATGGGTCTAGACAGCTGCCATGGGGAATCCCTGATTCTACCTGGATTATGTTGGAGAGGCTTTATATATTTTTTTATTTCACCTTTATTTAACCAGGTAAGCCTGGCCAAGATAAAGCAAAGCAGTGCAATAAAAACAACAACACAGAGTTACATATGGGGTAAACAAAACATAAAGTCAAAAATACAACAGAAAATATATATACAGTGTGTGCAAATGTAGCAAGTTATGGAGGTAAGGCAATAAATAGGCCATAGTGCAAAATAATTACAATTTAGTATTAACACTGGAATGATAGATGTGCAAGAGATGATGTACAAATAGAGATACTGGGGTGCAAATGAGAAAAATAAATAACAATGTAAATAACAATATGGGGATGAGGTAGTTGGGTGGGCTAATTTCAGATGGGCTGTGTACAGATGCAGTGATCGGTAAGGTGCTCTGACAACTGATGCTTAAAGTTAGTGAGGGAGATAAGAGTCTCCAGCTTCAGAGATTTTTGCAGTTCGTTCCAGTCATTGGCAGCAGAGAACAGGAAGGAATGGCGGCCAAAGGAGGTGTTGGCTTTGGGGATGACCAGTGAGATATACCTGCTGGAACGCATACTACGGGTGGGTGTTGCTATGGTGACCAATGAGCTAAGATAAGGCGGGGATTTGCCTAGCAGTGATTTATAGATGACCTGGAGCCAGTGGGTTTGGCGACAAATATGTAGTGAGGACCAGCCAACAAGAGTGTACAGGTCACAGTGGTTGGTAGTATATGGGGCTTTGGTGACAAAACGGATGGCACTGTGATAGACTACATCCAATTTGCTGAGTAGAGTGTTGGAGGCTATTTTGTAAATGACATCGTCGAAATCAAGGATTTGTAGGATAGTCAGTTTTACGAGGGCATGTTTGGCAGCATGAGTGAAGGAGGCTTTGTTGCGAAATAGGAGACGATTCTAGATTTAACTTTGGATTGGAGATGCTTAATGTGAGTCTGGAAGGAGAGTTTACAGTCTAACCAGACACCTAGGTATTTGTAGTTGTCCACATACTCTAGGTCAGACCCGCCGAGAGTAGTGATTTTAGTCGGGTGGGCGGGTGCCAGCAGTGTTCGATTGAAGAGCATGCATTTAGTTTTACTAGTGTTTAAGAGCAGTTGGAGGCTACGGAAGGAGTGTTGTATGGTATTGAAGCTCGTTTGGAGGTTTGTTAACACAGTGTCCACTGAAGGGCCAGATGTATACAAAATGGTGTCGTCTGCGTAGAGGTGGATCTGAGAGTCACCAGCAGCAAGAGCGACATCATTGATATACACAGAGAAAAGAGTCGGCCCGAGATTTGAACCCTGTGGCACCCCCATAGAGACTGCCAGAGGTCCAGACAACAGAACCTCTGATTTGACACATTGAACTCTATCTGAGAAGTAGTTGGTGAACCAGGCGAGGCAGTCATTTGAGAAACCAAGGCTATTTAGTCTGCCAATAAGAATGCAGTGGTTGACAGAGTCGAAAGCCTTGGCCAGGTCGATGAAGACGGCTGCACAGCACTGTCTATTATCGATCGCGGTTATAATATCGTTTAGGAACTTGGGCGTGGCTGAGGTGCACCCATGACCAGCTCGGAAACCGGATTGCATAGCGGAGAAGGTACGGTTGGATTCGAAATGGTCGGTGATCTGTTTGTTAACTTGGCTTTCAAAAACTTTCGAAAGGCAGGGCAGGATGGATATAGGTCTGTCACAGTTTGGATCTAGAGTGTCACCCCCGTTGAAGAGGGGGATGACCGCGGCAGCTTTCCAATCTCTGGGGATCTCAGACGTTATGAAAGAAAGGTTGAACAGGCTAGTAATAGGGGTTGCGACAATTTCGGCGGCTAATTTTAGAAAGAAAGGGTCCTGATTGTCTAGCCCTAGATGATTTGTAGGGGTCCAGATTTTGCAGCTCTTTCCGAACATCAGCTGTCTGAATTTGGGTGAAGGAGAAGCGGGGGGGTCATGGGCAAGTTGCAGCGGAGGGTGCAGAGCTGGTGGCCAGGGTAGTGGTAGCCAGGTGGAAAGCATGGCCAGCCGTAGCAAAATGCTTGTTGAAATTCCCAATTATTGTAGATTTATCGGTGGTGATAGTGTTTCCTAGTCTAACTGCAGTGGGCAGCTGGGAGGAGGTGCTCTTATTCTCCATGGACTTTACAGTCTCCTAAAACTTTTTGGAGTTAGTGCTGCAGGATGCAAATTTCCGTTTGAAAAATCTAGCCTTTGCTTTCCTAACTGCTTGTGTATATTGGTTCCTAACTTCCCTGAAAAGTTGTATATCGCGGGGGCTATTCGATGCTAATGCAGTACGCCACAGGATGATTTTGTGCTGGTCAAGGGCAGTCAAGTCTGAGGTGAACCAGGGTCTATATCTGTTCTTAGTTGTGCATTTTTTGAATGGAGAATGCTTATTTAAGATTGAGAGGAAAGCACTTTTAAAGAACAACCAGGCATCTACTGACGGAATGAGATCGATATCCATCCAGGATACCTGGACCAGGTCAATTAGGAAGGCCTGCTCGCTAAAGTGTTTTAGGGAGCGTTTGACAGGGATGAGGGGTGGTCGTTTGACCGCAGACCCGTTACGGACACAGGCAATAAGGCAGTGATCGCTGAGATCCTGGTTGAAGACAGCGGAGGTGTATTTAGAGGGTAAGTTAGTCAGGATGATATCTATAAGGGTGCCCATGTTTACGGATTTAGGGTTGTACCTGGTAGGTTCCTTGATAATTTGTGTGAGATTGAGGGCATCTAGTTTGGATTGTAGGATGGCCGGGGTGTTGAGCATATCCCAGTTTAGGTCACCAAGCAGTACGAACTCTGAGGATAGATGGGGGGCAATCAATTCACATCTGGTGTCCAGGGCACAGCTGGGGGCTGTAGCAAGCGGCAACAGTGAGAGACTTATTTCTGGAAAGGTGGATTTTTAGAAGTAGGAGCTCAAACTGTTTGGGCACAGACCTGGATAGTATGATAGAGCTCTGCAGGCTATCTCTACAGTAGATTGCAACTCCACCCCCTTTGGCAGTTTTATCTAGATGGAAAATGTTGTAGTTCGGGATGGACATTTCTGAAATTTTAGTGGCCTTCCTAAGCCAGGATACAGACAATGCTAGAACATCAGGGTTGGCGGAGTGTGCTAACGCAGTGAATAACTCAAACTTAGGGAGGAGGCTTCTGATGTTAACATCCAAAAAACCAAGGTTTTACGGTTACAGAAGTCAACAAATGATAGTGCCTGGGGAGTAGGAGTGATACTGGGGGCTGCAGGGCCCCAGAGGAATAGAGGAGGAATAGAATAAGGATACAGCTAAAGGCTTTAAGAACTGGTCTTCTAGTGCGTTGGGTACAGAGAATAAAAAGGGACAGATTTCCGGGCATTGTAGAATAGATTCAGGGCAGTATGTACAGACAAGGATATGGAAGGATATGAGTACAGTGGAGGTAAACCTAAGCGTTGGGTAACAATGAAAGAGATAGCATCACTGGAGGCACCGATTGAGCCTGTCTCCGTGTTTGGGGGGTGGAACAAAGGAGCTATTTGAGGCAGTTTGTGAGGGACGGGGCTCTACAGTGAAATTGTATAATAAGAACTAACTGGAACAGCAATAGGCAAGGCATATTGACATGGGAGAAAGGCATAAAGCAATCACAGGTGTTATTCGAGAGAGCTAAGACAACAACTGGTAATGGCGATGAAAGTTTGGGCTAAACAGGACAGGGTACCGTGTAAAGGAACAGTCCAGCAGGCATCAGCTGTGCAGCTGAGTGATCATAAGGTCCAGTGAACAGCAATATGTGAGTCCGAGAGCAGTTTGAATTGGTGCTACAGCACAGGCGAGCAGGAAGCACGGCTGTTGAATTGCGTGTGCTAGCGGGCCGGGGCTAGCAGATGGATCTTCGTGGTCGCTGCATAGCGGGAAGCCTGTTGAAACCACAGACGATTACGTCGGCAGACCAGTCGTGATGGATCGGTGGGGCTCCGTGTCGACACTAGGAGGTCCCGTCCGGTTGACAGAGAGGTAGATAGCCGGGAGATGGGCCTCGCTCGAGGCTAGCTCAAGGCTAACTGGTGCTTGCTTCGGAGGCAGTGGTGATTAGCCAATAGCAACATCCATTCGGTTGCGGCTAGCTAGTTGCGATCCGGTGTTAAGGTCCAGTGATTCAGTGATTCCGGCAGAAAATCCGATATGTTCTGGGTCGATAACGCGCTGTGCAGACAGTGCAGACTGGCCGAAAATAGTCCAGGCTAGAGATGGCTGGTAGGTAGTGCAGGTCACGGACAATGGTGAAAAACCGCTAACGGTGGCTAATAGCAAGTAGCTAGTTAGCTGGCTACTCCCGTCCAGTAGACGGAGAGGTAGATAGCCGGGATATGGGCCTGGCTCGAGGCTAGCTCAAGGCTAACTGGTGCTTGCTTCGGGGGCAGTGGTGATTAGCCAATAGCAACATCCATTCGGTTGCAGCTAGCTAGTTGCAATGTGGTTCCGGTGTTAAGGTCCAGTGATTCAGTTATTCCGGTAGAAAATCCGATGTTCTGGGTGAAAACCGCTAACGGTGTCTAATAGCAAGTAGCTAGTTAGCTGGCTAGCTAGTTTCAACTGGAGATTCTAGATAAAAGGTAAGTAAATAATAGAATCCATTCCACATTGAGTGAGGCGGGTTGCAGGAAAGTATATTTAGTAGAAGGATGAAAAGAGTGATAGGGAAATATATACGGAAAATACAAAAAATACAAAAAAACACGGACACACTACAGAGTACACAACTGCACTACTACGCCATCTTAAGGATCGGACCCTTTTTTTTTTTTTTTTGCCTAAAATGACATTTAACTGCCTGTAGCTCAGGACCTGAAGCAAGGATTTGCATATTATTGATACCATTTGAAAGGAAACACTTTGAAGTTTGTGGAAATGTGAAATCAATGTAGGAGCATATAACACATTAGATCTGGTAAAAGATAATACAAACAAAAAAAGATGCGTTTTCTATTATTGTTTTTGTTCCATCATCTTTGAAATGCAATAGAAAGGCTACAATATAATATTGCAGTTTAGGGGCAATTTAGATTTTGGTCACTAGATGGAAGCAGTGTGTGTGCAAAGTTTCAGATTGATCCAGTGAAGCATTGCAATATTGGACTATTTTGTATCAAGTCTGCCCAAATGTGCCGAATTGGTCAATTGATACATTTTCAAGTACATAACTATAGAGAACATGCATAAATGATATGGTAATACAAAATGTAAGTTTACACACTCCCAGGAATGTCATACATTATGGATCATTAGCTTATACACTAACTTTCACACATCGAAAAGACCGTGCGGGGTGGGTGTGGAGCCAGAGACAGCAGGGATTCAAACTGTAGAACCCAGTTCCTACATTTGAATATAAAAATTGATTTGATCAAACAAAATTATGCTACATTTTATCTCTGGGACCCTTAGGATGACAAATCAGAGCAAGATTACAGAATGTAAGTACATTATTTACCTTCAGAGGTGAATGTATCAAACCAGTTGCCGTGATAAGTTATGTGTTGTTGTGCACTCTCCTCAAACAATAGCATGGTATTTTTTCACAGTAATAGCTACTGTAAAATTGGACAGTGTAGTTAGATTAACAAGAATTTAAGCTTTATGCCTATATAAGACATGTCTATGTCCTGGAGAGTTTGCTATTACTTACAACAGTCATGCTAATCACATTAGCGCACGTTAGCTCAACCGTCCCGTATACGGAACACCGATCCCGTAGAGGTTAAAGAACACCCTCTGTGTTCTGTTAGACAGGTAACTCTTTATCCACAATATAGCAGGGGGTGTAAAACCATAACACATGCGTTTTTCCAGCAGCAGACTATGATCGATAATGTCAAAAGCCGCACTGAAGTCTAAGAAAACAGCCCCCACAATCTTTTTATCATCAATTTCTCTCAGCCAATCATCAGTCATTTGTGTAAGTGATGTGCTTGTTGAATGTCCTTCCCTATAAGCATGCTGAAAGTTTGTTGTCAATTTGTTTACTGTAAAAAAGCATTGTATCTGGTCAAACACCAGCATTCCTGTTTGTTTTGATTATGTTGTGCCCAATAGAAATTAATGGTAAATAATGTATTGTGTCATTTTAGAGTCAGTTTTATTGTAAATAAGAATATAACATTTTCCAAACACTTCTACATTACTGCGGATGCTACCATTATTATGGATAATCCTGAATCAATCTTCGCTATGTTTCCGGTGGTAAAAAAAACGTAGCCGGCCATGTGGACAATTGGAGGACTTCCACCCACTGAGCTTCCACCAGACAAACTCTGATCTTCCAACATGGCGCCTGGTGTGGTTGCTAGGTGATGTGTGACGCAACTGCCACCCATTTATTCGCCTTATGTAGCCCCGCCCACTTGACCCTGTTCCATTCGAACGCGATTGTGTTTGTGTTTCCGTTCACAACTTCCGTCAACGCTAGCGAATTACCTCAGAGCGGTGGCTAGCTAATAATAATAAAAAATTGCATCATTAACACATCTTGACAAATAAACAAAAACAAACTGGGGCGGCAGGTAGCTTAGTGGCTAAGAGCATTGTGCCAGTAATCGAAAGGTCGCTGGTTCTAATCCCCGAGCCGACTAGGTGAAAAATCTGCCGATGTGCCCTTGAGCAAGGCACTTAACCCTAATTGCTCATGTAAGTCGCTCTGGATAAGAGCGTCTGCTAAATGACGTAAATGTAAACCATGGCTCACATTTGGGAACACACACAAATGGCTCTTTGGAGGTCGGATGGTATCACCATACCCCGTCCGTCCATTATTAATAATTGGGTGGATGACATGAAAAATGGCCTGAAATTACGTATGGGGACATTTTTTATTACTTCGTGCTCTCCTTGGGAGTGGATGGTTCCACTATGAAAAATTACAAGAGTACAGAGGCCTATCAGTACCTCCACAGTGGTAAGGTGGGCCGAGTTCTTCTTCACCAGGAGGAGGGAAAAGGATTGGTATTTCTGAAGGCCGATGTTCAGCCCAGCCAATCATGCAGCTCTTACCACTCTGCTTGGGTACTTGTATCCAACAACGGATCAGTAGAGACGTCTGGAAGCGCTTGCATCGGTGGTCTTGGAAAGTCATGCAGCCATGCAGCCTCAATTCTGCGGAAGGTAGGCTAATAAGCAGTCACTTGCATTTCTATGTCTAACATTACTTAACATAAGCGATTACAGCATACAAGCAGCCTACATGTGTTGTGCTGACAGTTACTATAATCCATAGGCTAACGTTATGATAGAGTTCTCAGATGATATCTATGATCAATCTCCGCATCACTTGGTCTTGTAATTGATGTTTATACCCTATTTTTCTTTGTTCCTTTTATAGATGAAAGTGTGCAATACTGCCTTATCTAGACACAGAATGATAAAAGAGTCAGGCTTAACATAGCAGTTAGACGAAACGTTTTGTTGGATGAAAGCTGAATTGAGAATGTCATGATTTATTGGTTATGTTAACATGTATTTGTGAATCAACAGAACTGCTGTATTAATGTGGGGAATATGTAAGTATCCTGTCAAATCTCATGTTGGTGAAGCAAGGTAGGTTTATGGAGTCCAGGTGAGTAGGGTATAAAATGTATTTAAACATGTCAGCATCACATGCATTTCTTTAGTGTTATTGTTTTTCTGGATGAATAAGGTTTGTAAAATATCCTTGTGGTTGGGGGTAATGCCTAAAGTATGGTATGTATAAATGGTCTCATCTCATTGGGAACAATAGCAAGGTAAGTTTATGATGAAACTTGCATGTGTTTTGATTAAGTTGATCACATAGTCCTCAGTCACACAATTGTTAATAATGGGATTTTCTCTGAATGTCTTTTTTTGTAACAAACATTCTATCACAGGTGCAAAATGCAGTGTCCAGTGGGCTAACTGGCGTAGCCTGCACAGATGAGCAGCGACAATGGAATGCAGGGACTCGGAGGAACCTTGAGCCAAAGCGGTTACACAGCATTGACTTCACACACCATAAGGCCATGACCAATATGCAGAAAAGCGTCCAGAATGTCCACCCCTGCCTTCCACTCCTGCATTGCACTCACAGGAGGAATTGAATAGGAGCCTGAGACACCTGAATCTGCCTGTGGGGAGTCTGCTCTATAAGTGTGTTAATGCTGTACCGACAATAATATCACAGTCAGTAGCATCCCAGGTAAAATTGGACTGAAAGGAATATTTATTTGTGGCTGTACCATTTTAATGTATTTGAACTGATGTGTGTCTCTTCTGTTCAATGCTTTCTAACTCCATATAATAACTTAATATAGATTCTCTACTCTTTCCCAGCCACATGGAGAGCATCTCAATTACAACTGCCAGAAGTGCCTGACCTTCTACAATGAATTTGTGAAACTTGACCCAACCTAGTCGACTGCTTTGGAAGAGATCACAAAGGAGCAGAGTGCCTCACACTTGTGGCGTGACTCAAGGAAGCTTTGAGTTACTGCAAGCTCAGCCAAGAAGGTCCCTGTCAGGGAATCCACCAACCCTGGTAAGTTTCTCCAGGAGCATCTGTATCCCAGGTTTCGAGGGAATGCAGCCACACGCTACAGGAAAGATAATGAGCTGATGGATTCCTAGTGGCTGGAAGACTGTGGATACTCTGTGGACCACAGAGGCACTGTTGTCAGTGTTGAAGAGCCACGGCAATCAGCAAGCCCTGACGGAGTGCTGAACTCCAAGGAGCTGTTGGAGATCAAGTGTCCTGTCATGGGGAAGGGCTGTGATTCTCTGGATGATGTCTTCAATTGGAAAGCCTGTAATATGAAGGTGGTGGAGGGCACACCCCAACTGCAACCACATGGGCCACGTGGCTACTACTAGCAGGTGCAACTTGGTATGTTTTGCACAGGACTGAGAGAAAGTAAGGTACTCATCTGGACTCCGTCCCAGCAAGTTGTCGTCCCTGTTCCCTGTGATGCACAGTTCTGTACAGAGGCTGTCCTGAGGTTGAAGGCAATTTAAAAGCCTGATTTAATGCATCAACAGTCACAGTACTGTGGAAATTGTTTTTATGGCTTTGTTTTTTATTAATATTAATGAGTATGTAAAACAAATAATTAAGTTGAGTTGTTATAGAATGATTATTTTAGATGAGAGGTTGATTGGCACTGTCTGTGAGATGATTCTAAACCGTTTGAGCCTTTGAATTACGCGTTCCACATGAACCGTCACGTTAGCTGTCCGTTTTGTACATGTGTTGTCCTCCACTGACAGCTGTGCGCCTCTTTTTGTGAAGGCTGGAATTGTTAATTTGACCTTCCTCTCGTGTAGCAGATCACTAATTGTGAAGCCCCGATCAGCCATGACCTCATCACCTGGACAGAGGTACTCCAGGAACCCAGAATCTGATGTTATATATTTGTCGTTACATCTATCTCCATATGCTGAGGAGATGAACATCACTAGACCACAAGGTGCAATGGCCACCAGGTACTTGATAGTGTTCTGGGCGTAGTAATGGCTGAATGACTCCCCCCTTGAATCCTGATTCTTGTACTTCTGTAAAGCAGTTTCTGAGCAGTCAATAATGCAGGTTGTTCCTGGGTAGTGGTCCTTAAAACATTGTGGCATTGTAGCACGGATGGTCTCCCTTGGCAGCCATGGAATGTACTCCCTCAGATTCTCTTCCATCATGTCAATCCAATAACGAATCACTCGACTGACAATACTCTGGGAAGATACTGCTGCAGCAAGTTGAGCTTCAGCTTCATCAGTATCATCAGGAGTTGGTCTGTCAGGTCTAACTGAAAGCTGCCTTTGTAGAGGGGTAGAATATGTTCCGCCAGGGTAGAAAAGGCAGCAAGAGACAAGCCTGTATGCAGTCGACAGAGTGCTTCGTTCCTCAGCAGGGTTTTGTAGAGAGGTGCTCCTGGGCACTGTGTCCCTGCCTCACAGGTAGTGAGCTTTACATGATCACCTGAGCTATAGTTGTGATCACTTAGAGATGGGTCTTCCCATTGGGTTTGGGCATCCTTCTCTGAAGGCATATCCATTCCTTCTATCTGTGTTGGCCAATCTCCTTTTTCAATTTGGTGAACACTTGAGCCTGTTGTGTCATCTTTTAAGAAATCAGTATGGCTTGTTAAACAAGTCAATGGACAATTAACAACAAAACCGTACAATAAAACCCCATACTGCATGGACGCTCCTAATAATATTTAATAATCATAATAATTAAGTATATATAAAATGGGAATTTTTATTGAGTTGTAGAGGAAGTCAATTGTGCTATTATGAGACTGTGCTTAGATACAAGAGCAAGACGGAGACACAAAATGACAGCAGGCAAACTGCTCAAGCGTTTGGCTTACCTGTCACTGATGACTGCCTGACCAACACCCAACGCTTCTTCACGAGTGGAGCATGGTAGCCAAGCCATTTTTCTGGGTAAGGATGCTCCACTGTAGGCTTCTTGTCAAAGAAGTGGTAGGAGCACACAAACGTTTTGGTGGTTTGCAGGTTGTATGGGGCTCCACAGGTACATTCAGATCGACGTAGAGGTTGGTGTTCAAAACATTGCTGTTGTAAAAACTGCCTCCTCTTCATATAATTATTGTGACAGCCTCGTACTGAACATATAATGCTTGTCATGTTGATCAATTTTAGGATTTTGTGCCATTCTGTCAGTGTAAAACTATCAAGCTCTCAACTAAAAGTACCACTTTTGCATGGGCTAGCGTTGCGCAAATGCTGCCAGAAATAGAAACACAATTGCAACTAACTCGCCGCGATCACAGTGACGTTCCAGAATAAGGCGAATAGGAGATGGCATTTTCTTTTTTCGATTGTGACCAATACGGTCAATGCATTCTATCACCTACCACATTCCATTCCACTTTATATGGGGGTTTCATTTCCGTTTCAATTCGGCTAAATATGGATCAAATGTGTTAAAATTACTAAATTACATTCGCAGAATTTGTAAGCTACAGCAAAGAGTCGGTGAGAAAATTGGAGGAACATTTTTAAACAAGTGTTTCGACATAGCATTACTGCTACAAAGCTGTTGCTAGCTAGTTAGCTTATTTTTAATTGAAATAACATGGCTGGTTAACTAGCTACAGTAGCATTAGAGCCTTCTGACTAGCCTGTAACTAATGGAGGAGGAAAGCCTATAGAACAATAACAACTAGCTAGTTATATCAGATCGACATTTTCAGGAAAAGCAAGGATAGAGCAAGCTAATAGTAGTAACATTATTTGAAACCACCACATGAGCATAATCTGTGTCTGTATTATATTACATATGATGTTTTAATCTATTTGTACTGTATAGCTATCTGTCTCATGATCTACAGACCATCAGCATGAAGAAGATTGAATTCTGTTGAAATGTCAAGTGGAATAAACTCTGATTAAAATATCATTGTGCCTCTCTTTCAGTCGCCAAGCACACCACTGCCAAGCACACCTCTGCCTCTGACAGCTTATCCCCGTGCTGACCACCGATGGACAGTGCCCATGAGAGCTGCCGTGGTTTCCACTAATCCCCCTCCCTTGGTGTCTCCCCTCCCGGATGACCTGAGCCCCTGGTTGTGCTGCTGATCCCGTGCTGCTGGACCAACTGCAGCTTTGGTGCTACCTTGTCCTGGACCCCTGCTGATTGAGCTCAGCCAGGTAGTCACTGGGCTTCTGCCTCTGCATTGCTTGCTCTTTGTGGTTTTAGGCTGGGTATCTATAACACCCGTTGTGACAACTGCTGATGAAAAAATGACTTTATAAAAATACATTTGATTGATAATGAAACCCCATTGACTAAAACTAGTTCACAAAACATGTACACAGTGTTTGTAGGCCTAAGTACCACGTATACCTGTCATGATTAATGTGAGTTTCACATCTCGGTTGTTGCAGCTTGGTGGGGGGCCCAGGAGCTTTTCTCTGTGCACCATGGACCTGTATAAGCTGCCCACATCTTGCCAGCCTCTCATGATTGTAAGTACCTACCACCATGCGTTTATTCAAGTGTCATCATGAACCAATAACAATAGTCATGCATTTGTCACAAGAACAGTGAGTGTTGTGTTGGGGTTTTATGTAAAAAATAAATAAAAATTAAATAATGTTTAGCTGATCTGGACTACATTTGAATTTAAATTATTCGCTAGGATGACTACCATCCACAATCCACCACCACTTTTCTAATGAACACCCACTCAATCAGCATATTGTATATGGATCAACAAAGTTTCTATGTATTTATGATTAATATTCCCTTTTGTCAATAACAGCTTCTACACATCATGGGAACATGCTTGAATGAAAATCAGTAAACATGTCTATAGACTTTATGGAGGTAATGGGTGTGATGCTGTTGCCCATCAGATGTAATATATTATGCCAATATGTCAAAGTTATCAATTAGGAAGATGGTGCTGTTCAGAATGACATGTTCATGTTCACAGGAATCTCCAATGCTATGTTCAATGAGCACCACGTATGAAGGAGGGGGAGGAAAACAGACAGCTTCTCTCTACCACACCTTAACTAGTCATCAAATGTTTGCTTCATGAACAATTGTTGTATCTTCTAAAATAAATACAGAATAAATTCTGTTCATTTTGTTTCAAATTGTTATTTATGCCAGATGTGAGTAATTTAGCAGGTCTATAATATGTATTGTTTTGAAATGTGTATTCCTGACTTTGAGCCTTGCATGCCATTTATATAATGGCTTGACAGAAGCTACAGAGCATCAGGAGATGGCTCCTTTCAGAGAGGCTAAATAGGGACAATACACAGAGACAGCCTCGGCGAGGATAAAGCAAGCCTCGCTGCTCTCTGGCTGCGCACATGAGCGAATCAGCTTTCCATAAAAGTCAGAAATGATTTTTTCGGAATTCCGTTTGCTATTTCTGTGTCTGCCCGCTGATTCATCTTAATGCCTCGCAAATCAATCCCAATTACCACAAGGGAGGAAAAATGGATGAGAGTAACTAGAACATTCCAAAAGCTCCACCTTTATTAGAGCACCTACATCTTACTCTACCAACCCATTAACATTAGCCTGATTAAAAGAGTCGGTAGTATGAGAAGAGTTAGACAATGGCACTGGAGGAGATGGCTGCCGTTTTACGGGCTCCTAACCAATTGTGCTATTATGTGTGTTTTTTGCATTATTTGTAACTTATTTTGTACATAATGTTTCTGCCACCGTCTCTTACGACCGAAAAGAGCTTCTGGATATCAGGACAGCAATTACTCAACTCGTACTGGCCAAAGATGTTTTCTTCAACGAATCGGACGCGAAAGATTTACTTCAGACACCCGACAAGGCCCAAATCCCCATCATTCGCAGGAGAAAGAGACGGAGATATCAGGGACATAGGTCGGGGTGCCTGGTAAGGATCCGACGGCGAGTGGGTAATCTGCCTCTTCCATCAATCCTATTAGCCAACGTACAATCAATGGATAACAAAATTGACGAGCTATGATCACAAATATCCTACCAACGGGACATTAAAAACTGTAATATCGAAATGTTTCACTGACTCGTGGCTGAACAACGACATGGATAACATACAGCTGGCGGGGTTTACACTGCCTTGGCAATATAGAACAACCGCCTCCGGTAAGACAAGGGGTGGCGGTCTGTGTATATTTGTAAACAAACGCCGGTGCACAAAATCTAATATTAAGGAAGTCTCTAGGTTTTGCTTGCCTGATGTAGAGTATCTCATGAGTAGCTGTCTATTTACCGCCACAAACCGATACTGGCACTAAGCCCTCAAAGCTCATCACTAAGCTAAGGACCCTGGGGCTAACAACCTTCCTCTGCAACTGGATCCTGGACTTCCTGACGGGCCGCCCCCAGGTGGTAAGGGTAGGTAACAACACATCTGCCACCCTGATCCTCAACACGGGGACCCCTCAGTTGTGCGTGCTCAGTCCCCTCCTGTACTCCCTGTTCACCCATGACTGCATGGCCAGGCACGACTCTAACACCATCATTAAATTTGCCGACGACACAACATTGGTAGGCCTGATCACCGACAACGATTGGAGAGCCTATAGGGAGGAGGTCAGAGACCTGGCCGTGTGGTGCCAGGATAACAACCTCTAACTCAACGTGATCAAGAAAAAAGTAGATGATTGTGGACAACAGGAAAAGAAGGACCGAGCACGCCCCCATTTTCATCGACGGGGCTGTAGTGTTGCAGGATAAGCGCATAAAGTACCAACAAACTAACATGGTCCAAACACACCAAGACAGTCGTGAAGAGGGCACGACAAAGCCTATTCCCCCACAGGAGACTGAAAAGATGGGTCCTCAGATCCTCAAAAAGTTATACAGCTGCACCATCGAGAGCATCCTGACTGGTTGCATCACTGCCTGGTATGGCAACTGCTCGGCCTCCGACCGCAAGGCACTACAGAGGGTAGTGAGTACGGCCCAGTACATCACTGGGGCCAATTTTCCTGCCATCCAGGACCTCTATACAAGGCGGTGTCAAAGGAAGGCCCTAAAAATGGTCAAAGACTCCAGCCACCCTAGTCATAGACTGTTCTCTCTGGCTACGCATAGCAAGCGGTACCGGAGCGCCAAGTCTAGGTCCAAAAGGTTTCTTAACAGCTTCTACCCCCAAGCCATAAGACTCCTGAACAGCTAATCAAATGGTTACCCGGACTATTTGCATTACACCCTGTATATAGCCTCGCTACTGTTATTTTTACTGTTATTTTACTGATTTTATTTTTACTTCTCTATTGTTTACTTAACACCTATTTTTCTTAAAACTGCATTGTTGGTTACAACACCATATGAATCAGCTAAATGGTTTGTGACAGAGATTACCGCCATGAAAACAAATCCCAGGGGTTTGAATTAGCCATATGTCTCCAGGTCTCGCGTTTAATCTCATTAGTATTAATGGTTTGTTGGATGTTGTTGGTGTGTGTCAGCTCACTGTTTGGCTCAACTAATTTCTACCCAATCCACTTCAACTCTATGACACCACACTGCTGCTGTTGGGGCTAGCATGGAGGCTTGTGAATGGAAGGAAATAATATAAATGAAAATTCTGTCTTCTTGTATTGTATTTCCGACTCATGGAAAATACACTGCTCAAAAAAATAAAGGGAACGCTAAAATAACACATCCTAGATCAGAATGAATGAAATAATCTTATTAAATACTTTTTTCTTTACATAGTTGAATGTGCTGACAACAAAATCACACACAAATTATCAATGGAAATCAAATGTATCAACCCATGGAGGTCTGGATTTGGAGTCACCCTCAAAATTAAAGTGGAAAATCACACTACAGGCTGATCCAACTTTGATGTAATGTCCTTAAAACAAGTCAAAATGAGGCTCAGTAGTGTGTGTGGCCTCCACGTGCCTGTATAACCTCCCTACAATGCCTGGGCATGCTCCTGATGAGGTGGCAGATGGTCTCCTGAGGGATCTCCTCCCAGACCTGGACTAAAGCATCCGCCAACTCCTGGACAGTCTGTGGTGCAACGTGGCGTTGGTGGATGGAGCGAGACATGATGTCCCAGATGTGCTCAATTGGATTCAGGTCTGGGGAACGGGCGGGCCAGTCCATAGCATCAATGCCTTCCTCTTGCAGGAACTGCTGACACACTCCAGCCACATGAGGTCTAGCATTGTCTTGCATTAGGAGGAACCCAGGGCCAACCGCACCAGCATATGGTCTCACAAGGGGTCTGAGGATCTCATCTCGGTACCTAATGGCAGTCAGGCTACCTCTGGCGAGCACATGGAGGGCTGTGCGGCCCCCCAAAGAAATGCCACCCCACACCATGACTGACCCACCGCCAAACCGGTCATGCTGGAGGATGTTGCAGGCAGCAGAACGTTCTCCACGGCGTCTCCAGACTCTGTCACGTCTGTCACGTGCTCAGTGTGAACCTGCTTTCATCTGTGAAGAGTACAGGGCGCCAGTGGTGAATTTGCCAATCTTGGTGTTCTCAGGCAAATGCCAAACGTCCTGCACGGTGTAGGGCTGTAAGCACAACCCCCACCTGTGGACGTCGGGCCCTCATACCACCCTCATGGAGTCTGTTTCTGACCGTTTGAGCAGACACATGCACATTTGTGGCCTGCTGGAGGTCATTTAGCAGGGCTCTGGCAGTGCTCCTCCTGCTCCTCCTTGCACAAAGGCGGAGGTAGCAGTCCTGCTGCTGGGTTGTTGCCCTCCTACGGCCTCCTCCACGTCTCCTGATGTACTGGCCTGTCTCCTGGTAGTGCCTCTATGCTCTGGACACTACGCTGACAGACACAGCAAACCTTCTTGCCACAGCTCGCATTGATGTGCAATCCTGGATGAGCTGCACTACCTGAGCCACTTGTGTGGGTTGTAGACTCCGTCTCATGCTACCACTAGAGTGAAAGCACCGCCAGCATTCAAAAGTGACCAAAACATCAGCCAGGAAGCATAGGGACTGAGAAGTGGTCTGTGGTCAACACCTGCAAAACCAGTCCTTTATTGGGGGTGTCTTGCTAATTGCCTATAATTTCCACCTGTTGTCTATTCCATTTGCACAACAGCATGTGAAATTTATTGTCAATCACTGTTGCTTCCTAAGTGGACAGTTTGATTTCACAGAAGTGTGATTGACTTGGAGTTACATTGTGTTGTTTAAGTGTTCCCTTTATTTGTTTGAGCAGTGTACATGTTCTGGTGCAGGATTTATTTTGGGCCAAAGTGTTTGTCAGTGAGCTGTGAGCTAACATTTATCACAATTCCAGTGGGTCAGAAGTTTACATACACTAAGTTGACTGTGCCTTTAAATAGCTTGGGAAATTCCAGAAAATTATGTAATAGCTTTAGAAGCTTCTGATAGGCTAATTGACATAATTTGAGTAAATTGGAGGTGTACCTGTGGATGTATTTCAAGACCTACCTTCAAACTCAGTGCCTCTTTGCTTGACATCATTGGAAAATCAATAGAATAAAGCCAAGACCTCAGAAGAATAATTGTAGACCTCCACAAGTCTGGTTCATCCTTGGGAGCAATTTCCAAATGCCTGAATGTACCACGTTCATCTGTACAAACAATAGTATGCAAGTATAAACACCATGGGACCACGCAGCCATCATAACGCTCAGGAAGGAGACGCGTTCTGTCTCCTAGAGATGAACGTACTGTGGTGCGAAAAGTGCAAATCAATTACAGAACAACAGCAAAGGACCTTGTGAAGATGCTGGAGGAAACAGGTACAAAAGTATCTATATCCACAGTAAAACGAGTCCTATGTCGACATAACCTGAAAGGCCGCTCAGCAAGGAAGAAGTCACTGCTCCAACACCGCCATAAAAAAGCCAGACTACGGTTTGCAACTGCACATGGGGACAAAGATCGTACTTTTTGGAGAAATTTCCTCTGGTCTGATGAAACAAAAATAGAACTGTTTGGCCATAATGACCATTGTTAAGTTTGGAGGAAAAAGAGGGTGCTTGCAAACCAAAGAACACCATCCCAATCATGAAGCACGGGGGTGGCAGCATCATGCTGTGGGGGTGCTTTGCTGCAGGAGGGACTGGTGCACTTCACAAAATAGATGCCATCATGAGGAAGGAAAATTATGTCGATATATTGAAGCAACATCTCAAGAAATCAGTCAGGAAGTTAAAGCTTGGTCGCAAATGGGTCTTCCAAATGGACAATGACCCCAATACATACTTCCAAAGTTGTGGCAAAATGGCTTAAGAACAACAAAGTCAAGGTATTGGAGTGGCCATCACAAAGCCCTGACCTCAATCCTATAGAAAATGTGTGGGCAGAACTGAAAAAACGTGTGAGAGCAAGGAGGCCTACCAACCTGACTCAGTTACACAAGCTCTGTCAGGAGGAATGGGCCAAAATTAACCCAACTTATTGTGGGAAGCTTGTGGAATGCTACCCAAAACGTTTGACCCAAGTTAAACCATTTAAAGGCAATACTACCAAATACTAATTGAGTGTATGTAAACTTCTGACCCACTTGGATTTTTATTTATTTCAACTTTATTTAACCAGGTAAGCCAGTTGAGAACAAGTTCTCATTTACAACTGTGACCTGGCCAAGATAAAGCTTAGCAGTGTGATAAAAACAACAACAACACAGAGTTACATATGGGACAAACAAAACGTACAGTCAAAAACACAATTGAAAATCTATATACAGTGTGTGCAAATGTAGTAAGTTATGGAGGTAAGGCAATAAATATGCCATAGTGCAAATGATTACAATTTAGTATTAACACTGGAGAGACAGATGTGCAAAAGATGATGTGCAAATAGAGATACTGGGGTGATATTTGAGCAAAATAAATAACAATATGGGGATGAGGTAGTTGGGTGGGCTAATTACAAATGGGCTGTGTACAGGTGCAGTGATCGGTAAGCTGCTCTGACAACTGATGCTAAAAGTTAGTGAGGGAGTAAGAGTCTCCAGCTTCAGAGATTTTTGCAGTTCGTTCCAGTTATTGGCAGCAGAGAACTGGAAGGAATGGCGGCCAAAGGAGGTGTTGTCTTTGGGGATGATCAGTGAGATATACAGTGGGGGGGAAAAGTATTTAGTCAGCCACCAATTGTGCAAGTTATCCCACTTAAAAAGATGAGAGAGGCCTGTAATTTTCATCATAGGTACAGGTCAACTATGACAGACAAAATGAGAAAAAGATATCCAGAAAATCACATTGTAGGATTTTTTATGAATTTATTTGCAAATTATGGTGGAAAATAAGTATTTGGTCAATAACAAAAGTTTCTCAATACTTTGTTATATACCCTTTGTTGGCATTGACACAGGTCAAATGTTTTCTGTAAGTCTTCACAAGGTTTTCACACACTGTTGCTGGTATTTTGGCCCATTCCTCCATGCAGATCTCCTCTAGAGCAGTGATGTTTTGGGGCTGTCGCTGGGCAACACGGACTTTCAACTCCCTCCAAAGATTTTCTATGGGGTTGAGATCTGGAGACTGGCTAGGCCACTCCAGGACCTTGAAATGCTTCTTACGAAGCCACTCCTTCGTTGCCCGGGCGGTGTGTTTGGGATCATTGTCATGCTGAAAGACCCAGCCACGTTTCATCTTCAATGTCCTTGCTGATGGAAGGAGGTTTTCACTCAAAATCTCACGATACATGGCCCCATTCATTCTTTCCTTTACACGGATCAGTCGTCCTGGTCCCTTTGCAGAAAAACAGCCCCAAAGCATGATGTTTCCACCCCCATGCTTCACAGTAGGTATGGTGTTCTTTGGATGCAACTCAGCATTCTTTGTCCTCCAAACACGACGAGTTGAGTTTTTACCAAAAAGTTCTATTTTGGTTTCATCTGACCATATGACATTCTCCCAATCGTCTTCTGGATCATCCAAATGCACTCTAGCAAACTTCAGACGGGCCTGGACATGTACTGGCTTAAGCAGGGGGACACGTCTGGCACTGCGGCGTAGTGTGTTACTGATGGTAGGCTTTGTTACTTTGGTCCCAGCTCTCTGCAGGTCATTCACTAGGTCCCCCCGTGTGGATCTGGGATTTTTGCTCACCGTTCTTGTGATCATTTTGACCCCACGGGGTGAGATCTTGCGTGGAGCCCCAGATCGAGGGAGTTTATCAGTGGTCTTGTATGTCTTCCATTTCCTAATAATTGCTCCCACAGTTGATTTCTTCAAACCAAGCTGCTTACCTATTGCAGATTCAGTCTTCCCAGCCTGGTGCAGGTCTACAATTTTGTTTCTGGTGTCCTTTGACAGCTCTTTGGTCTTGGCCATAGTGGAGTTTGGAGTGTGACTGTTTGAGGTTGTGGACAGGTGTCTTTTATACTGATAACAAGATCAAACAGGTGCCATTAATACAGGTAACGAGTGGAGGACAGAGGAGCCTCTTAAAGAAGACGTTACAGGTCTGTGAGAGCCAGAAATCTTGCTTGTTTGTAGGTGACCAAATACTTATTTTCCACCATAATTTGCAAATAAATTCATTAAAAATCCTACAATGTGATTTTCTGGATATTTTTTCTCTCAATTTGTCTGTCATAGTTGACGTGTACCTATGATGAAAATTACAGGCCTCTCTCATCTTTTTAAGTGGGAGAACTTGCACAATTGGTGGCTGACTAAATACTTTTTTCCCCCACTGTACCTGCTAGAGCGCATACTACAGGTGGGTGTTGCTATGGTGACCAATGAGCTAAGATACGAATATGTAGTGTAGGCCAGCCAACGAGAGCATACAGGTCACAATGGTGGGTAGTATACATTTACATTTTAGTCATTTAGCAGACACTCTTATCCAGAGCGACTTACAGTTAGTGAGTGCATACATTTCCATACTGGCCCCCCGTGGGAAACAAACCCACAATCCTGGCATTGCAAGCACCATGCTCTACCAACTGAGCAACAGGGGACCCTGCATATGGGGCTTTGGTGACAAAATTGATGGCACTGTGATAGACTACATCCAATTTGCTGAGTAGAGTGTTGGAGGCTATTTTGTAAATGACATCGCCGAAGTCAAGGATCGGTAGGATAGTCCGTTTTACGAGGGCATGTTTGGCAGCATGAGTGAAGGAGACTTTGTTGCGAAATAGGAAGCCGATTCTAGATTTAATTTTGGATTGGAGATGCTTAATGTGAGTCTGGAAGGAGAGTTTACGGTAAACCAGACACCTAGGTATTTGTAGTTGTCCACATATTCTAAGTCAGACCCGCCAAGAGTAGTGATTCTAGTCGGGTGGGCGGTGCAAGCAGCGTTCGATTGAAGAGCATGCATTTAGTTTTACTAGCGTTTAAGAGCAGTTGGAGGCAATGGAAGGAGTGTTGTATGGCATTGATGCTCGTTTGGAGGTTTGTTAACACAGTGTCCAATGAAGGACCAGATGTATACAAAATGGTGTCGTCTGCATAGAAGTGGATCTGAGAGTCACCAGCAGCAAGAGCAACATCATTGATGTCCCGAGTGGCGCAGTGGTCGAAAGCACTGCATCGCAGTGTTAGCTGTGCCACTAGAGATCCTGGTTTGAATCCAGGCTCTGTCGTAGCCGGCCGTGACCAGGAGACCCATGGGGAGGCGCACAATTGGCCCAGCGTCGTCCAGGGTAGGGGAGGGAATGGCCGGCAGGGATGTAGCTCAGTAGGTAGAGCATGGCGTTTGAAATGCCAGGGTTGTGGGTTCGATTCCCACGGGGGGGCAGTATGAAAAATAAAAAAATAATGTATGCACTCACTAACTGTAAGTCGCTCTGGATAAGAGTGTCTGCTAAATGACTAAAATGTAAAAATGTAAATGTATATACACAGAGAATAGAGTCGGCCCGAGATTTGAACCCTGTGGCACCCCCACAGAGACTGCCAGAGGTCCATACAACAGGCCCTCCGATTTGACACATTGAAATCTATCTGAGAAGTAGTTGGTGAAGCAGTCATTTGTGAAACCAAGGCTATTTAGTCTGCCAATAAAAATGCAGTGATTGACAGAGTCGAAAGCCTTGGCCAGGTCGATGAAGACGGCTGCACAGTACTGTCTTTTATTGATCGCGGTTATAATATCGTTTAGGACCTTGAGCGTAGCTGACGTGCACCCATGACCAGCTCGGAAACTAGATTGCATAGCGGAGAAGGTACGGTAGGATTCGAAATGGTCGGTGATCTGTTTGTTAACTTGGCTTTCAAAAGCTTTTGAAGGGCAGGGCAGGATGGATATAGGTCTGTAACAGTTTGAATCTAGAGTGTCACCCCCTTTGAAGAGGGGGATGACCGCAGCAGCTTTCCAATCTCTGGGGATCTCAGACGATACGAAAGAGGGTTGCGACAATTTTGGCGGCTAATTTTAGGAAGGGTCCAGATTGTCTAGCCCAGCTGATTTGTAGGGGTCCAGATTTTGCAGCTCTTTCAGAACATCAGCTATCTGAATTTGGGTGAAGGAGAAGCGGGGGGGGCATGGGCAAGTTGCAGCGGAGGGTGCAGAGCTGGTGGCCGGGGTAGGGGTAGCCAGGTGGAAAGCATGGCCAGCCGTAGCAAAATGCTTGTTGAAATGCTTGATTATCGTAGATTTATCGGTGGTGACAATGTTTCCTAGCCTCAGTGCAGTGGGCAGCTGGGAGGAGGTGCTCTTATTCTCCATGGACTTTACAGTGTCCCAAAACTTTTTGGAGTTAGTGCTACAGGATGCAAATTTCTGTTTAAAAAAGCTAGCCCCCTTTGGCAGTTCTATCTAGACGGAAAATGTTGTAGTTGGGGATGGACATTTCTGAATTTTTGGTGGCCTTCCTAAGCCAGGATTCAGACACTGCTAGAACATCAGGGTTGGCGGAGTGTGCTAACGCAGTGAATAACTCAAACTTAGGAAGGAGGCTTCTGATGTTAACATGCAAGAAACCAAGGCTTTTACGGTTACAGAAGTCAACAAATGATAGCGCCTGGGGAGTAGGAGTGATACTGGGGGCTACAAGGCCTGGGTTAACCTCTACATCACCAGAGGAACAGAGGAGGAATATAATAAGGATACGGCTAAAGGCTTTAAGAACTGGTCTTCTAGTGCATTGGGTACAGAGAATAAAAGGGGCAGATTTCCGGGCGTTGTAGAATAGATTCAAGACATTATGTACAGACAAGGATATGGAAGGATATGAGTACAGTGGAGGTAAACCTAAGCGTTGTGTAACAATGAAAGAGATAGCATCACTGGAGGCACCGATTGAGCTGGTCTCTGCGTGTATGGGGGGTAGGACAAAGGAGCTATCTGAGGCAGGTTGAGCGGGACTGGCTCTACAGTGAAATAGTACAATAACAACTTATCCGAAACAGCAATAGGCAAGGCATATTGACATGGGAGAGAGGCATAAAGCAATCACAGGTGTTATTCGAGCTAAGACAACAGCTGGTAATGGCGACGAAAGTTTGGGCTGAGGCTAAACAGATAAACAGGATGGGGTACCATATAAAGGAACAGTCCAGCAGGCATCAGCTGTATAGCTGAGTGATCATAAGGTCCAGTGAACAGCAATAGGTGAGTCCGGGAGCAGTTCGGTGGCTGCTACGGCACAGGCGAGCAGGAGGCACGGCTGTTGATTGCATGTGCTAGCGGGCCGGGGCTAGCAGATGGATCTTCGTGGTCGTCGCAACAGGAAGCCTGTTGAAACCACATCAGACGATTACGTCGGTAGACCAGTCGTGATGGGTCGGCGGTGAAAGAATTAAGCTGAAATAAATCACTCTCTACTATTATTCTGACATTTCACATTCTTAAAATAAAGTGGTGATCCTAACTGACCTAAGACAGGGAATTTTTAAATTCAGGAATGTCAGGAATTGTGAAAAACTGAGTTTAAATGTATTTGGCTAAGGTGTATGTAAACTTCCAACTTCAACTGTACCTAGCTTGATTTTTTTTTTACTGATTGGGATTTATCTTCAATGTTCTTAAATAATAACTTCAGAATATAATATTCATAATCTTCTAACTCAAGATATATGGCTGGCTGGCTAGTGGCTTGTGTGGATATTTTAGCATCTGGTGGTTAGCTAGAGTATAGACTACCTGTGTTGCTGCTGCTGATTGAGGAAGGGATGGAGATGGATCGGTGCGAGGGTCATTGATGCAGCCGCTCCTCTCTGTCTTTCTGCCTGCCTCTGCTGCACATATCAGCCAACCAGACCGAATATTGATGATGATGTAAATCAAGTGTTATCAAGTGCTAATCTGTGCTATATGTGCACGTGCCTGGTCCAGTGTACTGTTTGTGTTCATGTAGTCTAATGACTCTATCCATTCCAATTAGGAAGCGATGCAGGGCTACAACAGCAAGTCTTCCACATTGATGTCAATTGAAAAACATGGCACTTTGTAATTGAGAAATTGCAACCAATCTTTGCAATACTGTGGGTCTTCTCTGGGCCTTTTCCTGAGTCTTCTCTCATTCTACCTCAAATACCACCACCACCACCAACCCCGAAAATGAATGCAGACAACAATCGCTATTACTAGGGGTTAAACTGGAAAAAATAATTGCTTGAGTTTGTTTACACTTGTTGTTACAAACACACTCGAGCCCCCTCGAATGCTAACGTGTTTAAAAAGTAGAGCTTGACACATTATTTTGATTAAAAACCTGTTGGTTTAAGGATGCTAATCACTTCAAGGACTTTCAAGTGGTCACAAAGATGATATCAATAGTTCCTCCTTAGGCCATACCCACGTAATATACTTGAATGGAGACTGTCAAAGAGGCCTTGGTGAGAGAGGTCCGCAGAAGACTGGCACCACATTCCCTATATAGTGCACTAAGTTTGACTAGGGCCCATTGGGAATACATTGGGAATTAGGGTGCCATTTGAGATCAGGGATTTAAAGAGGCAAACAGCAAATGAAGTGCAACAGAGAGGCTTGAATTACGATACACTTCTACTGTCCACATGTAAATCCACACACACTCCTCGACCACCAAGAGCCCATCACAACAGAAACCTATAAGACTATAATAACAGTGCAGAAGAGTGTGAAGCTAAGTGGCTCTATTTGTTTAGCTGAGAAGGCTATGACTAGAGTATACCCAGTGATGTGACTGCAGCTGCCATAGAGCCTGAAATACTTATTGATTCCAGTCAAAGGATGGAAATAAGCACTGTGACTTATCACGAGGTAGGTAAACAGGCCCTCTGTACGGTGTCCATATTAGGACAGCCTCAGAGTCACAAGGAGTTGAGGTAGGTAATGACAAAACATACCCATTATGTCACTGACATTAATCTGAAAGTTCAGTCTATAACACAGCAATGTCATAATTGATTGATCATACTAGAATTCATCATGAAGTCAGGTCAACACAGTACACACACTATAGCACACTATCATGGCCAGAAATGTACACACACAACCCAAGACAGAAATCCTTGCAACAGAAAACCAGGCCCCGAATGAATAAACATATTGGGTCACAAGGACACGCTCCGTTTGTTTGAAACACTTTCCAAATTTGCACCCTTGGTATTTCTAGGGGAATGGCAACCTTAACATGTATGTCATCCAGTCTGAAATTTGATCAGAGTTAAAACTGTTTACCAACTGTTTGGGGGCTGACATTTGTTGAACGTGGCCTTTAGTGAAAGTCTTAGCCGAGGCGTGAATGGCTTTGGTGATGAGGCTGTGAAGTAGTCGCATCTCCCATTAGACTAAAAGGTTCCTTCTTACAGTGCATTCAGACCCCTTGGCTTTTTCACATTTTGTTACGTTACAGCCTTATTCTAAAATGTATTAAATTATTTCAATCTACACACAATACCTCATAATGACAAATCAAAAACAGGATTTAGAATTTTTTGCAAATGTATAAAAAAAGAGAAATACCTTATTTACATAAGTATGCAGACCCTTTGCTATGAGACTCAAAATTGAGCTCAGGTGCGTCCTGTTTCCATTGATCATCCTTGAGATGTTTCTACAACTTGATTGGAGTCCACCTGTGGTAAATTCAATTGATTGGACATGATTTGGAAAGGCACACATCTGTCTAAATAAGGTCCCACAGTTGGCAGTGCATGTCAGAGCATAAAACAAGCCATGAGGTCAAAGGAATTGTCCGTAGAGCTCTGAGACAGGATTGTGTCGAGGCACAGATCTAGGGAAGGGTACCAAAACATTTCTGCAGCATTGAAGGTCCCCAAGAACACAGTGTCCTCCATCATTCTTAAATGGAAGAAGTTTGGAACCACCAAGACTCTTCCTAGAGCTAGCCGCCCGGTCAAACTGAGCATTCAGGGAAAAAGGGCCTTGGTCAGGGAGGTGACCAAGAACCCTACGGTCACTGTGACAGAGCTCCTCTGTGGAGATGGGAGAGCCTTCCAGAAGGACAACCATCTCTGCAGCACTCCACCAATCAGGCCTTTATGTTAGAGTGGCCAGACGGAAGCCACTCCTCAGTAAAAGGCATATGACAGACCGCTTAGAGTTTGCCAAAAAGCACCTAAAGATTCTCTGGTCTGATGAAACCAAGATTGAACTCTTTGGCCTGAATGCCAAGCATCAAGTTTGGAGGAAACCTGGCACCATCCCTACGGTGAAGCATGGTGGTGGCAGCATCATGCTGTGGGGTTATTTTTCAGTGGCAGGGACTGGGAGATTAGTCAGGATCGAGGGAAAGATGAATGGAGCAAAGTACAGAGAGATCCTTGATGACAACCTGCTCCAGAGCGCTCAGGACCTCAGACTGGGGGCGAAGGTTCACCTTCCAACAGGACAACGACACTAAGCACACAGCCAAGACAACGCAAGAGTGGCTTCCGGACAAGTCTCTGAATTTCCTATTTCCTAATATGTAGATAGATACAGTTGAAGTCGTACGTTTACATCCACCTTAGCAAAATACATTTAAACTCAGTTTTTCACAATTCCTGACATTTAATCCTAGTAAAACTTCACCGTCTTAGGTCAGTTAGTGTCACAAGCTGGGCTTGAACTCCGGTCTCAGATGTGGAGAGCTGGGGGTAATACCCCTTAGCCACAGAGGAGGTGTAGTAGGACCCAAATGAAACACCCAAGGCAATACTCCAGGCAAGTAGATTTAATGTAAAAACAAAAGTTCTTAGCACTTCAAAAATAGTCCAACAAAAGTTCTTCTCAGAAAGAGGTATACTAACAAAACAGGAGGCAAAACAAAATAACTCCACGAGGGGAGAAAAACAAACCAAAGATAACTTAGAAAACCTTACTTGGAAAGACACGGTGGAACAAAGCAGGAGACACATAGCCAGGACTCAATAACCAAGTGAGAAACAAGGGGAAAACACACAGCTAAAATACACAAGGGGAAACAAGGCACAGGTGACCTGGATCAAACTAATTAGGACACACGAGGAAGAACTAAGGCAGAGGGGAACACAGATGACCTCTAGAGGCCCGGAGACAAACAGGAGGCAGGAAGCTGACAGTTAGGATCACCACTTTATTTTAAGAATGTGAAATGTCCGAATAATAGTAGAGAGTGATTTATTTCAGCTTTTATTTATTTCATCACATTCCCAGTGAGTCAGAAGTTCACATACACTCAATTAGTAAATGGTAGCATTGCCTTTAAATTGTTTAACTTGGGTCAAACATTTCGGGTAGCCTTCCACAAGCTTCCCACAATAAGTTGGGTGAATTTTGGCCCATTCCTCCTGACAGAGCTGGTGTAACTGAGTCAGTTTTGTAGGACTCCTTGCTCGCACACGCTTTTTCAGTTCTGCCCACACATTTTCTATAGGATTGAGGTCAGGGCTTTCTGATGGCCACTCCAATACCTTGACTTTGTTGTCCTTAAGCCATTTTGCCACAACTTTGGAAGTATGCTTGGGGTCATTGTCCATTTGGAAGACCCATTTGCGACCAAGCTTTAACTTCCTGACTGATGTCTTGAGATGTTGCTTCAATATATCCAAATGTTTTTCCTTCCTCATGATGCCATCTCTTTTGTGAAGTGCACCAGTCCCTCCTGCAGCAAAGCACCCCCACAGCATGATGCCACCCATGTGCTTCACGGTTGGGATGGTGTTCTTCGGCTTGCAAGCACCCCCTTTTTCCTCCAAACATAACGAAGGACATTATGGCCAAACAGTTCTATTTTTGTTTCATCAGACCAGAGGACATTTCTCCAAAAAGTATGATCTTTGTCCCCATGTGCAGTTGCAAACCGTAGTCTGGCTTTTTTATGGCGGTTTTGGAGCAGTGGCTTCTTCCTTGCTGAGCGGCCTTTCAGGTTATGTCAATATAGGACTTGTTTTACTGTGGATATAGATACTGTTGTACCTGTTTCCTCCAGCATCTTCACAAGGTCCTTTGCTGTTGTTTTTGGATTGATTTGCACTTTCGCACAGAAGTACGTTCATCTCTAGGAGACAGAATGCGTCTCCTTCCTGAGCGGTATGACAGCTGCGTGGTCCCATGGTATTTATACTTGCGTACTATTGTTTGAACAGCTGAACGTCGTACCTTCAGGCATTTGGAAATTGCTCCCAAGGATGAACCAGACTTGTGGAGGTCTACAATTGTTTTTCTGAGGTCTTGGCTGATTTCTTTTGATTTTCCTATGATATCAAGCAAAGAGGCACTGAGTTTGAAGGTAGGCCATGAAATACATCAACAGGTACACCTCCAATTGGCTCAAATGATGTCAATTAGCCTATCAGAAGCTTCTAAAGCCATGACATCATTTTCTGGAATTGTCAAGCTGTTTAAAGGCACAGTCTACTTAGTGTATGTAAACGTCTGACCCATTGGAATTGTGATACAGTGAATTATAATTGAAATAATCTGTCTGTAAACAATTGTTGGAAAAATTACTTGCGTTATGCACAAAGTAGATGTCCTAACCGACTTGCCAAAACTATAGTTTGTTAACAAGAAATTTGTGGAGTGGTTGAACGACGAGTTTTAATGACTCCAACCGACTTCAACTGTACCTGCCAAAACATATTGTACAGATATTGCTATAGATAGATATATGCCAATACACGTTGTACACATATTGTTTTGGCAGAAGTCTATCCCCATACCATGTACCCATGATTTTTGGCATAAGTCGAAAACAAATGTTTTCTTGGGATTCAAGAGTGCATGTTTGAAATCATGTTCTCAACAGAATAATGGCAGTGTAAAACAATTAGAAAGCCAACCACATTTCAATTCCAACTTGCTTCTCAATGTTGGGAAGAATGGTATTTATTTTATCTCGGTTACCTGTTTTGAATGAATAGTGCTCAAGGAAAGAACCATTCGGCATACACAAAATAACTGAGTAAAATTGTCTGTGGATGTGGCATTATAGTGGATAATATGACTCCTGTGACAAAAATATTTGTTAGTGACTGAAGAGAACATGGGGGATAATAATCTCATTCTCATTCACATAGTCGACCATACCACTATAATCAGAGGGGATTAAAACCAACTCAAACAAGCAGTACCACTTCAAACAATAAGATACCTTAAACCTCAACATCAGAGGGCCTTTGGTAGGGAACACATTTGATGTGTAAACACATTCCCTGCAGAAGTGAATTCATTTATCCCCTGCCCAAGAAACACAATAAATATTTATACCGACTTAAACATCCCTTCTGTGGGATATCAAGGACAGTCACACAGAACTCAACAAGAACCTTAGATCATAGCCCAATCCATTTCTGAATCATCCAACAGTTTTTGCTTTGCATAGCTAGCTGCAGCCAATGGCATCATTTACTACTGTCAAACGATGGGCTCATCTCCTCCACTGAAAATGAATGGGCCTCATTCCAAGAATAGGATGACTTCACACAAACTCTTTCCAACAAGACAATTCAGGACACAGCTGAATTCAGCCTGAAAAGTCAAGAATAATACCTATTGGCATTGAAATTGAAGAAATTGTCTGACCTTTCGCCGCAATATTAAATCAAAACAATGCAGAACAGAAGAAGTATTCACAACATGTGAATTTCTGGGAGAGACTATTTTATGGGACAAACCACGTTTCCATCCACAGTTTTTATGAGAGTAAAGTCATATGCCGACAGATAATTTGTTCGTTAGAAATGGTGGAATCTTTCTGTGTCATAAAATGAATTATTGATATAATAACCATCATATCGAAGTAAACTTGTAATCACACGCTGACATAGTGTGTGGTCCTCCCACTACGACTCGGGAAACGATGCAGTTTATTAGGCTACAGATGAAATAAGTTATGATGAACTTCACAGGGTGGTGAAAGTGCACAGTGATGCGCTTGATGCTCCTATCCAATAAATATTGAGGGTCTTATTCTGGTGACATGATGATCGATGCTTGACAAATACAAATATTTTCGTGTTTATCCACAATAATCTCATAATGAGACTAGCCTACCCGCACCGTATCTGCGAGCTATTGGATAGAGTGCACGTGCCAAGAGCAGAGTAGGCACATTTGCTATTTAAAGCAACAGTGTTTGTGACAAAACTATCGGTAGAGTTGGACACGCGATGGAAACACATTGAACTTTAGATTTTTATTCGGTACATGAAAACCATCGCACTGATTTTTATTCGCAACAAGTCCGTTTGCTGGAAACACACCACTGGTGGGAAAATGTGCATATTTTCTTTATGCAGGTTTTAGAATATTCGCAAGAAAATCTGCAGTCAATTGGATATAAACCTAGCTACTGACAGCATATATTACCTGAAAGCCTCACTGATGACTTGGATACATTTCCAAAATAGTTTCTATCTACTGGTGCATTAGACAACATGGATAACCGGTCCAGTCCTTGATACACTCAGATTAAACTGGTTTCATTACAAAAAGACACTCTCTGATAATGAATGTCGATACTGTAATCTGATTAGTCATTTCATGAAAAATGACCACCTCACATTCATTGTCTCATTTGATTTAGAGAAAAAAGCAATTGACAGGGTAAATTGACTCCTATTAATTTCAAGCTATAGAGCAAATGGTATATTTTAATCATGTATTAAAATGAATAAAAATAGGGCTATCATAACTTGTATTTTCCTGAGGCCCAACAGCTATAGAGTACAATGCTGATTGATCGAAAGTCTTTTCTGAGCCAACATTGTACATTTGTTGTATGAAAACAGACGAGACCACAAGGCAGGTTGTGTGTGTGTGATTTGGAAATGTATACATTCCCTTAGACTTTGTATTTATACAATAGTTTCAACAAAGGCTGAGGACACCTTATCAAAAAGGTCTGACTTGGATCCCTAAAAGTCAATACCGAACTTCAACAACAATTTTTAACATCTCAATCCCCTACCTCTAACCATACCTCAAACAATAATAGTACCTATGATAAACAAACAACCTCCAAAAATTCCCAAGACACACTATGTATCCCTCTTGTACTCCCTTCATATGAGCAATATACCGTTTTAATAGGGGGCATCAAACAAACTAGAATTGAACTAGTCAGCAATGATTTAGCTCTTCTCGCTACCTCTGTTTCTTAGCAACCCTAACAACTGTGTACCATAAAGTGGGAAAATCAAGCCCCAAAGGATGCTTCTCATGGCAAGGTGATAGGTGAGAGTGACATGTCATCAATGATCCTCTGCACCTCGCTCTCTCAGGGCCCAGGGGACACACCTGCCTCAGCCCCCCAAAGCCCCTATGTCTTCTGCCCCATCTCTCAAGAAAAAAGAGAAGTTTGGCAGGTTCCTATAGTGTGTACACTGAAACATCAGTCACAAAGAGAGTGTGAAGTGAAAGTGTCTGCATGTTATTCTGTATGTGGCACAGTCAGAAAGAACACTTTCTAAACAAGTCCTAACAATATATTATTTGTGTCCTACCACCCCCTGCTCTAGATACACCACGTCTTCATCCATTTTGATTCCTTGGATCAGAGCTAGTGTTGCCTTCCCCACCACTAACACCAGGCTCTATGATGAGCTCACCCACTCCCAGCCCCTCTCCCTGGGGTAGTTTCTAGGGTATGATGTACTGTTTTACACCTGTTATATCCTGTGCATGGCAAATCAACTTTGAAACTTGAAACGAGCAGCATGGGTTGGCTAAAGTGGAGGGGATCTGAGCTGACCCCCCTGTCAGCTTGAATCCCTTCCTCTCCCCTCCTCTTTAGCCAACCCATGCTGCTCGTTCCACTAGCCAGCTGTGCCTTTCAAGTTTATTCGCCATTTGCACAGGATACAACAGGTGTAAACAGTACAGTTACATTCTTACTGGAGTGGTTGAGGTGGGTTTATACATACAAAGTGACTGGTAGTAGGATATACACTCAGAGAGCAGTTTATTAGGTACACCATCCCATTCACGAAAATGGTTCACTCCTACAGAAAGTGAGTCATGTGGCCGTGGCTTGCTATATAAAGCAGGCAGGCAGGCATGCAGTTACTGTTCGATTGAATGTTACAATGGGCAAAACAAGTGACCTAAGCGACTTTGAGCATGGTATGATCATCGATGCCAGGCGCGCCAGTTCCAGTATCTCAGAAACGACCGGCCTCCTTGGCTTTTCACACACGATAGTGTCTAGGGTTTACCAAGAATGGTGCGACACGCAAAAAACATCCAGTCAGCGGCAGTCCTGTAGGCGAAAACTGCTTGTTGATGGGAGAGGTCGGAGGACAATTGCAAGAATCGTGTAAGCTAACAAGCAGGCCACAAACAGGCAAATAACGGAGCAGTACAGTGGTGTACAGAACGGCATCTCAGAATGCACAACTCATCTGTCCTCATCACGGATGGGCTATTGTAGCAGACAACCATTTACATTTACATTTTAGTCATTTAGCAGACGCTCTTATCCAGAGCAACTTACAGTTAGTGCATACATTACTTTTATTTTTTTCATACCCCCCCGTGGGAATCGAACCCACAACCCTGGCGTTGCAAACGCCATGCACTACGAACTGAGCTACGTCCCCTGCCGGCCATTCCCTCCCCTACCCTAGACGACGCTGGGCCAATTGTGCGCCGCCCCATGGGTCTCCCGGTCGCGGCCGGCTACGACAGAGCCTGGATTCCAGAGCCAACGACACCGGGTTCCACTCCTATCAGTTAAAAACAAGAAGAAGCGGCTCCACTGGGCATGCAATCACCAGCACAGGACAATTGAGGAGTGGAAAAACATTGCCTGGTCCGACAAATCCCTGTTCCTGTTGTGTCATGCTGATGGCAGAGTCTGGTGTCAACGGTACAGGCTGGTGGAGGTGGGTTAATGGTGTGGGGAATGTTTTCCTGGCACACGTTAGGTCCCTTGATACCAATTGAGCAACGTCTGAACGTCACACCTTGTAGAATCCATGCCCTGAAAAATTATGGAGGCAAAGGGGGGTCCCACCCGGTACTAGATGGGTGTACCTAATAAACTGGCCAATAAGTGTACATGTAAACAGGGCTGAAAAGTGACTGGTAGCAAGAATATATAAATACTTATGGTAATATACTAATGGTAATATATAAAGTACCAGTCAAAAGTTTGGACACACCTAGTCATTCAAGGATTTTTCTTTATTTTTACTATTTTTTACATTGTAGAATAATAGTGAAGACATCATAACTATGAAATAACACATATGGAATCATGCAGTAACCAAAAAGGTGTTAAACAAATCAAATACATTTTATATTTGAGATTCTTCAAATAGCCACCCTTTGCCTTGATGACAGCTTTTCACACTCTTGGCATTCTCTCAACCAGCTTCACCTGGAATGATTTTCCAACAGCCTTGAAGGAGTTCCCACATATGCTGAACACTTGTTGGCTGCTTATCCTCCACTCTGCCATCCGACTCATCCCAAACCATCTCAATTGGGTTGAGGTCGGGGGATTGTGGAGGCCAGGTCATCTGATGCAGCACTCCATCACTCTCCTTCTTGGTAGAATAGCCCGTACACAGCCTGTAGGTGTGTTGGGTCATTGTCCCACTAAGCCCAAACCAGATGGGATGGCGTATCGCTGCAGAATGATGTGGAAGCCATGCTGGTTAAGTGTGCCTTGAATTCTAAATAAATCACAGACAGTGTCACCAGCAGAGCACCCACCCACACCATAACACCTCCTCCTCCATGCTTTACGGTGGGAAATACACATGCAGAGATCATCCTTTCACCCACACCACGTCTCACAAAGACACAGCGGTTGGAACCAAAAATCTTCAATTTGGGACACATTTTCACCGGTCTAATGTCCATTCCTCATGTTTCTTGGCCCAAGCAGGTCTCTTCTTCTTATTGGTGTCCTTTAGTAGTGGTTTCTTTGCAGCAATTCGACCATTAAGGCCTGATTCACACAGTCCCCTCTGAACAGTTGATTTTGAGATGTGTCTGTGACTTGAACTGTGTGAAGCATTTTTTTGGGGCTGCAATTTCTGAGGCTGGTAACTCTAATGAACTTATCCTCTGCAGCAGAGGTAACTCTGGGTCTTCCATTCCTGTGGCGGTCCTCATGAGAGCCAGTTTCATCATAGCGCTTGATGTTTAAAAGTTCTTGAAATGTTCAGTATTGACTGACCTTCATGTCTTAAAGTAATGATGGACTGTCGTTTCTCTTTGCTTATTTGAGCTGGTTTTGCCATAATATGGACTTGGTCTTTTACCAAATAGGGCTATCTTCTGTATAACCCCCCTACCTTGTCACAACACAACTGATTTGATCAAACGCGTTAAGAAGGAAATACATTCCACAAAATAACTTTTAAGAAGGCACACCTGTTAATTGAAATGCATTCCAGGTGACTACCTCATGAAGCTGGTTGAGAGAATGCCAAGAGTGTACAACACTGTCATCAAGGCAAAGGGTGGCTATTTGAAGAATCTCAACTATAAAATATATTTTGATTTGTTTAACACTTTTCTGGTTACTACATGATTCCATATGTGTTATTTCATAGTTTTGATGTCTTCACTATTATTATACAATGTAAAAACTAGTCAAAATAAAGAAAAATACTTGAATGAGTAGGTGTGTCCAAACTTTTGACAGGTATTGTACATGTAAACAGGAGTAGTGTGGTCCTCTGTAGCTCAGCTGGTAGAGCACGGCGCTTGTAACGCTAAGGTAGTGGGTTCGATCCCCGGGACCACCCATACACAAAAAAAAAATGTATGCACGCATGACTGTAAGTCGCTTTGGATAAAAGCGTCTGCTAAATGGCATATTATTATTATTATTATGAGTAATAGTGACCAGTAGCAGGATAAATAGATAGATACTAATGGTAATGGTAATCAATAATCAATGGAAAGCAGTATAATGGAGTAATACATCTAATCAATAATCATTTTAGCAGCAGCATAGGTTATATCTGAGTGGGTAGAGACGTGTGGATGGGCATAGAGTCAGTGTGGATAGTCTGTGGGAGAGAGAGCAGTAGTTGTTAGCCATTTAACATGGTCTTATGGTCAGGGAATAGAAGCTGTTTCGGAGTCTGTTTGTCTGAGCCTTGATTCACCGAGTACAGGAGGGGGCTAAGCACACACCCCTGGGGGGCCCCCACGTAGAGGGTCAGCGTAGCTGAGGTGTTGTTGCCTACTCTCACCACCTGGGGTCAGCCTGTCAGAAAGTCCAGGATCCAGTTGCAGAGGGAGGTGTTCAGTCCCAGGTTCCCGAGCTTGGTGACGAGCTTGGATGGCACTATGGTGTTGAACACTGAACTGTAGTCGTTGAACAGCATTCTCACATAGGTATTCCTCTTGTCCAGGTGGGAGAGGGCAGTGTGGAGTGCAATTGACATTGCATCATCTGTATATCTGTTGGGGCGATATGCAAATTGGAGTGAGTCTAGGGCAGGGGTCTCCAACAGGTCGATCGTGAGCTACCAGTAGCTCGCAGACCACCTATGAGTAGCTCGCCAAATTATTCTGAAAGTACATGCAATTTTCATGTGTTCCACATGCAAATTGTCATGAACAAATCTCACAAGTATCAGACACTGCAAGCTACCAGCTACAACACAACATTGACATTATCCCACTCCTGGTTAGCCACTATTGGTTTAAAAAGGCAAACCTAACACCATATCTGCCAATCTTGAAATATTGTTCCTTTCTGTCTGTGTGGTGCGGGCGTTTGTCTATCACTCCGTGTGTAGCCAGTAGTGATAGGTCATTCGCGAACGAACAGCTCTTTCTGAAGGGCTCTTTTTGGTCATCGTCGGGAAGCGAATCGCATATGTGAAAGAGACGTTCTTTTGGCTCCATGATTTGCATACTTTACTATTCTTTTTTGAGCTCCAGACAGTGACTATCTGCAGATAAATTATAAAAAACATTCTCTGTAGATGGTAATTCCTCAGTGCAGGAACCATATAGTGAGGAGAGAGCCTCATTCTGGTCCACGCTCATTTTTAAGGAAAAACATTATTTGAACTCAAATTTCATGATCTGACATAATGGTAGGCAACATTTTAGGCTTTAAACTAGAGCTTGACAATTTGTTCATGGTTTTAGGTCAATTTCTAAGCATTACTGAACAAAGAGCCGTTTGGGAGCCGATGTCACGGATTCAGCCGAGGCTGCTCGGGCAGGCTTCGGCATTCGTCGTCCCCGGAGTACTAGCTGCCACCGATCTATGTTTCGGTGTTTGACTTCTTGTGTCTGATTGTGTACACCTGTTCCCCATTATGTTGTATTGTATTCCCTATTTAACCCTCTGTCGTGCATTGTGTGTTGTGTGTTATTGTTTTGTGTCATCGACAGTGTACCGGTTGTTAGTTTTCTCCGTTGTTTGGAGACTGTTCATTTCACTGGCGACTTTTATTAAAGTACGATTTCTAGTAGCTCCGTATCCTGCGTGTGACTTCGCCTATCGCATTTCACTGTCGCCGTTTCTGACAGAATAACACACCACCATGGAGTCAGCAGGATCGGTTGTGCCTAGGGGATCACTGGAGGAGCGCATAATCCTCCAAGAGGCCAGGACCCAGCACCTGGGTACCACCATGCATGAAGTGATGGACACTTTGAGGCGATGGGAGAGGGGAGGTTTGCCCACACCTCCTCCTACGATGCAACCACCATCAGCCATACCCAGCAGTCCATCTCCGGAGTCCAGTGGAATTCGGCTCTCGCTCCCGAGGGCTTATGATGGCACCGTGGCCGGGTGTCAGGGGTTCCTACTCCAGGTGGAACTCTACCTCGCCACCATTCACCCGCCGCCCTCGGGATACGAGAGCGTGTCCGCCCTCATCTCCTGTCTGTCCGGCAAGGCGCTGGAGTGGGCCAACATCGAAGGGGGTGGGATAGACGCAGCTACGGTCAGCTATGCGGAGTTCACCCGCCGCTTCCGGGCAGTATTCGATCATCCCCCAGAGGGTAAAGCGGCGGGTGAGCGTCTATTCCACCTTAGACAGGGGAGGAGGAGCGCGCAGGAGTTCTCGCTGGACTTCCAGACGCTAGCCGCCAACACGGGATGGAATAAGAGGGCCTCATCAACCACTTCAGATGCAGCCTGAGGGAGGACGTGCGTCGGGAATTAGCCTGCAGGGACACCAACCTCAGCTTTGACCAACTGGTGGACATGTCGATTTGCCTGGATACCCTGTTGGCTACCCGCGGACGTCCGTATTCGGGGCCGTCCATTCCATCCCCCAGCACTTCCGAGCCGACCCCTATGGAGCTCGGGGGTGCTGGTGCTAGGGAGTCTAGTAGGGAGACCAGGAGGAAGGCTGTCCCCTGCACCAACTGTGGCCGCAGAGGACACACTGCTGGTTGGTGCTGGGGAAGGTCTCCTAGGAATCGAGGCAGTGGGCGACGCACTGATGAGTCTTTCCCGGTGAGTAGGCACTCAACTCACCCAGGGCTCTCTGCTGATCATATGTGTATTAAAGTGGTGTTTCCCGAGGTTTCTCCTCACTCCCAGCATAAGGCGCTAGTCGATTCAGGCGCAGCTGGGAATTTCATTGATCGTCAGTTCACCTATAAGTTAGGGAATCCTATCGTGCCTGTTGATGTGCCCTTCCCCATTCATGCCCTAGATAGCCGCCCGTTTGGGTCTGGGTTGATCAGGGAGGTCACGGCGCCTCTCCGGATGAGAACGCAGGAGGGTCATGAGGAGATAGTACGGTTGTATTTGATTGATTCTCCTGCGTTTCCCATGGTGTTGGGGCTTCCCTGGTTAACCGCTCATGACCCCAACATTTCATGGCAGCAGAGAGCTCTCCAGGGATGGTCTGATCAGTGTACTGGGCGGTGTTTAGGCGTTTCCGTAGGGGCAACGACGGTGGAAAGCCCGAACCAAGTTCCCGCCTTGCATATTCCACCTGAGTACGCCGATTTGGCTCTCGCCTTCAGTAAGAGGAAGGCGACTCAATTACCACCTCATCGACAGGGGGATTGTGCGATAGACCTACAGGTAGGCGCTGCGCTTCCACGTAGTCACGTGTACCCTCTATCTCAGGAGGAGACGGCCGCTATGGAAACCTACGTCACCGAATCTTTGAGACAGAGTTACATACGGCCGTCTACTTCCCCTGCTTCCTCGAGTTTCTTTTTTGTGAAGAAGAAGGATGGGGGTTTACGCCCGTGTATTAATTACCGTGGTCTAAATCAGATCACCATCAAATACAGCTACCCTCTTCCTCTGATTGCTAGCATGACGGAGTCATTACACTGGGCGCGATTCTTCACAAAATTAGATCTCAGGAGCGCGTACAATCTGGTGCGCATTAGGGAGGGAGATGAGTGGAAGACAGCATTTAGTACCACCTCGGGTCACTATGAGTACCTCGTCATGCCATACGGGTTAATGAATGCTCCTTCAGTCTTCCAATCATTTGTGGACGAGATTTTTCGGGACTTGCATGGACAGGGTGTTGTGGTATATATTGATGACATCCTAATATATTCCGCTACACGAGCCAAGCAAGTGTCCCTGGTGCGTCGAGTGCTTGGTAGACTGTTGGAACATGACCTGTATGCGAAGGCGGAGAAATGTCTGTTCTTTCAGGAGTCCATCTCCTTCCTGGGACATCGGTTGTCCGCGTCAGGGGTAGAGATGGAGGTTGACCGCGTTTCTGCCGCTGCATAATTGACAGACCCCGACCACAGTAAAGGAAGTGCAGCGTTTCTTGGGTTTTGCCAATTACTACCGGAGGTTAATCCTGGGCTTTGGACAGGTAGCGGCTCCCATTACCTCTCTGCTAAAGGGTGGTCCGGTGAGCCTGCAGTGGTCAGCAGAGGCTGATATGGCGTTTAAACGCTTGAAGGACCTGTTTACCTCGGCTCCGGTGCTGGCGCATCCGGATCCCTCTTTGGCATTCCAGGTGGAGGTGGACGCTTCAGAGGCTGGGATCGGCGCTGTGCTGTCTCAGCGCTCGGGTACGCCACCTAAACTCCGCCCCTGTGCTTTCTATTCTAAGAAGCTCAGTCCGGCGGAGCGCAATTATGACGTGGGGGATAGGGAGCTGCTGGCTGTGGTTCAAGCCCTGAAGGTGTGGAGACATTGGTTTGAGGGGGCTAAACACCCTTTTCTCATTCTGACTGACCATCGTAACCTGGAGTACATCCGGGCAGCGAGGAGGTTGAATCCTCGCCAGGCAAGGTGGTCGATGTTCCTTTCCCGCTTTGTATTTAAGCTCACATATATACCAGGGTCCCAGAACGCTAAGGCAGATGCCCTGTCCCGACTATATGACACCGAGGAGAGGTCCATTGAGCCCACTCCCATACTCCCGGAGTCGTGTTTAGTGGCACCGGTGGTGTGGGAGGTGGATGCGGAAATCGAGCGGGCGTTAAGTTCCGACCCTACTCCTCCACAGTGTCCAGAGGGTTGGAGGTACGTGCCGCTCGAGGTTCGCGACCGGTTGATATACTGGGCTCACACGCCACCCTCCTCTGGTCATCCAGGTATTGGTCGGACAGTGCACTGCCTTAGTGAGAAATACTGGTGGCCAACCTTAGCCAAGGACGTGAGGGTTTATGTTTCCTCCTGCTCGGTGTGCGCCCAGTGTAAGGCGCCTGGACATCTGCCCAGGGGGAAGTTACAACCCCTACCCATTCCACAACGGCCGTGGTCTCACATATCGGTGGATTTTGTGACGGACCTTCCCCCCTCTCAGGGAAACACTACGATATTGGTCGTTGTGGATCGGTTTTGTAAGGCCTGCCGCCTCATTCCCCTGCCAGGTCTCCCTACTGCCCTACAAACTGCTGAGGCCCTGTTTACACACGTCTTCCGGCACTATGGGGTGCCTGAGGATAGTGTCTGATCGGGGTCCCCAGTTCACCTCTAGGGTCTGGAGGGCATTTATGGAACGTCTGGGGGTCTCGATTAGCCTTACCTCAGGTTTTCACCCCGAAAGTAATGGGCAGGTGGAGAGAGTTAACCAGGATGTGGGTAGGTTTCTGAGGTCATATTGCCAGGACCGGCAGGGGGAGTGGTCGGGATATATTCCCTGGGCAGAGATAGCCCAGAACTCCCTCCGTCATTCATCTACTAACCTGTTAGGTTACCAGCCGGTTCTGGCACCTTGGCATCAGAGCCAGATTGAGGCCCCTGCGGTGGACGAGTGGTTTCGGCGCTCGGAGGAGACGTGGAATGCTGTGCACGTTCATTTGCAGCGTGCCATCAGGCGGCAAAAGGCGAGCGCCGATCGCCACCGCAGTGAGGCTCCGGTGTATGCACCAGGAGACCGGGTCTGGCTCTCGACCCGAAACCTGCCACTTCGCCTGCCCTGCCGGAAGCTGGGTCGGCGGTTTGTGGGGCCCTTTAAAGTCCTGAGGAGATTGAACGAGGTATGTTATAGGTTACAACTGCCCAGGTATTATCGCATTAACCCCTCGTTCCATGTGTCTCTACTCAGGCCAGTGGTAGCTGGTCCACTCCAGGAGAATGAGGTACGAGAGGCTCCTCCGCCCCCGCTGGACATCGAGGGGGCTCCGGTGTACTCAGTCCGGTCCATCTTGGATTCGAGGCGTCGGACGGGGGGCCTGCAGTATCTCGTGGAGTGGGAGGGGTACGGTCCGGAGGAACGGTGCTGGGTCCCCAGGAGGGACATTCTAGATCCCTCCTTGTTGAGGGACTTCCACCGGAGTCATCCGACTCGCCCTGCTCCGCGTCCTCCTGGCCGTCCCCGAGGCCGGGGTCGGTGCACGGCTGGAGCCGCGCGTCAAGGGGGGGTACTGTCACGGATTCAGCCGAGGCTGCTCCTCCTCCCTGCTCGGGCAGGCTTCGGCGTTCGTCGTCCCCGGAGTACTAGCTGCCACCGATCTATGTTTCAGTGTTTGACTTCTTGTGTCTGATTGTGTACACCTGTTCCCCATTATGTTGTATTGTATTCCCTATTTAACCCTCTGTCGTGCATTGTGTGTTGTGTGTTATTGTTTTGTGTCATCGACAGTGTACCGGTTGTTAGTTTTCTCCGTTGTTTGGAGACTGTTCATTTCACTGGCGACTTTTATTAAAGTTCGATTTCCAGTAGCTCCGTGTCCTGCGTGTGACTTCGCCTACCGCATTTCACTGTCGCCGTTTCTGACAGCCGAATTAACGGCTCTTTTAGGTGAACGGAGCCAAATGTTCCCGGCTCACAGAAAACACTCGGAATGCCTATCACTAGTAGCCAGTTGATGTGATAACCGTCTTGTGGTTTGAAATAAATACTTTCCCCAAAATCTTCTTAATTAAATGTTAACTGCAAAGTAGGCTTACATGGCAGAAGTATATCATAAGTAGGTACAGTGGGGGAAAAAGTATTTAGTCAGCCACCAATTGTGCAAGTTCTCCCACTTAAAAAGATGAGAGAGGCCTGTAATTTTCATCATAGGTACACGTCAACTATGACAGACAAAGTGAGAAAAAAATATCCAGAAAATCACATTGTAGGATTTTTTATGATTTTATTTACAAATTATGGTGGAAAATAAGTATTTGGTCAATAACAAAAGTTTCTCAATACTTTGTTATATACCCTTTGTTGGTAATGACACAGGTCAAACGTTTTCTGTAAGTCTTCACAAGGTTTTCACACACTGTTGCTGGTATTTTAGCCCATTCCTCCATACAGATCTCCTCTAGAGCAGTGATGTTTTGGGGCTGTCACTGGGCAACACGGACTTTCAACCCCCTCCAAAGATTTTCTATGGGGTTGAGATCTGGAGACTGGCTAGGCCACTCCAGGACCTTGAAATGCTTCTTACGAAGCCACTCATTCGTTGCCCGGGCGGTGTGTTTGGGATCATTGTCATGCTGAAAGACCCAGCCACGTTTCATCTTGGCAATGCCCTTGCTGATGGAAGGAGGTTTTCACTCAAAATCTCACGATACATGACCCCATTCATTCTTTCCTTTACACGGATCAGTCGTCCTGGTCCCTTTGCAGAAAAACAGCCCCAAAGCATGATGTTTCCACCCCCATGCTTCACAGTAGGTATGGTGTTCTTTGGATGCAACTCAGCATTCTTTGTCCTCCAAACACGACGAGTTGAGTTTTTACCAAAAAGTTCTATTTTGGTTTCATCTGACCATATGACATTCTCCCAATCCTCTTCTGGATCATCCAAATGCACTCTAGCAAACTTCAGACAGGCCTGGACATGTACTGGCTTAAGCAGGGGGACACGTCTGGCACTGCAGGATTTGAGTCCCTGGCGGCGTAGTGTGTTACTGATGGTAGGCTTTGTTACTTTGGTCCCAGCTCTCTGCAGGTCATTCACTAGGTCCCCCGTGTGGTTCTGGGATTTTTGCTCACCGTTCTTGTGATCATTTTGACCCCACGGGGTGAAATCTTGCGTGGAGCCCCAGATCGAGGGAGATTATCAGTGGTCTTGTATGTCTTCCATTTCCTAATAATTGCTCCCACTGTTGATTTCTTCAAACCAAGCTGCTTACCTATTGCAGATTCAGTCTTCCCAGCCTGGTGCAGGTCTACAATTTTGTTTCTGGTGTCCTTTGACAGCTCTTTGGTCTTGGCCATAGTGGAGTTTGGAGTGTGACTGTTTGAGGTTGTGGACAGTTGTCTTTTATACTGATAACAAGTTCAAACAGGTGCCATTAATACAGGTAACGCGTGGAGGACAGAGGAGCCTCTTAAAGAAGAAGTTACAGGTCTGTGAGAGCCAGAAATCTTGCTTGTTTGTAGGTGACCAAATACTTATTTTCCACCATAATTTGCAAATAAATTCATTAAAAATCCTACAATGTGATTTTGATTTTTTTCTCTCTCAATTTGTCTGTCATAGTTGACGTGTACCTATGATGAAAATTACAGGCCTCTCTCATCTTTTTAAGTGGGAGAACTTGCACAATTGGTGGCTGACTAAATACTTTTTTTCCCCACTGTATATCATTTGTATCTATTTTTGGTTATTTGCAAACTTTGCCATAAAATGAGCAGCAGCAGTACAGAACCATCGCTAGACCGGAATTACACAAAAATATATATAAATGTGTTAGTTTTCTTCCAGACCCCCAAAAAATTGTATTCTAATGTGATATAAGCATTGACATCGACTCAGAACATCCAATTTCGTTGTTTCTCTATGAACAATTGTAATTTTGAGATTGAAAACTCCCAAAAAAATTCTAAAACCAGGAAAAATAAAACGGACAAAACTAAATTTGGGAAAATATACAACATAATTTGAGGGAAAAATCACGTAGTTTTTTTATTAACCATTTTTCCCCCAGGTATATTACAGAAAACAGTGCACTACTTTCTCTTGTATACTAAGGACCTAGGGAAGAGTTGCATGGGAGAGGAGAAGAAAGCTAGAAAGAAAATTGTAACTCGCTTTCATTATGATATGTGCCATTACCAGCCTTTCAAAGCACTTCATGATTACAGATGTTAGTGCTAAAGGGTGGTAGTCATTATGGAAGGTAGCCTTAGAGTTCTTGGGAACAGGAATGATGGTGGTCAGCTTGAGATGTGGGGATTACACTGGGACAAGAAGAGGTTGAAAATGACAGTGAAGATGCCTGCCAACTGGTCTGAGCATGCTCTGAGAACATGTGCATTGAGCATTGGAGCCGGTGTAATAAGATTCCACCATGTTCCTATATTGTCCTTTTGCTTGTTTGATGGCTCTGCGGAGGTCGTAGCGGGACTTCTTGTACTTGTTCGTGTCCTCAGCCGTGGCTTTGGGGTTGGCTGCGATAGTCCTGTGTGCGGTAGCTCTGTCCTTTAGCTTAGCACGTTCCTCGTTGTTAATCCAGGGCTTTTGATTGGGGAAGCAGGAAACCTTTACTGTGGGGACAACGTTGATGATGCATTTCCTGATGACGCCCGAGACAGTGGTGGTTAGGTCGTCGATGCTATCGGCGGAGTCACACAACATATTCCAGTCAGCGCTAGCAAAGCAGTCCTGCATTATACTGTTGCCTCCAATTTGGAGGACCATTTCTCTACGGAGCGCATAACGGGTACTTGCTGTTTGAGCTTCTGTTTGTTAACAGGAAGCAGGAGTATAGAGACATGATCTGATTTGCCGAAGGAGGGACGAGGGATGGCCTTGTATGCTTGGTTGTGTGTTGAGTAACAGTGGCCTAGGAGATGTGTTGATAGAAGTTGGGCATCACGTGTCTTAGTGACGCGGAAATTAAAATAACCGGTAACAAGAAAAGCAGCCTCCGGGTGCATGGTTTCCTGCTTTTTTATAGCCTCATACAGTTAGCTAAGTGTCAGCTTGTTATTGTTGTCCTGAGGTGGAATATATACAGCAGTCATGATAACAGATAAACTCTCTCGGGAGGTAGAAGAATTTGACCATCAGGTATTCCAAGACGAGTGAACAATGGGTCAAGACTTCCACTGCACTAGAGTCTGCACACCATCTGTTGTTGAGGAAGAGACATAACCCTCCCCCTCTGGATTTCTCTGAATCCAATGACATGTCCGCTTGAAGAATAGAGAATCCGTCGAGTTGGATAGCCATGTGGGGTATCTTGCCCGAAAGCAATGTAAAAAAAAAAAAAGGATAATATTGCAGTTACAAGAGTGCCGGAGGTCATCCATCTTATTGGCCAATAGAATGGAGGGAAGTGGTGGCCATTTTTCCCTTCGCCTTAGTCGCAGGACACAGGACACCCGATCTATTGCCTCTTTGTCGCCGGTGTTTCCTCTTAGGTAGCACGTAGATTGGATCGGAGGTACATAAAGAGCCCAGGCCGGATCAGTCGAAGTCGAAGCCGAAATTGAGGTTAGTAACTGCTGATCTGATGTTCAAAGGTTGTTGTTGATCATAAGAAATGACATCGGATACATTTCATGCAACAACAAAAAAAAGATAAACGCCAAAATAATCACAAAATAGCAAAGTTGGGTTGGAACTCTCAAGACGGCAGCCATACAGTATGGCACCATCTCATGGGTTTGTGGTAAGTGAGTGGAGAGAGTGAGTAGATACGATTGGGACTGACCCCTCAGTGGAGGCACACTGTAGCATGCCAGGCTGTATGACTCTAATCCATTTGAATAGGAACCTCTAACAGAATGCTAATGAGGGAGCTAGCGTGGCTCCATGATCTGTCTGATCTCATATCATCATCCACAGGGCTGATCTTCATTTCCCTGACACATGTTCCTGTGTGTGTGTCTGTGTGTGTGATTGTGTGTGTGTGTGTGATTGCGTGTGTGTGTGTGTTATCTTCAAAATGTAATGACTGTCGTTATAGGCTTTTTGCAGAGTATGTTTGCCACCAGTCTAGGAATGCTTCAGCTAAGAACTAAAGGGTGGAAAACATATTGCAACTGGTGGCGCAGTGGTCTAAGGCACTGCATCGCAGTGCTAGCTGTGCCACTAGAGATCCTGGTTCAAATCCAGGCTCTGTCGTAGCCGGCCGCGACCGGGAGACCCACGGGGCGGCGCACAATTGGCCCAGCGTCGTCCAGGGTAGGGGAGGGAATGGCCGGCAGGGATGTAGCTCAGTTGGTAGAGCATGGTGTTTGCAACGCCAGGGTTATGGGTTTGATTCCCACGGGGGGCCAGTATGAAAAATAAAAATGTATACACTCACTAACTGTAAGTCGCTCTGGATAAGAGTGTCTGCTAAATGACTAAAATGTCAAATGTAAATGGTGATCAGTAAAACCCAAGCTGCAGATCCACTTGTTTTCAAGTTACAGACTACCTGTTGATAGAGTTAGTACAAAATGATGTGTACTTTGCTTAGTAGTGAACTCAGTCCAAGTCTACTTTAAGCTCAACTTTCCAGCTGCTCATCCACATATGTTTTCCGATCTCCTGCTTCTACTTGTGCTTCTCTATTCACATTGACAAAGGCCCATAGTTGTGTATTTGGCAGAGCATGCATAATACTGCCCTGAAAGCAGCCATTAAAGGAAGAAAAGGGAAATAAGTCTATCTATTAATTGGATGGTTATTCAGGCTTTCTGTTTTTGGAAGCGGGCTCTAAAAATAAGTGAGCTGCAGCACAAGGGTCCTGTCTGTTGTGCACTACAACAGTCCATTTGATTTGATTTGATGTGAGCGAGCGCTCTGCCTGCCCTGAGAGTTGATAGGAAAAGCACTGTAGCCACTGAAACAGCCACTGAAAAAGACCTTAGGGAATGGAGGACACTGCCGTGGTAGGCTCTCATCAACAAAGTCAGTATAACACAGGGTACGTTTTTCAAAGTTTGTAAAATGGCTTTAAAATTATGAGTTCTGTACACATTCAGGGAAGTGCAACTGAGACACAAAACTAAAGCTTAGACATGAAAGTTGACTCAACTAATTAGGCATAAAAGTGATACTGAATCGCATGCCTACTTAGATCACTAATTCAGCCCAGACTCCACACTGGTAGTGCAAATATTTTGTCACTCGATCACCCTGTGCACAACACGATAATCACCACGCAATTACGTAATGTTTACCGCCGAGTGTCTGTTAAGCGTAAGCACTACTCCGACGACGCCATTCCAAGTTGCTTAAATATGCGTGTCACCAATTTGCAGTTGACACTGTGTAGTTTTGAGTGTTTTAATGTATGTTTTCACCGGCATGCTGTGACTGCAGCTGATTCCAGGCCAGTGCACTTACCCCAGGCATAGTGCCATGGCATAATGAGAAATTTGGTTCTGAATTTCACAATCTGACAGAATGCATTAAAGCCAGGCAGGGCTGCAGATGCAGTGGCAGTGGAATCAGCCAAGCCAAAGTGATGACTTTCCATTTCCCTCTCATTATATCATATATCATCCTGTTTCTGCTTAGAAAAATGACCGAATCCCACTAGGGGGGTCTTTCGGATTGTTTGCACACAGATGTCAAATTATGGCTATCATGGCTAGCACAGTGGCACTATTGACTCAGTAAACGTCATTATAAAGACTGACTTACTGTGTAATAACCAACAGCCTACAAGTGTAGACATTTTCTTACTCAAGAATTGCGGGTACAAAAGTGTCGAAAATGTTGATGATCAAGAAATCACACAACATTATTTTGGGATAATCGCAGTCATTAATTTGGTCAATTCACATATAGACTTATACAATGCAACTCCAACAATCAATCAAAATCCCTCGGTTGGGGAGTGGCACTCGAAAACGGAGTAACTAGTGGTACAAGTCTTAACACTTATTTTTCTTAAAACTGCATTGTTGGTTAAGTAAAAAATGGATAAATAGAAAATAAAAATAACATATAAATAAAGGGCAGCAGTAAAATAACAGTAGCGAGGCTATATACAGGGGGTACCGGTACAGAGTCAATGTGCGGGGGCACCGGCTAGTCGAGGTAATTGAGGTAATATGTACATGTAGGTAGAGTTAAAGTGACTATGCACAGATAATAAACAGAGAGTAGAAGCAGCGTAAAAGAGGGGGTGGGGGGAACAATGCAAATAGTCCGGGTAGCCATTTGATTAGCGGTTCACGAGTCTCATGGCTTGGGGGTAGAAGCTGTTAAGAAAGCTTTTGGACCTAGACTTGGCTCTCCGGTACCGCTTGCCGTGCGTTAGCAGAGAGAACAGTCTATGACTAGGGTGGCTGGAGTCTTTGACCATTTTTAAGGCCTTCCACTGACACCGCCTGGTATAGAGGTCCTGGATGGCAGGAAGCTTGGCCCCAGTGATGTACTGGGCCGTATGCACTACCCTCTGTGTGCCTTGCGGTCAGAGGCCGAGCAGTTGCCATACCAGGCAGTGATGCAACCAGTCAGGATGCTCTCGATGGTGCAGCTGTAGAACATTTTGAGGATCTGAAGACCCATGCCAAATCTTTTCAGACTTCTGAGGGGGAATAGGTTTTTGTCGTGCCCTCTTCACGACTGTCTTGGTGTGATTGGACCATGATAGTTTGTTGGTGATGTGGACACCATGGAACTTGAAGCTCTCAACCTGCTACACTACAGCCCCGTCGATGAGAATGGGGGCGTGCTCGGTCCTTCTTTTCCTGTTGTCCACAATCATCTCCTTTGTCTTGATCACGGTGAGGGAGAGGTTGTTATCCTGGCACCACACGGCAAGGTCTCTGACCTCCTCCCTATAGGCTGTCTCATCGTTGTCTGTGATCAGACCTACCACTGTTGTGTCGTTGGCAAACTTAATGATGGTGTTGGAGTCGTGCCTGGCCATGCAGTCATGGGTGAACAGGGAGTACAGGAGGGGACTGAGCACGCACCCCTGAGGGGTCCCCGTGTTGAGGATCAGCGTGGCAGATGTGTTGTTACCTGCCCTTACCACCTGGGGGCGGCCCGTCAGGATGTCCAGGATCCAGTTGCAGAGGGAGGTGTTTAGTCCCAGGGTCCTTAGCTTAGTGATGAGCTTTGAGGGCACTATGGTGTTGAACGCTGAGCTGTAGTCAATGAACAGCATTCTCACGTAGGTGTTCCTTTTGTTCAGGTGGGAAAGGGCAGTGTGGAGTGCAAAAGAGATTGGACCATCTGTGGATCTGTTGGGGTGGTATGCAAATTGGAGTGGGTCTAGGGTTTCTGGGATAACGGTGTTGATGTGAGCCATGACCAACCTTTCAAAGCACTTCATGGCTACAGACGTGAGTGCTACGGGTCGGTAGTCATTTAGGCAGGTTAACTTAGTGTTCTTGGGCACAGGGAATATGGTAGTCTGCTTGAAACATGTTGGTATTACAGACTCAGTCAGGGGCAGGTTGAAAATGTCAGTGAAGACACTTCCTGGTAATCTGTCTGGCCCTGTGGCCTTGTGAATGTTGACCTGTTTAAAGGTCTTACTCACATCGGCTACGGAGAGCCTGATCACACAGTCGTCCGGAACAGCTGATGCTCTCATGCATGCTTCAGTGTTGCTTGCCTCGAAGCAAGCATAGAAGTAATTTAGCTCGTCTGGAAGCTCATGCCTATCACTCACACACATCAAAAACTGCCAACAGATACCACGCAATTCATCAACGAGAAGCCTTGTATTTTTCACAATGCCTGTACTGGTGGCAGTAATAGCCTTTCTTATATTTCTCATGCAACAAATACGTACTTACCATTTGAGCAACAAATGAGTACAGCAGAACAACAATGTGCCCGTAATGTATCCATCCCCTGGCTGTGGTTCAATGTGGAGTAGTAGGCTACTGAATCAGAACTTTCATTTCATAGCAGTTTGACATGTAATAGTCACATTTCCTTCACTCAGTCATTCCCAGTGTAAACATTGTAGCTAGAACCATTAAAACCACTGTTCTGAACTAATATTTATACAAAACGTTTTATGGTCCATACACAGATCGGTACATAGCTACACATCCATAGTATACAGGTATTTTTATTCTCCACTACACAATAAGTAAGAAAATAGTTACTGCTACATTACCTGCATTGGCAAATATCTTCAATCTCTAACGTTAATGTTACGTTACTGCTACCTAACGGTGTTCTGTACATCACAGTGTTCCGTACACTTGACCTTATTTTAGCTCCAAAACATTTGAATATTTCCAGGTCAACTGTAACATTAATACCGTTGTAAAGCACAATTTCTCCCCTTTTGTCACGATCGTCGTAAGAACCGGACCAAGGCGCAGCGTGATAGGCGTACATCTTTTAATGAGTACTTTACACGATCAAACAAAACAACAAAACGATTCATGAAGTCTAAAGGTTCACCAACACAAACCTATACAGAACAAGATCCCACAAATGACAAGTGCCAAACAGGCTGCCTAAGTATGGTTCCCAATCAGAGACAACAAGCCACAGCTGCCTCTGATTGGGAACCACCCCGGCCAACATAGAAACACATGAACTAGAACAATAACATAGAACACAAAACATAGAAACTAACACCCTGGCTCAACATATAAGAGTCCCCAGAGCCAGGGCGTGACACCTTTCCAGCAAAATCAACGATGAGACCTCCACACTGACCGTCTCTGCATGATTGAAGAAGGCAATGGAGCTCCGCCGGGTCTTTTAAAATATGGTGGAGGGGGAAGCGAAGGCTACTTAGCGATAGTGAAAGGCGAAGATATGTTGTGTGGGGAATGCTTTTTTCACCTGATTTGTCCAACTTATCGCCTCTAAAATGTCAGTAAACACTATAAAGAGTTTATATGTCTCATTACAACCTATTTGAAGGTTTGTGTTGAATTTGAATAGGGGTTTTAGGGAGGCACTAACGTTATCTTCACAAGTAAACTGCGGCTGTCACGGCTTTTGATAGTCATGATAGCTCGCAGTGATGATGCGAAAAATGAACTATTGATTGAATTATCTATTGATGAACTCACAAGTAATTAACTTTACACTCACCATTGATAATGTCTTAATAAATAAATAAATACCTTTAAATATGTGAGTTACACAAAGTAGGGAACTTTATTTATAAAAATAAACAAATGTAATTGTATTATGACAGGAAATGTCTGGAAAGGGAAAGAGCCCAAGAAAATGAGTTTAATATTAGCCATAATAATATTAATATGAATACTCATTTAAACAAAAATCATGAATAATGAAGGTTTCTTATAAGTATATGGATAAGCATGTTTTTGCGAGAGAAGCGCTACCCCAGTGGAAAGACGCAGTAAGGCACACAATGAGTTTCATAATGCGTGCCGTACGTTACGTCGTGACGTGTCACGTCAGAGGAGTCCGTTTTTTCATATTTTCTCAAATACTATTGGTCCATTACCATGTCAATCAGCGCTTGAATACAAACGTAGCTTACACCCCGGATTTTGATGCCAAAACAGTCGATACAGTCCCATTAGTTTTCATTGCAGTCTTGTTTGAATGCCGCTGTTATGCAAAATGTGTACGGAACACCGTTAGGTAGCAGTACTACAATAAAGAACAATGACAAGTGATTGACTTTGAAATATGGATTTATGAACAGCAAGGCAAGCTTACAAAATTGTACATTCAATTTGCAGTAAATGCTTTAGCTAGCTTAGCTAGTCTTTACATCAACTGGGTTTCACAAGATGACAGCCTGGTTTGCTGGTTTGCTCAGGAGTCCCTAAAACATTAAACAAGATGAATAACAATTCATACAAAATGTATGTATACGCCCATATAGCAAGCTACATGTATAGGTAGTTGGCTAATGTTAGCTAGTCAGATAGCTTTTAAAATATAGATTTTTGTAAATTAACTTTATGACCAAAAAATATTCATTATAGTTTTTCTCTACATTAGCTAATATATTCCTCTTCACTGTACATTTTTTGCATGATTCGTTATGAAGTTATAATTCCTTACATTTGCCTCTATCCTAGTATTTTTGTCAGCTATCTTCCTGAAGCAACTTGAGAGCCTAGGGGTCGCAGAGCTTTATGGGAGTTTTGATAACCACGCGATAGGAAGTCTGCATGTCGATTCACTTCATTTGGAGGGCCAACTAGAGGGCTGAAAAAGCACTACCCCTCGCTCAAAGTTGAATTGGAACACCACTCCGACTCAATGTGGCTCACGGGATTGCGCAAAACGGAGTGGGATGGCTAAGTGGGAAGGCAAAGGGGGGGTATTGGGATTGAGCCAGTAAGTTCTTCTTCATGACATGACTAGGAGGACTAGCGTGTCTCTCACGCTCAGCCACGAGGTCAGAACTTCCTGCCATGTCAGACATAGTGTCATGACCCCGTGTAGCTCAGTTGGTAGAGCATGGCGCTTGCAACGCCAGGGTTGTGGGTTCGTTTCCCACGGGGGGCCAGTATGAAAAAAGTATGAAAATGTATGCACTCACTAACTGTAAGTCGCTCTGGATAAGAGTGTCTGCTAAAATGACTAAAATGTTTTGTTTTTTTTATGACAACGTTGATTTTAAAGGACACCCTTTTGATCCTGGGAAACATAAATCGCCTCTAGGAATCAACAGATCTGATTGGTCAGCCATGCGAGGGGGTGAAAGGTTGAGGTTTGGGAGGGATACCAGGTAGGGCTGGGCGGTATACCGTATTTTACTATTTACCGGTATTGATGTTTGTATTTTACCTCCTATAACGCTATTTGAATGTTTGGTTTGTTAAATGTGATATGCCGTGTGTAATGTCCATTTTTATAGTTTAAGCATGACTTGAGTCATCCCTCTCCACTCTCTCTCTCCCTCTCTCCATGCCGCTTTCCAAATAGACCTAGCCCCACCCCCTGTCCCTCAAAGAGCGCATTTGTTGTTGCTTGACCACGAGAAACTTGAGTTCAGTCTGCATGGTCAATGCAGCACATGCAACAATGTTGATGACAACGACGTTGTTTCCACTTTGCTTCTTAATATAAATCCAAAAGTGTTCTATAATTACACTATAAGGTTGTGTTTCTTACATCTGCAAACAGCTAGTTTGTCTTTTCTTAGCAAGGTTTAGCTAAATTATGTTAGCCGCTAATGCTACTCGCTTGTTAGCTGGCTAGCTAATATACAGTGCCTTCGGAAAGTATTCAGACCCCTTGACTTTCTCCACATTTTGTTACGTTACAGCCTTATTCTAAAATGTATTAAATTGTTTTTTTCCCTCATCAATCTACACACAATACCCCATAATGACAAAGCAAAAACAGGTTTTTAGAGACTTCAATGGAAATATCACAGTTCCATAAGTATTCAGACCCTTTACTCAGTACTTTGTTGAAGCACCGCTACAAGCTTGGCACACCTGTATTTGGGGAGTTTCTCCCATTCTTCTCTGCAGATCCTCTCAAGTTCTGTCAGGTTGGATGGGGAGTGTTGCTGCACAGCTATTTTCAGGTCCCTCCAGAGATGTTCGATCGGCTTCAAGTCCAGGCTCTGGCTGGGCCACATTTCTTGGTACCCTTCTCCAGATCTGTGCCTCAACACAATCCTGTCTTGGAGCTCTACAGCCAATTCGTTCGACCTCATGGCTTGGTTTTTGCTCTGGCATGCACTGTCAACTGTTGAACCTTATATAGACAGGTGTGTGCCTTTCCAAATCATGTCCAATCAATTGAATTTACCACAGGTGGACTCCAATCAAGTTGTAGAAACATCTCAAGGATGATCAATGGAAACAGGATGCACCTGAGCTCAATTTCGAGTCTCATAGCAAAGGGTCTGAATACTTATGTAAATAAGATATTTCAGTTTTTTTTTGTATAAAATTTGCAAAGATTTATAAAAACCTGTTTTCGCTTTGTCATTATGGGGTATTGTGTTTAGATTGTGGAACTAGTCAAGGGGTCTGAATACTTTCCGAAGAGAACAAAAGTAGCTGGCTAATACAGCCTGATACCAGTGATGGTGTAGGCCTAAATCAGCATGTTGTTTGTGCAACAATATCTTCTAAATCAAAGAGGAATAGGCGAAGCATGAATATGTTGGCTACATGAAGAAGCATTTCATGTAGCCAAAGATTATTGGGTCCCCTAGGAAACACTGACCAACACTTTGGTTCCTACACTATATATACAAAAGTATGTGGACACCCATTCCAATTAGTGGATTTGACTATTTCAGCCACACTCATTGCTGAGAGGTGTATAAAATTGAGCACACAGCCATGCAATCTCCATAGACAAACATTGGTAGAAGAATGGCCCGTACTGAAGAGCTCAGTGACTTTCAACGTGTCATTGTCATAGGATGCCACGTTTCCAACAAGTCATTTCGTCAAATTTCTGTCGTGCTAGAGCTGCCCCGGTTAACTGTAAGTGCTGTGTTTGTGAAGTGGAAACGTCTAGGAGCAACAACGGCTCAGCTGCGAAGTGGTAGGCCTCACAAGCTCACAGAATGGGACTGCCGAGAACATTAGCTTAACTGACCAATTCTGTAAATAGATATGGATGTGTTTTAACAAAACAAATAAGCAATTAGAGCAAATGTTCTTTACATATTGTACATGTTATCAGAGTGTTTAAATCTTGTAATTTGTTCTCTCAAAATATGGTGAGGTTAAACACTAGCTCTTGTTTGTTTTTCATCCACACTGGTTTATAAACACACATTAAGTCCAAACACTTACCTTGCCAACATACAGAGGTTCTTCGCCTGTGTACTCCTCCAGGACAAAGAATTGGTTCCATACCCAGCTGCGTTTGTGCCGGCGAAGCAGATTCCAGGGGCCTACAGCAGTGTGCTGGGCCTGGTTCTGGCCCCCAGAGGCGGAGATCAACCCCCAGCAGCCCAGCTCCCAGAGGGGAAGCAGCAGAGCAAGGAGAGTTCCTGCTCTCCACAAGCTTCGTGAGCCACACCACCACATTTAGGCCCCCTCCAACAAGCAACAAGCACAGGAGAGAATAAAATCACACAGCGGAGGAGAAAATGTCAAAATCCTCAGAGCCTGCTCCCAACTGTCCTCTTGACCCAATGTTTTCCAAAAAATAAAAATAAAAAAGACAAAGAGGATATAACCTTGAAGAAGAGAGCTTTGATTGTAGAAAAGGGAAAAAGTCAAGCTCTGTGTATTGGAGTAGTGCTGCTGTTCCTTGGTCTTGATTGTATACAAAAGCCTGGGTAATTCCCTCCACTTTGGAGACAGAGATTTGACACTGAAGGTGGATAGAGGGGGGATCAATAGTGACAGGGAAGCTTGCTTCTTCACCACAGAGGTGGAGTAATTGGCACCTATCAGAGAGAGAGAGAGAGAGAGAGAGAGAGAGAGAGAGAGAGAGAGAGAGAGAGAGAGAGAGAGAGAGAGAGAGAGAGAGAGAGAGAGAGAGAGAGAGAGAGAGAGAGAGAGAGAGAGAGCCGTCAGCAAAATTGCCTCGGTGACCGCAGTCACACAGACAGCAAGTAATGTGCTTGCTAATACAATGATAATTACATTTTTCAACCACAGATAAGGACATTGACTAAAAATGAAAATATGGTAAATACCATCAACAACGTCCTGCAGGGACCCATTCAGTTCTACATACTAACCTACATTCCCATTATGACAAAACCAAATTGAGTGAGGTCAAATGTTAATAAGAATGTGAATGAGGCTAAATTACCTGGCTTTTCAATCTACACAAGCAAAGCAATTTCTACATTCACGGAAACAATAATGGCTGGCCGGAATAACAATTAAGTGTCGTTTCAGCCTTCTTTCATGCTGAATTCCCATTACCGAGGTTTTACCTTTTCCAAAGTTGTTATCTTGTATAAGAGTACAAAGTAATAGCACAATGGCTCTCCGCCTGACAGTAACAAGGCTCATGATCTGTGTGGCAAACCCTCATCCACAAGATTAAAAATAAATCTGAGCTGTCAGTAACGTGACAGACTGGCTCCAGTTCTGACCTGAACACCCAGCAGTCTGTTTGTGTGTGTGAGGACTGCGGAGCGCCGCATAAGAACATGCAATGGGATCTCAGCCGCCATCATGCTACTGCATGGGAATGACTACCAACAACCAATAATGCATTTAGGAACTAGTGGAAGTAGTGAAATAGACTTATGACCAATTGTTGTCTAGGCCTTCATCACGCCTTATCCCAGCGACACCACCATTGGAGAATTATTAACTGAGCAGTATACTGTGACTGTGACTTCATCACTTTATTGTGTTGTTATCTAGTTAAGAGCTGAGCAGGCTTAGCCACAAAATACTGTAATAGCATTTAATGACAGTGTGAAAACTCTCAAAAGTCAGTTCATTCACCAGTATAGAATGGAACACACGTGAATGACCAGATATCACTTGACTTCACAATTCAAGTCAGTCAGAAGAAAGCCCACCATAATATCCAAGAGGCCTGCTAAAACTGAAAGCAAGCTCTTAAGAAACAGAAACCTAGAGTCTAGAGTCTTTACTGCACGTACATTTCCACCCTGACCTGTCTTTTTCTCTCCTCTACGTATACTATTGGGAGGTGCCTTGGCCAATAGAGATAATTGCCTTGGCACGCAATGACCTCTCTCTTCTCACACAGTCTCTCTAGCACTCATTGGTTTTCTCCTCATCCTCCCCGGGAGCCAAGTAAAAACAGCTAACACCACATCCTGTTGGAAGTCATTTTCTCTGCTCCACTCGTGCCTTAACGAAGTAATTATAAAGTGCTGATAATTAAAGGGAAATTCACCTCTATTTCACTATATATGTCCATTAATGTGTTATTAACATATCATATGTGTCATAGAAATTTAGAATTTTCTCACTACATGCAAATACGAGCAGTTCTGCATCTCACCGGTAGAAACGGGCCAGCTGCATTTCCTGGTTGTAAGCTAACCACAATATCCAGAATTCACACGATTTCAGGACGTGGAAGACCACCCCGTGGAGGTGCATCCAATTGATGTGAGAAATATCAAAATGTCTGTGTTTGTAGCCTGCAGCCAGAGGATTTCGAAACGGAACTGTAGTCTGAACTGATTGGGTTGGTGTGAAGTGTGACCCAGGTGCGGTGCAGGATAGACAGTAGGCAGTAGGCAGAGATGGTGAAACAAGGATCTTTACTGGTGGTCCCAAAACCAGGATACAAAATAACAGACTTGTCACGATAAAATAAAGGAGGAGCAAATTGGTCTCCAAAAACAGGCTGACAGCAAACATACGAAATACTAACTACGACTGAAAACAACAATCAAACAGGGAGAACACTTCTCAAGGACCTGTACATACATCTCGCGATCAGACACTGATTAGTACTGTTTGGCATCGAGAAACTAGCAGAGAAAACAGAGCAAGGGAACACAGGGAAGTGAGGGCTTCAATACACAGGTGAACAGGTAGACACAGGTGACACCAATAGGATAATGATTAGTCCAGACTGTGAGTGAGGAGGTGCCTAAGGTTGTCGGAGGATGACACCTAGTGGGTCACTCCGGAACTGCGACCCCCTCCTGTAACAGGTTGCCATGTCATCGGACGTTGAAAAGTGATGCTATTCCATTGATTTTCCCTTTCACTTCAAACAGGAAAGCATCCGCACAGCAGAACATCAGCACAGCAGAAAAGAGGACAAGCTGAGGTAAGGTAGCTAATGTTACCTAGCTAACTTGCTAGCTAGCGAACTACATTTGTTTATCTAAACCAAAATCTAGCTATCTAGCTTTCATAATACTTTGGCTAGACATTCCAAAGCATATCAAAATAATTAGCCAGCTGCTATCTGACGATGTAATTTGTAACTTTGCAAGCTAACATTAGCTTCGTTAGGTTACGTTAGCTAACCATTAGCTAGCTAGCTAACTACCACAGAGGCTAACGTGACTGTGTTCTATTTAGAGTCCGATCCCATCAACATCTGCAGAGGCATCCACATGAAGTTCAGCACCAGGAACTAGTGTAAGTCACCTTTTAAAATCTTACTCAAATCGACTAAATCTTTCCATGAGTCCATGATGAGCAAATACATATACTGGAGCTAGGCATAAACATGGTCTGTGTCTTGCTGTTATAGTTGGTATTTTTAAAAGTAGGCTAGCTATAACTTCTACTGTAGTTTTCTCTGTATTTTGGAGGCTTAGTTGATTGTTCAGGCAAGGCTTGAAGTCTGAATTGGAGAAAGGGAGGTATTAGAAAGGAGGGGATGGTGTGGATGACTGGCTGGTGTCTGTTGGGGGTGGGTATTGTGTGTGAAGGTTAGTATGCATGATCTATTGACATGAAAAAAAGCACCAATACACTAAAATGTCTACAAGACAAGTGCTCATCAAACGTTCAAACCCTTGCAGTCAATTATTTGGCATGGGGGAAAGGGGCTGTTTGTATACTCTTCTAGCCTATTCACTCTATTGTTGACAATGCTTGTCTGCTCAACAGCACAACTGTAGGTGCTCATACACAACAATACACGATTAGACTGTATACAGATCAAGCCCCCTCAAACTTTTCACACCTTTGCTAACGGCCCATCTCAAGCTGTCATCAAGGCAAAGGGTGGCTTTTTGAAGAATCTCAAATGTAAATTTTATTTTGATTTGTTTAACACTTTTTTGGTTACTACATGATTCCATATGTGTTCTTTTATAGTTTTGATGTCTTCACAATTATTCTACAATGCCCGGACGTTTTTCACGGAATAATACTGCACCTAGTTAGCTAGATGAATAAACTAAGTTAGTCTATTCCTAGAAAACATTGAACCGCTGTAGTTTACAACAATTATAGTTTCTGAGGTGGAAGTTGGGAGAGTTATATTTGGGAGTTGTGGTGAGGGAGGCCCCGCTCTCTCCTTTCCCAGATGTTTAGTTCATTTCATTCCGATCTCCTCTGCATTATTGTAGCCATCTGCTACAGCCTGTCAACTATGCCTCTGCCTATCCCTGTTCTCTCCTCTCCGCACAGGCTACACAAACGCCTCACACCGCGTGGCTGCTGCCTCTCTAACCTGGTGGTCCCTGCACGTACGACCCACGTGGAGTTCCAGGTCTCAGGCAGCCTCTGGAACTGCCGTTCTGCTGCCAACAAGGCAGAGTTCATCTCAGCCTATACTACCCTCCAGTCCCTCGACTTCTTGGCGCTGACGGAAACATGGATTACCACTGAAAACACTGCTACTCCTGCTGCTCTCTCCTCGTCTGACCATGTGTTCTCGCATACCCTGAGAGCATCTGGTCAGCGGGGTGGTGGCACAGGAATCCTCATCTCTCCCAAGTGGACATTCTCAATTTTTCCCCTGACCCATCTGTCTATCTCCTCATTTGAATTCCATGCTGTCACAGTCACTAGCCCATTTAAGCTTAATATCCTTGTCATCTATCGCCCTCCAGGTTCCCTTGGAGAGTTCATCAATGAGCTTGACGCCTTGATAAGTTCCTTTCCTGAGGATGGCTCACCCATCACAGTTCTGGGGGATTTCAACCTCCCTACGTCTACATTTGACTCATTTCTCTCTGCCTCCTTCTTTCCACTCCTCTCCTCTTTTGACCTCACCCTCTCACCGTCCCCCCCTACTCACAAGGCAGGCAATACGCTTGACCTCATCTTTACTAGATGCTGTTGTTCTACTAATCTCACTGCAACTCCCCTCCAAGTCTCCGACCACTACTTTGTATCCTTTTCTCTCTCCCTCTCCTCCAACACTACTCAATCTGCCCCTACACAGATGGTAATGTGCCGTCGCAACCTTCGCTCTCTCTCTCCCGTTACTCTCTCCTCTTCCATCCTATCATCTCTTCCCTCTGCTCAATCCTTCTCCCTCCAATCTCCTGATTCTGCCTCCTCAACCCTCCTCTCCTCCCTTTCTGCATCCTTTGACTCTCTATGTCCCCTATCCTCCCGGCCGGCTCGGTCCTCCCCTCCAGCTCCATGGCTTGATGACTCATTACGAGCTCACAGAACAGAGCTCCGGGCAGCTGAGGGGAAATGGAAGAAAACTATACTCCCTGCGGACCTGGCATCTTTTCACTCCCTCCTCTCTACATTTCCTTCATCTGTTTCTGCTGCTATGGCCACTTTCTACCACTCTAAATTCCAAGCATCTGACTCTAACCCTAGGAAGCTCTTTGCCACATTCTCCTCCCTGCTGAATCCCCCCTCTGTGGATGAATTCGTCAACCATTTTGAAAAGAAGGTTGACGACATCCGATCCTCGTTTGTTAAGTCAAATGACACTGCTGGTCCTGCTCACACTGCCCTACCCTATGCTTTGACTTCTTTCTCCCCTCTCTCTCCAGATAAAATCTTGCGACTTGTGACGGCAGGCCGCCCAACAACCTGCCCACTTGACCCTATCCCCTCCTCTCTTCTCCAGACCATCTCCGGTGACCTTCTCCCTTACCTCACCTCGCTGATCAACTCATCCTTGACTGCTGGCTATGTCCCTTCCGTCTTCAAGAGAGCGAGAGTTGCACCCCTTCTCAAAAAACCAACACTCGATCCCTCTGATGTCAACAACTACAGACCAGTATCCCTTCTTTCTTTTCTCTCCAAAACTATTGAGCGTGCCGTCTTTAGCCAACTCTCTTGCTATCTCTCTCAGAATGACCTTCTTGATCCAAACCAGTCAGGTTTCAAGACTGGTCATTCAACTGAGACTGCTCTTCTCTGTGTCACGGAGGCTCTCTGCACTGCTAAAGCTAACTCTCTCTCCTCTGCTCTTGTCCTTCTAGACCTGTCTGCTGCCTTTGATACTGTGAACCATCAGATCCTCCTCTCCACCCTCTCCGAGCTGGGCATCTCCGGCGCGGCTCACTCTTGGATTGTGTCCTACCTGACTGGTCGCTCCTACCAAGTGGCGTGGCGAGAAGCTGTCTCCGCACCACGTGCTCTCACCACTGGTGTCCCCAGGGCTCAGTTCTAGGCCCTCTCCTATTCTCGCTATACACCAAGTCACTTGGCTCTGTCATATCCTCACATGGCCTCTCCTATCATTGCTACGCTGACGACACACAACTAATCTTCTCCTTTCCCCGTTCTGATAACCAGGTGGCGAATCGCATCTCTGCATGTCTGGCAGACATATCAGTATGGATGACGGATCACCACCTCAAGCTGAACCTTGGCAAGACAGAGCTGCTCTTCCTCCCGGGGAAGGACTGCCTGTTCCATGATCTCGCTATCACGGTTGACAACTCCGTTGTGTCCTCCTCCCAGAGTGCGAAGAGCCTTGGCGTGACCCTGGACAACACCCTGTCGTTCTCCGCTAACATCAAGGTGGTGACCCGATCCTGTAGGTTCATGCTCTACAACATTCGGAGAGTACGACCCTGCCTTACACAGGAAGCGGCACAGGTCCTAATCCAGGCACTTGTCATCTCCCGTCTGGATTACTGCAACTCGCTGTTGGCTGGGCTCCCTGCCTGTGCCATTAAGCCCCTACAACTCATCCAGAATGCCGCAGCCCGTCTGGTGTTCAACCTTCCCAAGTTCTCTCACATCACCCCGCTCCTCCGCACACTCCACTGGCTTCCAGTTGATGCTCGCATCTGCTACAAGACCATGGTGCTTGCCTACGGAGCTGTGAGGGGAACGGCACCTCCGTACCTTCAGGTTCTGATCAGTCCCTACACCCAAACGAGGGCACTGCGTTCATCCACCTCTGGCCTGCTGGCTCCCCTACCTCTGCGGAAGCATAGTTCCCGCTCAGCCCAGTCAAAACTGTTCGCTGCTCTGGCACCCCAATGGTGGAACAAGCTCCCTCACGACGCCAGGACAGCGGAGTCACTCACCACCTTCCGGAGACATTTGAAACCCCACCTCTTTAAGGAATACCTGGGATAGGATAAAGTAATTATTCTACCCCCCCCCCCCCTTACCCCAAAAAAATTTATTTAAAAAAAAATACAAAAAAAAAACCATTGTAAAGTGGTTATCCCACTGGCTATAAGGTGAGTGCACCTATTTGTAAGTCGCTCTGGATAAGAGCGTCTGCTAAATGACGTAAATGTAAATGTAAATGTAGAATATAGTAAAAATAAAGAACAACCATTGAATGAGTAGGTGTGTCCTAACGTTTGACTGGTACTGTATGTACAGTATAAAATTATGTTTTATATAATATTATTTACAAGTGTACTGACAAGTAACTAAATGATTCCAGCTGCATCAGAAACCAATGAAGTGTTGACTTCAAGTTCTTGATCAATTCATTGTGATATTCTAGATTCAGTCTTACTGCTAAAACAAATGATTCAGTTGGTTTATCTTTTAATAAACCTGTTGTTAATCATGGACAATTGTTGTGTACTGTCTGTATTCCTACTGTAGCAGCATGGTGTAGAATATGAGACATCTCACAGACACACATTATAGTTAGGTATAGTTAGGTTTATACAAAGTGTGGGTCTAATCCCGAATGTTGATTGGTTAAAACTGCATTCCAGCCGTTGTCTATTCCACAAGTTATCACCGGCTAAATCTATGACGTTAAAATGCCTATTTACTCTGTTACATCTGACTGCGCAATCCACTGTCTCATCAGCACAGCCAGGCAATTTATAAACTTGATCTCCACTATAAAAAGCATCTAGATATTATCTCACATTTCTTTCAGACGAACATTTAGTTTTCAACAGTGGAGATTTGTATAAACCACATTGTTTCAATATTCAAATTCGATCTCCAGCTGTCGCATAGTAATGAACGTGTCGGGAGTCCGGATGAGACAAACAGGCAAGCAGCTTTTCTCAGCCAGTCGAAATCATGAATCAGCATCATTTTTATGGATATATACAATGAAATATCAATAGAAAACAGGTCAAATGAAACGAAGTGCTGCTAGCAGTCTTTCCATTTTCAGTTTGAAGTGATTGTGTTAGCTGTGTTGTTGGTTAGCTCCTGTGAACAACAGTATCCTGACGAGAGAGCACATTTTCTATGCCAGGTGAAATCGCGCCTCATTAGCTCATTGTTATGTATGTATCCACATAAATGTTACTAGAAAATATCTTAAACAAATTCAAATGCAGCTACTTTGTTGTTATTCTGGCTGCATTGTTTGACATGACTGTAAGTTAGCCGTAGTTGGTTAGCTAGCTAGCAAGCAAGGGATAAGAACATTGCCAGCCAGTATGGCAATAGAACATTTAGAACGAACGACTGGGTTGCATCCATAGATACAGAACAAAAAGACTTAACAACTGGGTCGCATCTGTGGCAACCGAACCGATAGAACAAACAACCAGCCGGCTTGGGTAGCAAACATAGATTTGTGTCGGGACTATATCTTGTGGAAGGATGAAATAGTATGAATAAATGAATGAAAATATGTTAAACATTATTTGAATATGTTGGTAACCCGTTGTATAAAAGTGATAATACCCTCGAAGCTGGTGTTTGGCCTAACAACACCTGTGCCAATATATCCTCCAAACACCAGCTTCTCTGGCATTATCACTGAAATAGTTACTCCAAGACTAATATGTGTCATCAAGCCAAAGTAATTCCTTTACTCTCCGCCATCATCATCAAAAAATGTATCCAGTTTTGCTCTGAATAAGTAGAACAGAGGGTAGCTTAGCTAGCTATAATGTTAGACTACAGTACATTTTAGGTATAGCAAACACAGCTAGCTAGCTAATGGCTGAATCGATCACCAAATTGTACTGTACAACACTGCCTCATGTAAAAAGAGAGCTTAAATTGCTAGCTAGCTACCGACTGCAAAACAACTTCCTTGTTTGTCATTTACCCTCTAGGCTGCTGCCGTTGATTGCTGGTCTTGCAATTATTTTCTCGCTGTCTCAACTCCTCTTCAGTGTATTCCGGCTCAAATAAATAGGGTTGTATGTTCCTATGTAAAAGAACATAAAAAAATATGGTTATCCAGAGGAATAGGAATCTTCAGAAGCAGCCATTGTGTGTTTAGCAATCTCAGTAACATATATCCTGTGAACCTGTAAACCACTACCACCCCCGTTTTGAAAAGCCTGCCTTCAAAGGTGTGAACAAGGAAGTATGGCACCCGTCAGGCTGTAATTTTTACAAAGCCCGGGAAAATAAGTCAGCCTAGATATCCTGCAATGTCCTGGCAGATAGGAACATCGTTTATTCAAGTCCAACGGCTCTATTGAACAAGGACAACCATAGCTAATCGCTGCTAGCGTGATCGTGCAATCGGCAAAACACAAAGGCCACAATAATTGCTACAAAACATGACTGCATTCATTTTTAGATCAGACAGCAGACTCAATCAACCAATGATGTCATTGGTCAAACTCTCCCGCCGCAAAAATAAAAAAATACAGGTATAGTGCATAATTATGTCTGAAACCTAATTAAGGACTTCTGGTCCCCACAAGGATAGTAAAACCAAAAAACACACACACATACACAGACACAGGCGAAAAGTAAATGCAAAGTTCCTGCATCGACCTGCCTCAGCAAAGACAATTGAATGGCAGTCAGCAGTGGAAAGTGGAACAGATCTGGCTGGAGGGCAGAAAGAGCCAAGAGAGCCATGGAGGCAGAGGCAGGTTGGTTTAGACTTTGGTATTGTGTCGGCGAGGATCTACCCAGCAGTAGTCCCACAGTAGGGAACTGGGAATGAGTTGTAGTGAGAGTCAGGGGCTCGTAGATGCAATGCACATCAATAAGAAGCGAGAGAGAGAGGGAGGGATGGAAGAAGAGCAGCTGTTTACAACCTTCAGTGTCCTGGATACATTTCTGTTTTGTTTTGCTTGTAGAATGCAGTTGTACTTCCACCATTTGCACTTGATGGAAAAGGATATAACAAAAGCATCACCTTACAAATCACTGTCTTGGAAGGTGTTCAGCTGCTTTACAAGAGCAGTAGTGAGAGACAGAAATTAGAGTGTTGGAGAGAGTGATTAAGTAAATATGAATCTGCATCATGTATCAAGGCTCTCTCTCTCCCCCACTCTCCTTTTCTCTCCCGCTTTCTCTCCCTCCACATCTCTCTCTCTCTCTTTTTCTCACTGAGGTCTCTAATCCCATTTGCCCTCCTCACAACGGGATTACGAGTGCTTAGTAACCAGTCACTAATTTCCGCCCTTTCATATACTCTGCCAGCAGCTTGTACATTGTATACCCAGGGTAGTTAAAATCCACACAATTAACAAGTAGTTAAAATCCATACAATTTGCATTTCACCACTCCATATTGGACCCCTCGTCTGATGGCTATAGCCTCGTATAAACTCAGTAAGGTTAATATTGGACAAGGCTTCCCAATATACAAACTGAGACAACTCCCTATTCACCGAATAATATAATATTGTACTGGAAATGATGGAGCCCTAAGGAGTTCAATACAGCTGCTTGTTTTCTAAAGCTGATTTGGAGCGATTTTCAACCAAGTGTAACGATCCCGGCAGTCTGAGTCGGGTCCTGTCTGTGGACTAGTTTTTCTGCTCGGGATCTCCAGTTTCCCGAGGGTTCTGGAACGCTCCGGGGAGCTCTCTTGATTTCCGCACCTGCATCCCATCAGCAATCTGCACACCTGGTCCTGATCATCACCCTTCTTAGGCTCTGGCCTAACATCCATTCCCTGCCGGATCGTTAGCCATGAACATCACTCGTCCGGAACCTTCATCCAACCTCTGCCTGGTGGTCGGCGGCTGCCGAGCCATGATTGGATCAACCACTGCACCCCCAACAACTAATCAACGCCGCCCGCTCTGTTCCCTGGATTATTCAGCATCACTCTTGAATTTGTAAATAAACACTCACCTTCGTTTCTACTTACCTTGTCCTGGTCTGCTTCTGGGTTCTGGCTTTGTAACTCGTGACAGAACGATCCGGCCAGTAATGAACCCAGCGGACCTGGACTCTGTTCGCCATGCCATTTCCCATCAGGAGAAGATGTTGGGACAACATAGCACGGCACTACAGGAGATAGCGTTGTCAGTTCGGAACCTTTCTACCGGTCTGACGGAGGTCCATAACCAGCGCAAGTTTCCGGTGGAGGATCCACTACCGGTTTCACCCATCTCGCCTGCCGCGTCTGGAGCTGTGTCCTTCCGTGAGCCCAAGGTTCCGACGCCGGATAAATATGAGGGGGAGCTGGGAAGATGCCGTTCTTTCCTTATGCAGTGTGGGTTAGTGTTCGATCTACAGCCCTACTCTTATGCCACAGACAAGGCTAGGATAGCCTTTGTGATTGAGTTGCTGCGTGGTCGAGCGCTGGAGTGGGCTTCAGCCGTTTGGGAACGACAAGACCCCTGCATGGCTTCATACCAGGGGTTCACGGCCGAGATGAGGAAGCTCTTCGACCATTCCGTCCGAGGGAGGGACGCAGCTAGGCGCCTGTTTTCGCTTCACCAAGGAACTCGCAGCGTGGCCGACTTCGTGATCGAGTTCAAGACGTTGGCTGTGGAGAGTGGGTGGAATGAGGAGTCTCTGCAAGCGGCCTTTACCAGGGTCTGTCGGAGCAGCTCAAGGATGAGTTGATCTCCTATCCGGAGCCTAGTGACCTGGACAGCTTGGTAGCCTTGTCTATTCGGGTGGATAATCGAGTCCGAGAGCGAAGGAGGGAGAAGCAATGGGGTCCGTCCAATCGATCAGCTTCTCAGTTCCCAGTCGGGTCGGGTGGTGGACCAGAACACGTCGATCATTCTCCACCACAAAGGATTAGTGGAGAGGTCCTCTCTCCCGATTCTGAACCCATGCAAGTGGGGCGGCACGGGTTAACCAAGGAGGAGCGTCAACATAGACGTAAGACCAACTGCTGCCTCTACTGTGGTAGCTCGGGACATTACATCTCCACTTGTTCCCGGCGGTCGTCAAACTGCCCGGCTCGCTAAAGTTGGGAGGACTTTTAGCGAGCCAGTTTCAACCTCTCAGTACCTCTGTCAGACCCCGTTTCCCGGCTACCCTTGTGAACAGGAATCAGAGCTTAGCGATTAACGCTTTTATCGATTCAGGTGCCGATGAAAGCTTTCTTGATGCCGAGTTGGTGGAACAGCTGGGGCTTTCCAAGGAGCAATTGCCGGAAGCCATTGAAGCGACCACTCTGAACGGCAGTAGTCTGGCACGTATCACGATGAGGACTGAACCGGTTAAGATGCTGTTGTCGGGGAATCATTCGGAGATGATTTCATTCTTCATTCTGCCGTCTTCCCATGTTCCTCTGGTCCTTGGATACCCCTGGCTGAAGGAACACAATCCCACGTTCGATTGGGTGACGGGCAAGGTAACGAGTTGGAGCCTTGATTGTCATGCTAACTGTCTCAAGACTGCCTGTCCCCATTCGGTTCCCAGTCAGGTGATTGAGGCTAAACCCCCAGATTTGTCCCTGGTTCCCGAGACATATCACGATTTGGGGGAAGTGTTCAGTAAGCAGAAGGCTCTGTCACTCCCTCCCCACCGACCATATGATTGTGCCATCAACCTGTTCCCTGGAGCTGTCTACCCCAAGGGAAGGTTATACAGTATCTCCCGCCCTGAACGTGAGGCTTTGGAGACCTACATCAAGGAGTCCCTAGCTGCTGGTCTCGTTCGTCCTCGTCATCACCCCTGGGGGCAGGATTCTTCTTTGTGGGTAAGAAGGATGGCTCTCTTCGACCGTGTATTGATTATCGGGGGTTGAATGACATCACGGTCAAGAACAAGTATCCCCTGCCCTTGATGAGTTCTGCCTTCGACTCCTTACAGGGTGCTACGGTGTTCACCAAGCTAGACCTACGCAATGCGTATCACATGGTCCGGATCAGAGAGGGAGACGAGTGGTTGACGGGTTTCAATACACCGATGGGTCACTTCGAGTATCAGGTGATGCCGTTTGGACTGACCAATGCTCCAGCGGTATTCCAGAGTATGGTGAACGACGTCCTGAGAGATATGATCGGTCTCTTTGTGTTTGTTTACCTGGATGACATTCTGATCTTCTCGAAGGAACCTTCCGACCACGTCCAGCATGTCCGGCAGGTTCTGCAGCGATTGTTGGAGAATCGCCTGTTCGTGAAGGCCGAGAAGTGCGAGTTTCACGCCCACACGACATCCTTTCTCGGGTACATCATCTCCAGGGGAGAGATTAGGATGGACCAGGAGAAGGTTAGAGCGGTTCTGGAATGGGCCCAGCCCGGTACGAGATTGCAGCTCCAGAGATTTTTGGGGTTTGCGAATTTCTACCGCAGATTCATCCGGGATTACAGCCGTGTGGCCGCTCCGTTAACTGCCTTGACTTCCAGTATCAGGAGCTTCAAGTGGAATCCGGAGGCGGATCGAGCGTTTCTGGATTTGAAGAGGCGATTCACCAAAGCACCGATTCTCTCTCAACCGGACACGGCCCGTCAGTTCGTCGTTGAAGTGGACGCGTCTGATGTGGGAGTTGGCGCCATCCTGTCGCAGCGATGCTCCACGGACAGTAAACTCCATCCCTGCGCCTACTACTCTCGTCGCCTTTCGCCTGCGGAGAGGAATTACGATGTGGGTAACCGGGAGCTTCTCGCGGTGAAACTTGCCTTGGAGGAGTGGCGCCACTGGTTGGAGGGGGCGGAGCAACCGTTTATTGTCTGGACTGACCACAAGAATCTTGCTTACGTGCAATCGGCTAGACGTCTCAACTCCGCGTCAGGCCAGGTGGTCGTTGTTTTTCGGACGATTCAATTTTTCCCTGACGTTCCGACCTGGATCTAAGAACGGCAAGGCGGACGCCTTGTCTCGGATGTTCTCCAAGACGGAGGAGAGTGGGTCCAAGACCGAGACAATTCTCCCCCGGAACTGCGTCGTGGGAGCTGTTAGGTGGAAGATTGAGGAGGAGGTGATGGCGGCTCTTCGGACGCAGCCCGGTCCCGGTAACGGTCCACCCGGGTCGGTTGTTTGTGCCTGAGTCGGTTCGTCCTGCGGTCCTCAAATGGTCCCACGCCAGCAAGATGGCTTGTCACCCTGGCGTGGCTCGGACGATGCGCGTTTCTTCGCAGACGTTTTTGGTGGCCTGCCATGGCCGAGGATACTCGGGGTTATGTTGCTGCCTGTCCAGTGTGTGCGCAGAATAAGGGTACCAATCGGCCCAGCTCTGGACTACTTCACCCCCTTCCTATTCCCCGCGACCATGGTCGCATCTGGCCCTGGACTTTGTCACTGGGTTGCCCGCTTCTGAGGGGAACACGGTCGTTCTGACTATCGTGGACAGATTCAGCAAGTTCGCCCACTTTGTGCCAATTGCCAAGCTTCCCTCTGCCTCGGAGACGTCCGAGATCCTGGTTAGGGAGGTTTTCAGGGTCCACGGGTTGCCCAGTGATATCGTTTCCGACCGTGGCCCTCAGTTTACCTCTGCTGTCTGGAAGTCCTTCTGTTTGGCCATTGGAGCTACAGTCAGTCTCACATCTGGTTTTCACCCCCAATCTAATGGTCAGGCGGAGAGAGCCAACCAGAAGATGGAATCCACGCTACGCTGCCTGGCCTCTTCCAACCCCACCTCCTGGGTCTCTCAGTTGCCTTGGGTTGAGTATGCCCACAATACTCTCCCCTACATCTGCCACTGGGATGTCTCCCTTCCAGTGCCTGTATGGCTACCAACCTCCCTTGTTCCCTTCTCAGGAGAAGGAGCTCTCAGTGCCTTCTGTTCAGGCCCATATTCGTCGTTGCCACCGGACCTGGCATCGGGCCAGAAAGGCACTCCTTAGAGTTTCGGACCGGTATCAGCTCCAGGCGAATCGTCGCCGGATCCCCGCTCCCACCTACACCATCGGAGATAGGGTCTGGTTGGCCACACGGGATCTTCCTTTACGGACTGAGTCTAGGAAGTTGTTACCGAAGTTCATTGGTCCGTTTGTGGTGGAGAAGGTGATCAATCCGGTGGCAGTTCGACTCAAACTCCCGAGGACGCTCAGAGTCCATCCCACCTTTCATGTCTCCTGCCTCAAGCCTGTTTTCCTCAGTCCTCTGTTGCCTCCTCCGCCTCCTCCTCCTCCTCCTCGGATGATCGGAGGTGGTCCTGCCTACACGGTGCGACGCATCATGGATTCCAGACGGCGGGGCCGGGGTTTCCAGTATCTCGTGGACTGGGAGGGGTATGGTCCTGAAGAGAGGAGTTGGATTCCGCGGCGACAGATCCTAGATGCTGACCTCATCCGTGACTTCTACCGCCTCCATCCTGGCGCTCCGGGGAGTCCGCCCGGTGGCGTTCGTCGGAGGGGGGGTACTGTAACGATCCCGGCAGTCTGAGTCGGGTCCTGTCTGTGGACTAGTTTTTCTGCTCGGGATCTCCAGTTTCCCGAGGGTTCTGGAACGCTCCGGGGAGCTCTCTTGATTTCCGCACCTGCATCCCATCAGCAATCTGCACACCTGGTCCTGATCATCACCCTTCTTAGGCTCTGGCCTAACATCCATTCCCTGCCGGATCGTTAGCCATGAACATCACTCGTCCGGAACCTTCATCCAACCTCTGCCTGGTGGTCGGCGGCTGCCGAGCCATGATTGGATCAACCACTGCACCCCCAACAACTAATCAACGCCGCCCGCTCTGTTCCCTGGATTATTCAGCATCACTCTTGAATTTGTAAATAAACACTCACCTTCGTTTCTACTTACCTTGTCCTGGTCTGCTTCTGGGTTCTGGCTTTGTAACTCGTGACACCAAGTCACTGTGAATTATGGAGAGCCAGTTGCACTGTAGCACTCCAATCACACAATGGCTAATCAAAATCATGTATTACCATAGAATGGACAGTAGGGGCCGGGTAATGAACATGGCATTATGCCCCTGTCTCTGTACCTACCCAAGTGAGGAAACCTACAGGAAGGGTTAAACAGGGATGGGCATTTGGATAATTATTAGTATAGGATGCAGCACCTAAAAAAATGAAATAATATACTGTAGGTCTAATATGGGGCTATGATGATCTGTAGGTGAATCAGTGATCAGGTCACATAAAAGTTATTGTTTCAATTCAACCAATAATTGCAAAGGTTAAGGTTAGGTTTAGAATCAGGGTTAGGCTAACGGTTAGGTCTAGGGTTAGGGTTAGGATAAAGATTGGAGCGAGAGTTATGGTTAGTAGATAGTTGAAATCCAAATATCCAAATAAAGTGTTACCGAATTTGGTTGTGCTTTTAGATAGTTGAAAGCATAGTGATAACACATTGGAAATTCAACTAACTTTTGGCTGTCTTTTTGAGTGGGTGAATAAAGGTTGTAATGTCATTGATCAACGTCTCAACCAAATATTACCCAATTATCCATGTTAAAATGACGTGGTGTGCCTAGTGGGATAGGCTTGTTTTGTGAAAACTGTCTAGGCAAACCTAATCAGAGGATTTAATTAATTAATCAGTCTTCTGCATTGCAAAATATTTCCACCTGCAAAAGCAAGCAAACTTTACAAAAGTCAATTTGATTAGAGAGCTAATATATTAATTGCATCACTCCAATTAAAATCAGCTGATTGATTTGTGTTGTGCAAGAAAATGGCTGATTCGTGACATCAATTCAATTATTTAATTTTCTAATTATGAAAGTATTGCTTATTAATTCACTCCTGTATTGAATAATAATGTAATCAATTAAAGTGTGGAGAACTTGAAAATAATAACAATGAGTATTCAAACTAAATTATGAAATCCCTGTGGAACACCAACCATAAAAATATTCACGATCAATCCCCACCTTAGTAAGGTCTAGGAGACGTCTGACAGAATCATCTGTGCGTTATGCAGGTTGTGCCCACCGAGCGTTTTATAAAGTACCATACATGGGTGTTTCAACTGTGCAGTGACACTTCATACAAACGACCCATATGTTATTGTCATTATGGTATGCATAGCAATCATAACTTTTCATTCTATCAATTAGGATGGATTTAATGCTTGAAAAAGGTTTATTGCATGATGTACTGTATATCTATCTTATTCTAAACACTGCCCATCAAAACAAGAAGGCATATACTTGTAATAACCTTTTTTATTATAATTAAAATTATGTAACACATAGCCTACCCCGCACATGTGACCACAGTAAACATAGTTCTCCAAGAAGACGTAGCCTATACGTACCATTCATATTAAAATGCCTACGTCCACAAATAAAACATATAACCTTATTTGCAAAATGTGCAAATGCAATGCAGACAAAAAGTTATTTTCTATCAGCAGGGTGCATGCACCTGTTCCGAAATCAGTACCATCCCACTAGGCACAAACTGGTTGAATCAACATGGTTTCAACTTAATTTAT